>NC_056742.1:301557768-301740268 GCF_019279795.1 Protopterus annectens | reverse complement strand
TGATAATCATTACAGATTCATGCAAAAAGGATCTACACTGCTGGTTGATTAGCCACAATGTAACAGCAGGTCGTCCATTTGCTCTTCCCCCTCCATCAGCCATGGTCACCATGGATGCTTCTCTGATGGGGGGGGGCTTTTTCAGGGAAGGACAGCCCAAGGCACCTGGTCAGAGACAAAGTCACAATTGCACATCAATGTCGTGGAGATGACAGCAGTACTTTTGGAGTTGCAGTATTTCCAAGACGCTCTTCCTCTGGGAACGATTGCGATTCAGACCGATAACATGTCAGTAGTCTGGTATATCAGCAAGCAAGGGGGAACCAAGTCTTATCCCCTGTGTCGAGAGGCCTTAAGAGTCTGGCAGTGAGCTGTATCCACCGGGCGCTTTCTGATAGTGATGCACATCCCGGGGAAATCCACCGTGATCGCAGGCAAACTAAGAGCCATTCTGATGCCACGCAAGTGGCCCCTCAATGATGACAAAGCGGAGATGATTTTCCACAGTTGGGGCCAGCCTTGCTGCTACCTGTTTGTATCCCCCATGAATGCCAAATGCAGAAGCTACTTTACCCTGAATCCCCCACCAAGGGAAAACCCAAGGGATTCTCTTGTCCATGTTTGGCCCCTGGGAATCCTTTATGCATTTCCGCCCATTCCCCTGATTCCAAAATTTCTGCAGAAAGCCAAAGCCTTGGGGAGGACTGTAATTCTGATATCCCCTTATTGGCCTTGACAGATTTGGTTCCCCTTCCTTCGACTCTACCAGCTAAAGGAACCTTAGATTCTGGACCCAGTTCCAGATCTACTGCCACATTCTTCAGGGGCCCTTCATCCTTCACTCCCTCAAATTGACAGCTTGACTGCTCCGATTTCCAACATAGCCAGGTCCCACAGTCTTTCTTCCAAGGTGCAGCATATCCTTGTATCCTCACACACAGCTTCAGCCAGAAAGTTATACGCCAGCAAGTGGAAGCGGTTTGCTTTCTGGGCTTCTCAAAATTATATTGGCCCATACGTCACCCCAATTGCTAGCATATTAGAGTTCTTGATTAAGCTTATTAATGAAGTGCTGCGGCAGCTACCATACGCGCTCAATTGGCTGCAATTTAAAATTTTCACCTCTGATCGGAAGTTTCTAATCTTATGTTTCACAGGCTATGTAGAGCCTTCTTAAAAGGAATCTTACATCTCAGACCACCAGTCAGACAACCTTTCACTCCCTGTAACCTAAATTTTGCTCTATCTAGGATTATTCTTCCTCCGTTTGAGCCTGCATCTTCTGCCAAGTAAAATTCCTGTCTTGGAAAACCATTTTCTTACTGGCCATTACATCAGCACGTAGGGTGTCCGAGCTTCAGGCCTTGTCCCGCCCTTACTTGATTTTTCACCCTGACAGAGTGTCGCTCCAGACTAATCCTTCCTTCCTTCCAAAAGTATGTTCAGAGACTAATCTAAATCAAACTGTTGAACTCCCAACTTTCTTCAGTAACCATTCCAACAAGTTGGAGTATATGTTGTATAAGCTTGATGTTCACAGACAACTCAGATTTTATTTGGATAAAACCAAAGATTTAGAAAATCAGAACAACTTTTTATCTCTCATTCTGATACCAAGAAAGGGCTACCGGTGTCAAAAGTCACTCTTTCCAAATGGTTGACTGATTGTATAAAATTCACTTATTCTTGTGTGAATCAACTGTTAGAACATAACGTGAAGGCGCATTCCACAAGGGCTGTTTTTACTTCAGCTTATATGGCTAGACTGCCGTTAGACATATGTGCAGCTGCCACATGGTCAAAGCCACATACCTTCATTACGCATTACAAAGTAGATAAGGCCTCCAGGGACAGGGCTTCCTTTGGTTCCACTGTCCTCAGGAATGTACTCCTGTGAGCCACCCAGGATGAATGGTGCTTGGAACACTACCCATTTGTAAGAATGAACGGCGAGATTGAACAACATCACATAAAAAAGTTATGTACTTAGAATAACATTCCATGTGAGTTGTTAATCTCGCCTTCATTCTTACATTCCCTCCCGCCTACCCCCTCCAGGCTTCTCGAAGATCGAGTAAGAGGTTTGGGGTCTGGTGGATCTTTGTATAGATTTCTTAGTCCGGCTGGAGTGATGTTCATGTTTTCTTATATTGTATATGTTGGGATCAGCAAACTAGATCCGAGAAGAGGCAGAGAGCATCATGGGATAGGGACTTGGCCTCGAACTACTCGAAAACCTCGAGCTTGTGAGATCGGCTCCAAACCCATTTGTAAGAATGAAGGCGATATGAACAACTCACATGGAATGTTATGGTAAGTACATAACTTCTTTTTTAGCTTGTTTTGTGCAGGTATGCAGATGTGAAATGCAGTGTTGGGTTACATTACAACAGTTTGTCTGATACATAGTTTAGTGTGGCTGTGAGCTGTTGGAGCTGCTTTCAGCAGTACAGGCTTTGATTCCCTCAGCCTTCTTTAGCTTACTGTTTGCCTCTTAACAAGTTACTTCACCAGATAGGACCACTGGACTACCATTTTTTTCCATTGACCATGTCCTAGGCTATGTTAGCAAACGTTTCATGTTCTCCTTTTGAATTCCTGCACCCTTCGCGTAGCTTCTAATTAGTGCTTCACAATAAGATTTGGCTATGAATCCCAGCGCATCACTTACATTTTTAATGGGTTGCATGATGTATTCTCAAATGTGAGTTTCAAGGGAAGAGAAGTTTACTACTGCTCCTGCTAAGTCTGCATTCAGTGTGAGTGTTTTATTTTATTTGTCAGTGTCATTGGCCCAACAAGAAGCACACTCGTCTTCAATGCAGAAGCCTATGGGTTCTGTTCCCACTCCAAGTAATTCAGTTGCAGACACTGCAGTGCAGCATATGGGGGTTTCTGTACTCCTTAATGTTATGTATTTTGGTTGAGAAGTTAAACTGAGGCCCTGTCTGCTTGAGCTGGTGGTAGCTCAGATGAATGTAAAAGATCCCATTGCAGCTATCGAAAAGAGTATAGAAATTGCGGTATCTCAAGCTGTCAATGGAGATTGCTGTACAGTGTGGAATGGGAACTTTACCATTCTCTGCACTGTAATGTGATCTCAGAGTTAGTATATTTAAGTTACAGGGGGCCTTGCCGCCCTGCAAAAACATGATTTCTGATGTTTTGCTGTTTTAGTTTTTTTTTTTTTTTTTTCGTTTCGAGATTCTGCAGTTTTGAAGTTCTGAGCGTTGGTATTCAGAGCTTCAAGGTGGTGAAATCTCGACATAAAAAGTGGACCTGTGTGTGTGTGTGTGTGTGTGTGTGTGTGTGTGTGTGTGTGTGTGTGTATATATATATATATATATATATGTATATATATGTATATCTTTGTCGTTTACACTTTGTGTGATTGACATTTGTGCGAAACTGCCTTTGGCTGAACGTTCGACATTGTGGTGCAGATCGCACTATAGTGGGGATTGGGAAATGTACCCTTTCCCTCACTGTAGTGTGATCTCAGAGTTTTTATATATAAGTCGGGGGGTGTGGGGGGCACAGCCCCCCTTCAGAAGTGTTTGTTAATGTTGAGCGGAAGTGCAACATTTCAGTTAAGTCGACATTTTCGAAATTTCGACTTTACTAAAATGCTGCATTCGACATTTTTTGTGTTCAGTGTTGAGATTTCTGAACATGTAATTTGGACATCTTAACACTTGAGTAGTTTTGACCATGTGATAGTAAACCTGTGTGTGTGTGTAGTAAACCTGTGTGTGTGTGTGTCTGTGTGTGTGTATATATATATATATATATATATATATATATATATATATATATATATATATATATATATATATATGTATATATTGTGTGTGTGTATATATGTATATATATATATATATATATATATATATATATATATATATATACACACACACACCCCCACACACCCATTTTTATCTCTCTCAATTTTTCTTATAACATTCTCATTATTAATCTTCCATAATTGACCCCAGCTCCTCCTTCCACAACTGTAATATGACATTTCACAATTTATCTGCCAAAATCCATTTCCTATTAAATAAAATATCAGTCTTTCATTCCAAATAATCCACCCTTCTCAAACATTTTTTCTTGTTCTTATAGCCATACATAATCATGTTTATATATACATTAAGTGACTGATATTCTCAAAAAAATATCTTCACATAACTTTTCCAGAGTTTTCCTGCTGTTTTACATTAAACAAAATGGTGTGTTGTCTCTTCTTCTCCA
Organism: Protopterus annectens; assembly: GCF_019279795.1. NCBI lineage: Eukaryota > Metazoa > Chordata > Ceratodontiformes > Protopteridae > Protopterus > Protopterus annectens. The sequence continues at coordinate 301,736,014 of NC_056742.1, read as the reverse complement.
CAAAATAAACACTTTTGACTTTCTTTGTATATATTATATTTCCCTTTACTGATAACTTAATACCAGCCTCAATAGGAAATCTTGATACTATCTTGGTACACCTGTTTTCCTTCCTTTAATGGCTTTAATCACTTCTGGTAAATTTTCCCATTCATTTGCATAATATTGATCTGAAGTAGTTAACTTAATTTGTGCAGCAACCTATGGGATTCGGATCCGAGCCGGCAGTTTTCAACAGCTTTAGATCCGAGCTCCAAGCTCCTCCCCCTACCAACCCTGACTGACCTCAGATCTAGTTTGCCGCGGTTAACCAACAGCAGCTTGATCTAGAGTTCCAGGTGTGAGAGACTTTTTCGTGAGGAAAAATTTACCTTTTTTTCTTCTTTTTTCTGCTATTTTTGGTTGTGTGTTTTTCCAGGTCCCTTTTACATAAAACCCTCTTAGTTTAATTTTGTATTTTTCTGTATTTACCTCCCCTCTCCTTCGTGGTTCTGTTAGGGTTGTGTGTGTGTTTGGGGCCTAGTGTGTGTGTTTTACTTTCTCAGTATGTCTGAGGCCCCAAAGGTGATGTTTTCTAAGTGCACCGAGTGTGGCCATAAGCTGTCCCCAGCGGATGGCCACACTCTGTGTGTGTTGTGCCTTGGGGTTGAGCACCTGTCCTCTGGTTGTACCATTTGTGCAGCGTTCAACCCCAGGGCACTCAAGGACCAGAGGTCTAAGCTGATTTTGGCGGGTCTTCTGCCCCCGGACTCTGCTTCTACCTCCGGTCCTCCCGTGACTCCCCCTGCAGCGGCTGCCACTCCTGCTTTCCTCCCCCCGGCCGGGACTCAACATTCCGCCTTAGGCCCAGAGGAGAGGGAGGCTAGGAAAGGAAGGAGGAGGGAAAAGCACCACAAACGGCGGGCCGAGACCTCCGCTTCGCCCCCCCCCCCCCCGGCTAAGCGGTCTTCTCCCTCCAAGTCTTCTAGTTCTCCTCCTTCTCGGATCCGGTCCCTGTGCTTTTCACCGGGTCCTGAGGAGGAGGAGACCCGATCTCCTTCGAGGTCATCGAGGCGACACTCCCGCCCGCCTTGGTGGCCTCATCGTGATCTACCAGAAGTCTCACAGATGCAGATTTGGACCGGATGATGAGAAGATTCCTCCAGGCCCAACTGCAGATGGGAGTGCTCCCGATAGCTCCTTCTCCATTCCGTTTCCCGGGTTCGGAGTCTTCGGAGCCGGGCAGCCTTGGAGCCGGGGATGTGTCTGCACCGATAGTCTCGGGTACTTCGGCGCCTACACTTCCCTCGAGTCTGTCAGGTCCATTTTCTTCGGATCCGAGCTCTCGGAGCCGAGAGCTGAGCTTCGGATCCAGCGATATCGGTATGCCTTCGGCGCCGTCCAGGTCTGAGCATGCTGGTTTGTCGGATCCGATCGCTTCGGCTCCGATCCGCCCATCGGACCTGAGGGAGGGTCTGCTTTCGCATCCCAGAGAGAGCAGCTCTCCCTCTGCATTCGACGTGGGGGAGAGGGTTCTGTCGAGAGATTCCAGCCCCCCAGCCCTTGCCATGGCTCCACCTTGCACTCCTCATTTGGGCCTGACTTCCATCACCCGGCCCCAGGGACAGCCTGGTTTGACGTCCCAGGTAGTTCCATTGGAACAAGACGTTGCTGGTGAGACGACCTTGGACAGCCCCCCCCCCCCCCCCGAGGAGGTTCCTCACAAGCGAAGGTGCAAGAGGAGGCACCTGGACTCCCCTGAGTCCTTGACTGAGGACACGGATTTGGAGGAAGGGGAAGGCTCCCCAAGATCACCCCCCAAAGATGTCTCATTTGATGACATCATGGAGATGCTCGGAATAAAGGGGGGGGGGTCTGCCCCAAAGCCTACCTCGGACAAATCCGTGTTCCTGGAGGCGTTTGAAGCAGGCCCGTCTACCTCTTGGGTGTCCCCTCCGGCCGACCCCCTGGTAGACTTGATTACTACCAGGGCGTGGAAGGAGCCAGACGCTGTGGAGCCAGTCCCCAAGTGCCCGGACAAGATTCTTAGCCCACCCTCTGACAAGTCGCACTGGAGTAAAGGTCCCCCTGTAGATGCCATGTTGGTGGCGGCAGCCACCAAGAGGGAACTTGCTCAGGAGTGCCCTTCGATTCATCCCCCAAGCAAGGAGTCTCGGTCGATGGACCGCCTAGGGAAGCAGGTGTTTAGTTCGGCTACCTCCTCTGTGAGGTCGCTGAACTACATGGCACATGTGCTCCGACTGCAGCGGGACCTTATCAAAGAGTATGCTGCGTCGCCCCCTGAGTCCATGTTGGCGGAGGACAAACAATTGCACTCCACCCGGATGGCCACTCTACGATCCATATCTAACACCTCTATGCGGCTACTGTCTCATGCCACTGAAGGAGCCGCTAGAGCCAGCGGAGTGGGCCTCGTTATGAGACGTCAGGCCTGGCTCTGGCACTGTGATTTCACAGAGCCCTTTAAGGCGTCTTTTGCTAATGCCCCTTTTTATGGTTCTGCCCTCTTCGGCAAAACCGTGCGAGATACCTTGGTCCAGAGCAAAAAGGACGGGAAGATGTCTGCCGTCGGAGACCGCTTCTCTGCTCCCCAGAGGTCCTTCTCTAAGAACCAAAAGGGACAGAAGAAGATGTGGTTCCGGAAGTCGCAACAGTCCCGTCCCGCTCCGGACTCCCAGCCCTTCCGCGGCAGAGGAGGGCAGGGTGGACGCCGCCCTAGAGGCAGAGGGGGCCCGTGGAACTTTGGATCCAGAGAACCCTTCTCGGACCAACCCACGCAACACCCCTGAGGGGTTGCCCGACTGCTCCACTCTGGAGGCAGACGGGGGGCGTTTCTCGAAGCACCCAGCAGCTTGGGAGTCCATCACGACAGATCGCATCATATCCAGAGGATATCAGATTCCTCTTTCTCGTTACGCACGCAACCCCAGATACCTCCCCGATGTCCCACCCGATCAGAGGGAGGCCGCAGCAATGGAAATCCAACATTTGCTGGAAAAAAGAGCCATCCAACACGTCCCCCCAGACCAGTGCGGGTCTGGGTTTTACTCCAGGTTCTTCTTGGTGCCAAAAAAGACTGGGGACTTAAGACCAATCCTCGACCTCTCTTCCCTGAACCTGTCAGTAACCAAAGAGAAGTTCCGCATGGTCACTCTTCAATCCATTCTCCCCCTTTTGCGGGAGAATGATTGGATGTGTTCTATAGACCTCAAGGATACGTACTACCACATTCTGATGGACAGGCGATCCAGGAGGTTCCTCCGCTTCTGGCTAGGAGCCAGTCATTTCCAGTTCAGGGTCCTCCCCTTTGGTCTCACCACAGCCCCCAGGGTGTTCACCAAAGTGTTAGCAGTGATAGCGGCCCACCTGAGGCTCCAGGGAATTCAGGTCTTCCCGTACCTGGACGACTGGCTCCTGACCGCCCCGACAAGGCATCTACTCTGTGCAGCCAGAGACTACTTTCTTCGTCTAGCTCCCCGGCTGGGGATCACTGTCAACATAGAGAAGTCGTCTCTTATTCTGACTCAGACCATAGACTTCATAGGGTCCAGATTAGACGCAAACAAACTCCTAGCTTTCTTGACCACAGACCGTCTACTAACCCTGAGGCTACACGTGCAGGCCATTCTGCAATCTCCAGCTCCCCCGGCGGAATTGGTCCTGAGGGCTCTTGGCTCGATGGCGGCAGCAATCAACCTATTGCAAATGGCACGTTTGAACATGAGGGTCTTACAGTGGACCCTTCAGGTCCAGTGGTCCTTTCTTCACTATCCTCTGAGCCATCCCGTTCCCCTCAGCAGGGCTTGCAAGAGGGCCCTCCTATGGTGGCTCCAACGGACCTCCAGTAAGGACGCCCCTTTTCTATGACCCCTCCACTAGCCATGGTGACCACGGACGCCTCCCGCCTCGGGTGGGGGGGGCATTGTTTGGGCAGGACAGTCCAAGCCACGTGGGACCTCACTGCATATCAACATCCTTATCGATGAGGGCAGTGCTGTTAGCGTTGCAAACACTTCAGGACCTTCTTCCTGTAGGGATGATTGTGATTCAGTCGGACAATGTCTGTTGTCTGGTACATCAACAAACAGGGGGAACCAGGTCTTACCCATTCTGTCGAGAGGCCATGAGGGTGTGGGAATGGGCGATCTCCACCAACCGCTTTCTCATAGCAACGCACATTCCGGGACGGTCCAACATCCTAGCGGACAAACTAAGTCACACCATCCTGTTGCCATACGAGTGGTCTCTGAATCCCGAGATAGCGAATCGGATTTTCGCCAAATGGGGTCAACCCTATTGCGATCTCTTTGCCTCTCCCTCGAACACAAGATGTTACAACTACTTCGCTCTCATTTCCCCCTCCGGGGAACCCCCGAGAGACGCTCTGGTGCATGCTTGGCCTCCCGGTCTTCTTTATGCTTACCCTCCTCTTCCTCTGATGCTGAAGTTTCTTCAGAAAGCCAGTCGGTTGGGGAGCAGGATTATCCTCATTGCCCCGTTTTGGCCTCGTCAAACCTGGTTCCCTTACCTTTGGTCTCATCTGGTGAATCCTCCCTGGATTCTGGATCTCCATCCGGATCTAATATCCCACCCCCTAGATCTCCCAGTCCCGAACCTGGACAACCTCAAGCTCACAGCTTGGCTGCTCCAGTTCCACTCGTAGCTAGGACTCCCGGTATCTCTTCCCCAGTTAAAAATATTCTAGTAGCAGCGCACAAGCCTTCTACTAGGAAGATCTATAGCAGCAAATGGAAACGTTTCTCCATTTGGGCGGAATGCAAAAATTTGGATCCATTTACAGCTCCTTTGCCCACTGTATTAGACTTTCTGTCGGGTCTCTTTCATCAAGGGGCTAGCTCTTCCACAGTTAAGGTTCAACTAGCAGCTATCTGTCATTATCACGTGGGAGATGAATTGGGCCCTTTGATCACCAGGAAATTGTGTAAGACCTGTTTGAAGGGCTCCTTTCTGCTCAGACCTCCAGTGAAGGATGTAGTCCCTCCTTGGGATTTAACGCTGGTGCTTCAGGCCTTGACAGCTCCCCCGTTTGAGCCTGCAGCTTCAGTAGATCTTAAATTCTTGTCATGGAAAACGGCCTTTCTTGTCGCTATCACCTCGGCTCAAAGTGTTTCTGAACTACTGGCCCTCTGTGTAAAACCCCCATACTTGACTTTTCACAAGGATAGAGTTTACCTCGGGAACAATCCCTCTTTTCTTCCCAAGGTTGCCTCTGAGTCTAATATTAACCAGTCCATCAACCTGCCGGTCTTTTTTCCGAATTACCTTAACAAAGGGGAATACAAATTATACTCATTGGATGTGCATAGACAACTTTGCTTCTACATCCACGGAACATCTGGTCATAGGAAATCCGACCAGTTGTTCGTCTCCTTTGCCAAATTTAATTTTGGTAAATCTGTCTCGAAAGTCACACTGTCTAGATGGATTTCACAGTGTATCCTTTTAGCATATGAAAGTTCGGGCAGGCCCGCACCTCAGGGATTCCATGCCCACTCTACTCGTGCTATGTCTACCTCTGCGGCTTTTAGAGCTAGAGTCTCTTTGGATGATATTTGTTTGACAGCCACTTGGGCCTCATCTCATACCTTTATCAATTACTATAAATTGGACATTATCTCCAGAGGGAGAGCATCCTTTGGCTCTGCAGTGCTCCGGAACATCCTTCCATGAAGACCGCCCAAGATTCAGGTAGCTGGGGACTCTGTCCCATAGGTTGCTGCACAAATGAAGTTAACTACTTCAGATTAAGAAGTTATGTACTCACCATAACGTTCCATCTGAGTAAGTAAACCTCATTTGTCAGTAACCGTCCCTCCCTCCTGCCCCCTCACTTGCGAATGTCTTCATACTCAGGTCCATGAATTTACCCTCCTTTCTCGAGGATAGAATTTTTATAGCAGCTTCTGCTGTTGGGCAAACTTGATCTGAGGTCAGTCATGGTTGGCAGGGGATTATGGGTAGGGGGAGGAGCTTGGAGCTCAGATCTAAAGTTGTTGAAAACTGCCGGCTCGGATCCGAGGTCGGATCCGAATCCCATAGGTTGCTGGCAAATGAAGTTTACTTACTCAGATGGAATGTTATGGTGAGTACATAACTTCTTATTTCTTCACAGTATTATACAACATTCTTCAATCTTTTTCTGTCATTTTTTTATTTTCCACTTTAGCATTTTTCTTGTAATTTTTAATTTCTTTATTTACATATTTTTTTCACTTTTTCTTATTTTCATGTCCCAGAACTTTTTGTACTTGTATTTAAACACTCACTACTAATGTCTCATTCTCTTACCCTCCTTAATACTTCATATACAGGTTTAAAGAAGCATAATATTTAGTGATCCCAATTCCCCCTTCAATCTTCACTCGTGTAACACACCTCTTTTCATTAGGTTTAAGCCGCGGTGGTGCAGCGGTTACCATTGCCGCCTCACAGTAAGAGTTTCTCTAGTTCGATCCTTGGCTGGGGTGCCTTCTGTGCAGAGTCTGCATGGTCCTCCCTGTGGTCGGGGGTTTCCCCCGGGTGCTCCGGTTTCCTCCCACATCCCAAAGACATGCTGTAGGTAGACTGGACACTCTAAATTGGCCCTAGGTGTGTGTGTGTGTGTGTGTGTGTGTGTGTGTGTGTGTGTGTGTGTGTGTGTGTGTGCCTTCTTTGGAAGGTTGAGTGGCGGGCTGGCAACTCGGCACCATAAAACTCCACTGCCAGTCATGAGCGGATAGGTCATCCGCTGTGGCAACTCCTAAGTGGGAAATGCCGGAAGAAGAAGAATCCTGAACTCCATGTGAAAGAAAACACCAGATGTTATGTGATCCTATCTCACCTACATTCTGACTGATGGGTTCGGAGCCGATCCCTCGGCTCCGACTCCGCACGCTTATGCTATAGAGCGAGGCCTCTAATTGGCTGAGCTATCTTTATCCCAGGATGCACCACCACTAATCCCCCAGATCTCGTTTGCCGCTTACAGAGCTTGGATGTGGTCTCAACATTGGCTGGGCTAAGTACTATTTATAGGCTTTTTTCCTGTCAGTATTTGCTTCATTTAAACCCAAAAGCTGTTTTAACGGCTATTCTTTGTGTACGAGTGTTTTTGTGAAATTTGGTTAAAATTTTCGTGTTTTTTTCCTGTCAGAGAAGGTTCCCGTTTAAGTTAGAGGGGCCTTCCCCTGTGGTTACTACTACCTTAGTGGTTGTGTGTGGGTCAAGTACCCGTTTAAGTTAAAGGGTCTTGACCTTCTTTTTCTCCCTTTCTCTCTCTCTTCAACAATCTTGTGTGTAAAAAAAAAAAAAAAAAAAAAGTTCTTTAGTTTAAATATTCAACTAATCTAGTGGCATATATATTTTTGTCCTTGTGTCAAACCCTTTGTTGTTTAATTGTGGTATCTGCTTTTTTTAGCCTAATTATGTCTAAAGAGCATAAACCCTCCGGGTTTAAAAAGTGCACGAGGTGTGGCTTCAAAATGTCCATAACGGACGACCACTCCTCGTGCGTCTATTGTCTAGGTGCTAAACATCTGCAAGAATCGTGCAGTGTATGCCATGCGTTTTCTTCCAGAGTCCTCCAGGAGAGGAAAAACAAATTAATCCTCAAAGGATTAATCAAGCCTTCCTTCGAGGAGGCTTTATCTTCCTCTCCGTCTCCTTCTAAAAAGAGGAAAGCGTCGGCTCCGACCAGTCAGTCGGAACCGACCGCTAAGAAAACTAAGCAGACTTCTCCATCGGCTCCACGGACTTCGGAGCCGAGGTCGGAATGGTCTGCCTCGATCCCTCTGGTTTCGGAGCCGAGGTCTGGGGCATCGAGAGGCGGGTCACCCTCATCGGCTCCACTGATATTGGAGCCGATAAGGGTCATCGGCTCAGACTCTTTCCCCTCGGAGCCGAAGTCCTTATCGGCACCGAGGGAAATTTCCCTGAAAGTTTCCTCAGAGCCGATAATTGTTGAGTCATTTCGGAGCCGGTCCCCGAGCCCTTCGGAGCCGATGGAGAAATCGGTTCGGGCCCGATCGGTATCCTCGAGATCATCCAAGATGTCTGATTCGGACATCGACAGGGTGCTCCTTCGACTCTTCCAGTCTCCGGTGTTCCAAAAGATGGTTTCGGCTCCAGTCCATTTGGCTTCGGGGCCGATGGTCCACTCCCCTACTGTATTTCCTTTTCCAACAGCTTCGGCACCGTTGGAGCAGGTGCTGGTGGAACCAGTGGAGGTGTTAGGGTCGGGCCCGACCCTTGCTCCGACTCCGGCTCTTGGGTCGGAGTTCAGTGCATGGACTTCTTCCTTCGGCCCTGGGGGGAGGCTTCAGGATTGATGCTTTCGGTCCCAAGTCTCCCTCTTGGTGCGTCGGCGGCGGGAGTACCGTCCACTGTCGTGGCCACGGAGGGGGGACCCTCCCAGGATTCTGGTGGTCCCACCTTCAGGGCTATGAGGAGTGCTTTAGCCAAATCTTCCTTGGCTACCTCCACAGTTTCCCCAGCTCCTTCCCTACATTTGGAGACTGGGTCGTTGGCAGTCCCCCTGTCCATAGACAGCGGAGCCCCTGGGCCTCAGGTTACCCCCGCTGGGGTTTCTCCCACTCCTGGAGGTCCTTCTGAAGCCTCTTCGGAAGAACCTCCCAGGAAGAGAACGTGCAAGAGGAAGCACGTTGACTCCCCTGACGAGTCTTTGACATCTGACACTGATCTCGATGATGCAGAGGGGTCCCCCAAGTCGTCCTCGGATGATGTCTCCTTTGCAGACATCCTGGAAGCCCTAAAACAACGAGGCGGCTGGCAGTCCAAACCTCCCTCTGCTGATGAGTCGGTGTTCCTGAAGGCCTTCGGGGCTTAGCCCTCCGCCTCCTGGGTGTCTCCGCCCTTTGACGAGCTCTTGGATTTGATCTGTCGAAGGGCATGGGAACACCCAGACTCTGTGGAACCGGTGCCCGCTCGTCCAACAAATTTCTCTCGGCCCCGGATAGAGAGTTCCTACTAAAGGTGTGGCTGTACATGGTATGGTGGTGGCATTTGCTACCCTGCAAGATGTAGCAGAGGCTTCTACGTCCGTCCATCCTCCTAATAAGGAGTCTAGGAGCATGGATCGGTACGGTAAGCGCACCCTTAGTTCAGCGGCCTTTACACTGCGGTCTTTGAACTACCTGACGCACTTTACGAGATTTCAGAGGGATCTGATTAAGGAGCTATCCAATACCCTCTTGGGTAACCTGCCTGAGGAGCTGGCCCAGACGGTTGGATCTCAGCTGGCTACAATGTCGTCCATTTCGAACTCGTCCATGAGGCTCATTTCGTATGCGGCCGAAGGGGGCGAGTAGAGCGGCGGGTACAGGCGTTGCTCTACGGAGACAAGCCTGGCTCCGCCTGTGTCATTTTGCGGAGGCCTTTAAGTCTTCATTTGCCGACGCTCCCTTTGATGGGTCCTCCCTGTTTGGACCCAAGGTAAAAGACACACTTACCCGCTGTGAACAGGAGGGTAAGACTCTGACTGCCGTAGGGGCACGATTTTCCACTCCCTTTCGGCCTTATCCCAAGGCTAAAAGAGGAGGGAAAATGTGGTTCCGTAGATCTCAGAAGTCTTACCCCTCTCAGCAGGAAGGTTCCCCCTCCACAGGCAGAGGAGGGGGAAATTCATCTGGAAGACGCTGTCCCAGAGGCGGCAGAGGCCCTCGCAACACTGGAGACCGCGAGTCCTTTCGTGGCTCTTCAGCCTTTCATAGTCCATGAGGGATTGCCCGGCTGTGCTGCTCCGGAGCCAGTCGGGGGTCGTTTTTCGAAGCACCTGAAGGCCTGGGAAGGGATCACTCAGGACCGATGGGTGCTTCTGATTATCGCCGGAGGTTACTTCATCCCTTTCTCTCGCCCCCCCAGTCCAAAAAAATCCCGGACCCGCCACCCAGTCAACGGGATACCGCAGCCTCAGAAATTTCAAAGCTGCTGCAAAAAGGAGTCATCCAACCGGTCCCCGCAGACAAGATCTGATTAGGGACTTACTCAAGATTCTTTTTGGTGCCAAAAAAGACCGGGGACTTGAGGCCCATTTTGGACCTAAGCATCCTAAACCGTTCAGTCAGGAAGTCCAAGTTCCGAATGGTCACTCTACAAACCATTCTCCCATTGTTGGAGAAGGGTGTTTGGATGTGCTCCATAGATCTCAAGGATGCGTATTATCATATCAGAATACATCAAACGTCCAGGAGACATCTGCGCTTCAGCCTAGGAGGCAGTCATTTTCAGTTCCGTGCGCTGCCCTTTGGTCTCACCACAGCCCCCAGGGTGTTCACCAAATGCTTGGCAGTAGTGACTGCTCACCTGAGAAGTCTAGGATTCCAGGTGTTTCCGTACCTAGACGACTGGCTCCTAACTGCCACCTCCAAGCATCTACTTCTGTGGAGCCTACAAGCCACTATATCACTGGGCAATTCCCTTGGAATCACCTTCAATTGGCCAAAGTCTGTGTTGCGGCCATCTCAAAGGATAAGATTCATAGGGGTAGAGATAGATTCAAACCAGATGCAGGTCTATCTACCTACAGACAGAATTCAAACCATTCAAAATCAAGTTCGAGCCTTACTCCCCAGGTCCAAAGCCCCAGCCAGAATGGTCCTGCAGCTATTGGGATCCATGTCTGCTACGGTTCTGCTAGTTCCCTTGGCAAGGTTGCACATGAGAATCCTCCAGTGGTTTCTTTCAACTCAGTGGTCCTTTCAGGAACTCCCTCTCAATCACCTCATATGGATCACGGAATCTTGCAAACGGGACCTTCGCTGGTGGCTAGTGTCCTCCAATTTGGATCAGGGATGACCCTTTGTTCTTCCTCCTCCGGCGGCCACTTTGACCACGGACGCCTCCCAGATTGGGGGGGGGGGGCATTCCCTGGGCAGGTCAGTCCAAGGCAAATGGCACCCGGAAGAGACTCCTCTTCACATCAACATCCTAGAAATGAGGGCAGTACTCCTGTCCCTTCAAGCCCTTCACGATTATCTCCCTCAGGGCGTAATTGCTGTTCACTCAGACAACATGTCAGTGGTCTGGTACCTGAACAAGCAGGGAGGGACCAGATCCTATCCTCTTTGCAGAGAAGCCATGAGAGTTTGGGAATGGGCAGTCTCGACCAAACGCTTCCTAGTGGCTACTCACATACCGGGCAAGTCCAATGTCATAGCCGACAGATTGAGCAGAACCATTCTCTCTCCTCACGAATGGTCTCTGAATATGGCAGTTGCAAGGCAGATTTTCAGCGAATGGGGAGTTCCGTGTTGCGACCTCTTCGCGACTCCTCTGAATGCGAAGTGCAAAGAATTTTTCTCCCTAACCCCGGCTCCGGGGAAGAGCCCCATGGACGCATTAGTCCATCCTTGGCCCACCGGCCTGCTTTATGCCTTCCCTCCAGTTCCTCTCCTCCCCAGGGTCATTCAAAAGGCATCTCTCTTAGGGAGCAGGATGATCTTAATTGCTCCTTACTGGCCTCGTCAAGCGTGGTTTCCCTATCTTCAGAAACATGCTCTGGAAGGTCCGTGGTTCCTGGACCAGGTCCCAGACCTACTGATTCATCAGTCGGGACTATTACACCAGTCCCTACACACCTTAAAATTGACTGCCTGGCTCCTCCTCTTCCGACGATAGTCAGGAGTCATACACTGGATCCAGATGTTGTGCACATATTATCTTCAGCCCACAAGTCTGCTACAAAGAAACTGTATTCTAGCAAATGGAAAAGGTTTGCTATTTGGGCTCAACTCCGGGGCCTGGACCCCATTTCTACTCCCGTGGCAGAAGTACTAAAATTTCTGACCTCTCTTCAATCAAGGCTCTTCAGTTTCTACCATCAAAGTACAATTGGCAGCAATTTCTAATTTTCATGAATCCATAGACCCACCTTTAATGAGCAACAGATTGTGTAAGACCTTCTTGAAAGGTGCTGCTCTATTAAGACCTCCGATTTCTCATCCTGCACCTCCATGGGATCTCGATGTAGTGTTGCGGGCCTTGACTTCTTTTCCCTTTGAACCGGCAGCTACCTGTGATCTAAAGTTTCTATCATGGAAGACAGCCTTTCTAGTGGCGATTACTTCAGCCAGAAGGGTTTCAGAGCTTCAAGCTTTGTCAGTGAAACCCCGTGCTTGGTTTTTCATACAGACAGAGTATCCCTCAGACCAAATCCTTCCTTTGTTCCTAAAGTTTGTTCTACTTTATGCTTGCAACAATCGTTAGAGCTTCCAGTTTTTTTCCCAAAATACTCTAATAAAGCGGAGTTTATATTCCACACACTAGATATCCACAGACAGTTACGTTTTTATTTAGATAGGACCAAACAATCAAGGAAAACAGATCAGTTGTTTGTATCCTTTGCAGAAAACAAATTGGGCAACGCTGTCACAAAGGTCACTATTGCCAAATGGATCAGGGACTGTATCACTCAAGCTTATATTTATTCTAACAAAGAGCTTACCACCTCTGTCAAGGCTCATTCTACAAGGGCTATGGCTACTTCGGTAGCTTTTCATTCTAAGCTTGCTATTGGTGACATTTGTGCTGCGGCTACATGGTCTTCCCCGCACACCTTCATTTCCCACTACAAATTAGATGTGGCATCTAGAGGACGAGCTTCATTTGGTTCCACAGTGCTCAGAAGTGTTTTCCAATGAGCCACCCGGGATTTAGGTGCTAGGGACGCTGTCCCATCAGTCAGAATGTAGGCGAGATAGGATCACATAACATCTTTTAGTTATCTACTCACCATAACTTCAGATGTTTGGGATCCATCTCGCCTACATTCCTAATAACCCACCCTCCTTCCCCCTTCCTTGGAGATCAGAGGATATCAGAAGGTCCGAATCCTGTTTCATCTTGAAACATCTAACAATGTTATATAAACATGTTGTGCATGTGTGCACGAATGCGGACAAACAAGATCTGGGGATTAGTGGTGGTGCATCCTGGGATAAAGATAGCTCAGCCAATTAGAGGCCTCGCTCTATAGCATAAGCGTGCCGAGTCGGAGCCGAGGGATCGGCTACGAACCCATCAATCAGAATGTAGGCGAGATGGATCCCAAACATCTGAAGTTATGGTGAGTACATAACTAAAAGTTGCATAATTTCCTTTTCATATTTTAATGTGATCTTATGAACATGTGACGTGTGCTGTTTTTCCCATAATACAAATTTACCAGATAAACATTCTCCACAGAAGACATGTTTTTTTTTTCATTTCTTTGATCAAACCCTCCCATTGCATCATTCGTTACTATATAATTTTTCCCAAATTTTAACCTTAACAAAGGTACTGCATTCATTGAAAACCACACACTTTCACTTTTCACCACATTACACAAACCCTTGCTTTTATCTTTTTAAGATAATTCTCATTTCTTTTAGACATCCATTCAGACAACTTAGCACTTCCTCATCCACATTTTCTTCTTGGCAACTACAACTTTTTCTGCATATGTCAAAACTACTTGGAATCACCACCTCCTTTTGTATCACATATCTGTCACCTTTAATTTTATAATATACTATAGCATTCATTACCAACGCAAACAATATCCCACTCTTGGGGTATCTTTGTCTTACACCACACTTCATGCCTATTTCTTTACTCAGCCATCCATCCATTCACTAACACACTCTGTCTATTTAATTGATATGCTGACATACACACACTCCTTATTCTGTTACCTTGCTGGTTAGCTTTGCTACAAGGGCAGAAGGCAAAGCCATCTCCAAACAAACCATTTCCAAATGGATAGCACACTGCATCCATTTCTGCAAACAACACGGAAATTCTCCTCCAAAGGTGTCAGGACTCACTCCACCAGAGCAGCCTCCACCTCTGCAGCTTTCCTCAGAGGAGTCCCCACCAGGAACATCCTGGAGGCTGCCACTTGGACATCTCTTCACACTTTGCCAAACATTACCACCTGCCTCTCTTCTCCAAATCCAGGGCAGGCCAATCCTTCCTTTGCCTAATAATGTGATGTTTCTAAGGGTAACCATTTGAAATGTTGAGAACCGCTAGAGCGAGTCTAGAAACACGTAGACTGACTGGCTGAAAAATGGAATTGCATATACCAAGTATGAGATTCCCATTTCTCAGAATATTCATATAAGTTGGGGATGAGTAGGAGCTTGCCCCCTGCAAAAAAATTGTATTAGTTTTTTTGGCTTGTCTGCACATTGTATTTCAGGTGCCGATATTTTAATGGAGAGCCATTTCTCAGGTATAATTTATGTCCACAAAATGGTTTTCAGAGGAAACTCTGACAATCAAAATTGCTTGGTCAAGCAAGAAACAGATTTGTTTGTTTAGGCAATAGATCAGCAGAGCACTACATTAACTTTAATGGAAGGTTTGGGTATGGTATCAGTGATTGGCAGTCCCAAGCCACAGCTACTTCTGTAGTCTCTTTGAATTGTCTGTACTCCACTGTACACCATTGTTAAACTGCTCATACTGCCTCAATAAAGAAATGAGGTACAATATGGTCTTAAAAATAAAATGCTTTGGTTCATCAGTCATAAAAAACTTGTGATCTTTTTTAAAAAAGTCAAGTAATGGTATCCTCCCCTTACTGACTTGTACAATCGTAAACTTCAGTTACAGTAGTGCTTTTGAATATTTCGGTACTGTGGTTGTACAATGTTTTTATTTTTTTTAATTTATTTTACATTTGTTTACCGGGATAGTCTGACTGGACACGTGTCCATTTGCAACAGAGGCCCGGGGAGAAAAGCTCCACATTCAGTACAGAAAACCAAGTAGTTGAACAATACGACAACAATATGATCTGTACAGAAGCAAATGACAATAGATAAAAATACAACTTTTGATACAAAAAACAAAATTTGACACTATATAAAAGTACAACTTCCGATACCGAAGCAGAAATTGACACTAGATGAGCATTATAAGTGACTATAGAGACAGAGACTACTTAGAAATGAATTAGTGCAAGTTTAGCATGTGCTAGTATAACTATTAGAAACTTGAGCAGAAAATAAAATTCCTGATACTGTAGAAAAATTACAGTAGGAATAATTGGATATGAAGCTATCTGGAGTGGTAGAAATGGTAAAGGTCAGGTAATGCATGGACATAGACAGGAATTCATTAAGTGAGTTTTGGAACAGCATAATAGTGGAGATAGAAGATAAAGCAGGGGGAAGGTTATTCCAGGATTTAGCTATGTTACGGGAGAATAGTGCTTTGCGGTGGTGGTGCTGCGGTAGTGTTGTTGCCTCACAGACGTTGCCCATTCGATTCTCAGTTATAGCGTCTTCTGTGTGGCGACATGAGTGAATGGGCGTTCCTTCGTTGAAGGTCGTGCGTTAGGCCTGGCAAGCCAGCACGTCAAACTCTGCTGCCAATCATTAGCGGCCCGGAGTTCCACTGTGGCGACCCCTAACCGGGAAAAGCCAGAAGAAACAAACAAACAATGGAAGAATAGTGCTTTACCTGCAATGTTAGCCTTAGAGATACAAAGGAGTGATTTGTCAGTGGAGCGAAGGGGACAATTTGATTTGTAGGGCGTGAGTAGGTGACTTTGTGCTGGGGTTCTATCGGGATGTCTCACAATATTGTAGGCAGTGATTAGTTGATGGCAATTGAGTAGCTGGGGAAATTCTAGCCATTGTAGTTCCTTTAGAGCCTGACAATGATGGGTTCTGAAGGTGCAGTTTTGTTGTAACATGTCACAAGGCTAGCAAGATCATGTTTTCTGATATGGTAAGGATTGGTGCCGCATACATTAGAGTGGACAATAGATGGGTTTGGGCTAGGGAGATTCTTGCTTGTTTTCAGAGAGAGTTTTTGTGTCTATATAGTGTTTCCATTTTTTTATGCACTCTTTTGATGGTTTGTGAAATGTTGACATCAAAACTGTAGGTTTTTGTCAATATCTACACCAAGGAGTTTGGTGTGATCAGAGGGGGTAATGATAGTACCATTTTTGGAAGTGATTGAGAAGGATGAAGAGGTAGGAATAGATTTGTTGGGGGTGAAAAGAACCAATTTAGTACCTTTGGAATTTAGGATAAGTTGGGTCTGAGTAATCCAACTTTCCACTAAGCTAAGGAATCCTGAGTGAGTTGTTGTAATGTGGTAAGTGAGGGTGCAGAGCAGATAAGAGTCGAATCGTCTGCATACTGTACGAGTGTAGCAGGGTGGGTGGAGTTTCTAAGAGGGATCAAAAACATCAAACCTCCTAGGAAACCACCTCTACCTGCTTGGGACCTTAACTACGTGTTGGAAAAACTAACACTGCCTCCATTTGAACCAGCAGCATCTGCAGATCTACAGTACATCTCATGGAAGACTGCTTTCCTTCTGGCAATAACCTCAGCAAGAAGAGTTTCGGAATTGCAGGCCCTGATGGCAGTTCAGCCATTTATTATTTTCCATCAGGATAGAGTTACATTAAGAACTAATCCAACTTTTATGCCAAAGGTGGTATCCAGGGTTTCATTGAATCAAGCCATTCACTTGCCTACCTTCCTCCCAAATCCACAAAACAAAGGGGAGAAACTGCTGCACACCCTGGACATTCACAGATAGTTGCGCTACTACTTGGACAGAACTAAAGGTTTCAGAAAAACTGACCAGCTGCTGGTAGCATATGCTGCTGGTACTCAAGGAAAAGCAATTTCCAAACAGACAATTTCAAAATGGATAGGAAATTGCATCCGCTTTTGTTACTCATTTCATGGCAAGACTGTACCAGCTAATATTAGACCTCATTCTACAAGAGCCACAGCCACCTCCACAGCCTTCCTAAGAGGGGTGGCTACAAAAGACATTTTAGAAGCTGCCACATGGCGCTCTGTGCATACATTTGCCAAGCATTACAATTTACCTCTATATTCCAGATCCAGAGCAGGCTTTGCTACGGCTGTCCTGCAGGGTATCTTAGCTACACCATCCTTTTCCTAGTACCTCCACCCCCAGATTGGCTATGGTATTCTACCCATATGTGATGACTGCAGACGCATCCTTGAAGGACATAGTACAGTTTTGTACCTACCATAAATGTAGATGTCCGATAGGTATGCATCTGCAGTCAGGTTTACCCTCCCTCCTTCCCCTCTGTGGTACTCCTAGGGTGCTTACCTCTCTATTAGCTAGCTGGGGGATCTATTATGGTGTATTTGTTTTATACATACATATATATATATATATATATATATATTTTTTTTTTTTTTTTTTTTTGCAAATGTTTGGATTTTTTATTGCATTTTTCCAAGTTTAGCCTTCCTAGAGGGCACCTGGCATCTGGCATCTGGGGCAAGAAAAACTGAGGAAGATGGCTTTGGCTGACGCTTTTATACCCCAGGCATTGTGACGTCGGGGGAAAGGGCGACATCAGCCGACGCCGGACCCAGACTTTGGAATCCAGCCGACCGAAGGGCTGCCTGAGGCAGGACAACCCATATGTGATGACTGCAGATGCATACCTATCGGACATCTACATTTATGGTAGGTACAAAACTGTACTTTCTTTCAGGGAGCCGAAGGCTGCTCCCCAGCCTTTGTCTATGGTGTCTGTGTATTCTGTTCTACTGGTGATGGAGGATGAAGTGGGAGGGCTGGGTTGGCAGTTGTTTAATCCATCAGGTTATTTCCCTCTTAGGTAGGGAGGAAAGGAATTTGGAACTCCAGAGGGTGTGCATGTATCCACACAGATTTCAGGAACCATTGCAATGTCTTGTGCATTTTTGCCAGAGGGAGCATAGGAATGGTGGATGCCATGAAGCCCAGGGTCTTGAGAAAGGTTCTTGCTGAGATGTGCGAGAGAGGGATGAGGCTTTGAAAGAAAGCAATGAGCTTCCTGGACCTTTTGAATGGGAGGGGAAACCCTGTCTGTATCCTACATCCCAGGAAAATGTGGTCCTGTGATGGGGAAAGATTGGATTTTTGGTAATTTATAGTGAATCCCAGGGGAAAGAAGGATGGAAATTGTGCAGATGACATCTTGCTCTAGCGCCTTTGGATTGTCTGCTTGGAAAAGATATTCCAGGTATGGGAAAACTTGGATGTCCTGCAGTCTGGAGAATGCCACTTTTGGTGTTGAGCATTTTGCAAATACCCTTGGGGCAGTAGAGAGACCGAAGGGCTAGGCTAAAAAACGTGAGTGTCCAGAGGCTGCACAGAACCTTAAATATTTCCTGTAGCTGGGCTGAATTGGAATATAAAGGTAGACATCCTTTATGTCTGAGGTCATAAAGGTTTGAAGTAAAATCAGAGGGAACAGAGTTTGTAATGTGAGCATCCTGAAGATGGGTAATTTCAGGTAGGTGTTGAGGAAGGAGAGATCTAAAGATGGGTCTCCAGGGCCTTCTTTCCTTGGAACTAGAAACATCCTGGAATAAATGTCTTACCCCTTTGATGAATAGGGACAGGTTGAATAGTGCCTTGATCCAGCATGTTTTGCAACACCTGTGGAAACAGTGGAAGTTGTTCTTTGGGTAGTAGGGAATGCCCTGAAAGGAGGTAGACTCCCAAACCATATAATATCTATTTTTTGATGATGGAAAGCAACCAAGAATCTTGAGTAATGTTTTCCCAAGCTGGACTTGAAAGAGAAAGGTGAAGGGAAAGTGGTGGGGTTGATGTGGAGTCCAAATAGTCAAATGGACCCTGTCCTTATCTGGAAAGGGCTGTTTTTGCAGTGGGGCTGGTTGAGGAGTCCTAAATGATTCTCTTTCCAGACATTTTTTTGTCTTAGACTGAGGTGATGTTCTTTCTTCGTGTTTCACTGTTGCAGTCATCACCTGTGGTTTATCCCTGCTGTGGTAGCCTTCGATCGGCCCAAATACCAATGTTTTTGTGCACTGGCTGCCATCGCCTGTAGTCTGATGGCAAGTCATCAGTGCTATAAAGCAAGGTAGCTGACGTCATTACATCAGTCTTTCTTAACATGGAGCCCATAGCAGAAGCAGTTTGCATGAGTGCTGGTCATTCGCTACCAGAAGTTGAATTCCAGCAGAAAACGTCTAAAGCGAAGTACCACGTTGGGGACCATTTTTTCTTGCTCTAACCTATGCCCAGAAAAGTTAATTGTCTCGCCTGTGGAAAGCAGATCTCACACCGAAACTTTCATTCTTACTGCATTACTTGTTTAGGCCCAGACCACAACATCCCTCGTTGTCGGTTCTATGCCCTCTGTAATGGGAGAGCCATTCACTGTACAGCTCTTTTTGTAGACGATTATTTTCATGTTCCATCTTCGAATTCCGATATGGCGTCCGTCAGCCAACAATCTGTTGACATTCTGAAAAAACGTAGAGATAAAGATAGAGACAGGCCACACAAGGCTAAGCCTTCCAGTGACGCTACCGCTTAGCAAGTAGTCAGCTCTCCGGATTTCAGTGAAGTGCTTTCGCAGCCCCTGATGCCCAACTCGCTTTCTACGCAGGCCTCTGATGAGACCCTTTCGGAGTCCAGTATGCCACTGAAATCCACTTTGTCTTCTGAGCCTTTGGCTGTCTCTGCCTCGGTTGCGTCCAGAGCCACACCGCAGGCACTGTCGTCTGAGGAGGCCTTTCGCACTACCAATTCTAGTAAAAAAACAACATTTTCGCATCTGACTGTTGCTTCTCAGAGACCAGCGGATTCTGTCAGGCATAGAAACCAGGCCACTCCTAGGAAATCTGCTTCTAGCCACCATCTTGCTACTGCTCCCCCACCCCAAGCTCAAATGCTTAAAATGTCGATCTCCCTTATCCGAGGTACTTAGGCCCCCACTCCAGAAAGGAAAATGCATCCTTCCCCAGAAATTGACAGACCGAGTCTGAGGAATCTGATTATTCTGTTTTGAAGAGGAACAACATCTCTTAACTGTTTGAGGATTCAGATGCAGACGTATCCATCTCTTCTGCCTCCCTTCAGGGGACCTCTCCATTGGGGAAACCTTTCACATCCTCAGGAAACATTTTCAATGGGAATCTCAAGACTTCCCACAGTCAAAAAACCATCTTAGATTTTCTGGACCTACCCCAGCACAGACTCCTGGCCATCCCACCTATATTGGAAGTGGTGGATGATGTCTTCCATTGATCCAAGTTAGCCCCTGATGCCCCTTCTCCTGCTCCAACTAAACCTGACAGGTACTACAGAGTACCAGATTCTCACAAATACCTGTACAGGAATCCTGCTGCAGACCCTGAGGTCATTACACAGGGACCCAAAGAAGCTAAGACTAGTTCGGCCAAGAATCCTCTTTCTTCTGACAAAGACTCCAGAGCTCTGGACAGATGGGGTAAGAAAGTATACACCTCTGCAAACTTAGCTGTCACAGCACTCAGTTGTCAGTTCCATATGTTAAAATATCAACACCACACTGGAACAATTAAAACAGAAGATTGCTACCTCTCCTGACAGTGTCAATTCAAAAGAGCTGGCAGAATTACTACACTCTGCTTGTCAAGTGGCCAAACACTCATTACAATGTGGATATGACACCCTAGAAGCTTCTAGCAGGGCAGCAGTGACAGGATCTGTTATTAAAAGACATGCATGGCTGAAGGAACAACCGCTTCCTGATCATGTCAAGTCTAAACTTATTGATGCACCTCTAGACAAGGAACGCCTGTTTGGGGAAAAAGCAGAAGAGGTGCTTAAAAAGGTGGAAGACTAAACAAAATCTATGCAAACAGTAAAAGATTTCTTTCAAGTTCAACCTCCCAGATTCAGCAGGAACTTTTCCCGTAAGCACTGGGCCTTCCTTGCACCTGGCAGACAGGGCCAAGGTAAGCCCCGCAGGGACAGGCCATCCAGGGCCACCAAAGAAGCAAACAATGGACCACTTGGGCAAGCACTCACAATGACTCTCCCTCCCCCCTCTACCTTCCTTTCACTCATCAAAAACTAGGAGGAAGGCTTACCCTCTTCAAGGACAATTGGGTCTCTATAACCAAGGACCAGTGGGTCTTAAAAATCATATGTTAAGTTGTCCAGTCTCACCTTCGTTCTTGCTGGATGGGTTTGGAGCCGACCCTCACTCCAATTTTGCCACTTTCTATACCTTGAGGGCTCTTTACTGGCTCGAGGCTACCCCTTATCCCAGGACGCCCAGCATCAGCTACCCAGATCTCATTTGCCGCTTTAGCTGCGAGGTTGCGTCAATACTGGCTCAGGCTTAGTATAACTTTTTTCTCTGTTTAAAGTTAAATAATTTACTTGAAAAGTTAGGATTTTTTTCTCTGTTTATAGTAGTTTGTAAGTTTATTTAGTCGTAAAACAATTCCTGACTAATGGCATCCCAGATGATGCCATGGTGGTAGCAGCAGCCACAAAGAGAGAGAGAGTTAGCTGAAACCTCATCTGTCCATCCACCAAATAAAGAGTCTCGTACAATGGACAGATGTTCTTTGTGTTTCACTGTTGCACTCATTACATTTGGGTAATCTGCTGGCAGGTTGCCCTCAGTCGGCCTGAATATCAAAGTCTTGGGTCCTGCGTCAGTTGCGGTCTCCTCTTCCATGACGTCAGGGGTATAAAACATGCAGCCGACGCCATTTTGTTCAGTCTTTCTTGCCGTGCGGTGCCTGAAGCAGATGGTCATCGTGTTTCACTGTTGCAGTCATGACTGTAGGGTTCTCCCCTGCCGGCAGGCAGTCCTCGGTCGGCCAGAATCCCAAAGTCTGGGTCTGGCGTCGGCTGTTCAGCCATGCTCCTTGACGTCAGAGCGCCAGGAGTACAAAGCTGACAGCCGACGCCATGTTCTCCACTCTTTCTTGCCGTGCGGTGATAGCAGTTCGCAAGTGCCGGTCGGCTGACTCCTGACAATTTTTTCTGAACAAACTTCAGTCCGAAGACTTTCTTCTCCTACTCAAAGCTAAGTACCCGTTAGAAACTTTTTCTTGCTCCAGTCCGATGTCAGAAAAAGTTAATTGTATTTCATGTGGGAAGCAAATACCTCATAAGGATTTTCATTCTTACTGTATTCCTTGCTTAGGCCCTGACCACGACGTAGCTAGTTGTCAGTTTTGTGCTAGATTCAATCGACGTACTATTAAGCGAAGGTACGATTTTGCATTTCATTACTTCAGTAGGCGTTTTAATTACAAAATGTCGTCGGATACGGTTCCGAATACCGGAGTTCACAAGCGACGCAAGGACAAAGACAGGCCTCCGAGGTCCAAATCAGAAGATATCGTTCAAGCAGAGCCAGCTTCAGGTT
The DNA here is from genome assembly GCF_019279795.1 of Protopterus annectens. Taxonomy (NCBI): domain Eukaryota; kingdom Metazoa; phylum Chordata; order Ceratodontiformes; family Protopteridae; genus Protopterus; species Protopterus annectens. Next base: position 301,713,825 of record NC_056742.1, on the reverse strand, counting down.
CAGCCGTCGTCAGTGAGGCGCGTTTGCAGCCCCTGTCATCGGCCATTTCGGAACTGATGGCCGAAACGGACTCCCACGAGGAGCCAACTAGGCCTCTGAATATTTCTGTTGCAGGACCTTTGGACAATCCTCCTTTGGATGGGTCCGGAGCCGCTGTTCAGGTACCAGCTTCCAAAGGGGTTTTCAGGCCTACTCAGCTTCTAATAAAGGCAAAGCCAAAGGCAAAGACTCCTTCCAAATCAAAGACTGCAACACAGGCCTCTTCGGATCCGACTCCCAAGTCACAGAAAACAGTTACTTAAGATGGCGGAGGACTTACTTACTATGATTAGGGGTTCACATCCCCCTCCAGATAAAAGGCCAAGGCAGGAAGTTTACTATGACTCCTCTGATCAGGCTTCTGTTTCTTCAGTTTCTTCTTCTGACCAGGATTATTCTTTCCCTCCTTATGAGAATTCTGATGCTGAGGAATCCATTCCTTCAGCTTCTCCCCCTGAGGACTTCTATTTTGGGGAAACTTTGCATGAAATGAGGGAACATTTCCACTGGCAAGGACAGGAGTATTCGGAATCTAAGAAAAGATTAAGGGATTTTCTTCTTCTTCCCCAACATAGACCCCTGGCTATTCCTCCTATTTTGGATATTGTGGATGATGCTTTTTCGGAAGCTAACTTAACCCCTGACTCTTTTTTTCCTCCAGCTCCTGTTAAGCCTGACGGATATTACAGGGTTCCTGATTCCCACCAGTTTTTATACAAGAACCCTACTGCTGACCCTGAAACCATTTCTCAGGGTCCTAAGAGAGTTAAGGCCGCTTCTGCTAAAAACCCCATTCCCACTGAGAAGGATTCCAGATCTTTAGAAAGATGGGGCAAAAAAGTGTACACTTCTGCTACTTTATCTATTAGGGCTTTAAATTGTCAGTTTCATATGCTGAAATACCAGCAAATTCTCCTGTCTGTTTTAAAACAAAAGCTAACTTCCATTTCCGCCTGTGCAGATGATAAGGAATTACATGACTTAATGCATGCCACTGAACAAGTTGGGAAGCATGGTTTACACTGTGGATTTGATGCCTTGGAGGATTCTTGTAGGGCTGCTGCCTCTGGCACAGTAATTAGAAGGCATGCATGGTTAAAGGAACAAAATTTGCCAGATCAAGTAAAAGCTAAATTATTGGATGCTCCTGTTCAGCATAATGTTTTGTTTGGATCTAAAGCTGAAGAGGTGATTTAAAAAGATGGAGGACAAGGCAAAATCCATGCAAACAGTTAAAGATTTCTTACAAGTACAGCCACCCAGATTTAGTAGGAATTGGCCTACTAAAAATTGGTCCTTTCCCAATTCTGACAGGCCTCAGAGGGGTAGATACAGACGCTCCCGAGGAAGGTCTCAAACACAAGCTTCTTATAGACCAAGACAGTGGACTGCTTCCACCCCTAGTGGAGGAGAGGACAGGTCGCAAGCTCATAGGAAACACTCAATGACTCCCTCTGTTGGGCTGCAGGAACTTCTTGCCTGGAAGCCCCTCTCGGAGGAAAACTTTCTCTCTTTCACCAAAATTGGACTCGTATAACCCAAGACAAGTGGGTTCTGGATGTGGTTTCAAGAGGTTACAAATTCCATTTTCATACCCTACTAAGGCCAAGCGTATGGCCAGATCTTCCAAAACATCAATGGACAGAGGCCTTAAACCAGGTGGAAGCTCTCTTGGCTATGAAAGCCATAGAACTAGTTCCACTTTCAGAGATGGGACAAGGTTTTTACTCAAGGCTCTTTCTAGTCCCCAGGAAGCAAAATTCATGGAGACCCATTCTGATCTATCAGTCTTGAACACCTTTCTAGAGATACCAAAATTCAAGATGCTTACTCTACAGCAGCTACTTCCAATGCTGACCAAAAATGCATGGATGGTAACTTTAGATTTAAAGGAGGCGTATTTACACATTCCCATCAGGCAGGACCGCAGAAAATACCTCAGGTTCAAGGCCGGATCGAGGCACTTTCAATTCCCTGCGCTGCCCTTTGGATTGTCTACTGCGCCCAGGGTCTTCACCAAATGCCTGGCTCCAGTAGTAGCTTATTGCAGACTCGGGGGAATTCAAATTTACCCTTATCTGAACGACTCTTATTCAGGCAGACAGCAAGGATGTCTTGCTCCAGCATCTACAGTTTGTTCAGAATCTTCTCAAGTTCCTGGGATTCACTGTAAACATAAAGTCAGATTTGATTCCCTCACAACAGATAGTTTTTCTGGGTGCTGCTCTAAACACAACAACCCAGATGGCATTTCTGACATACGAAAAACAGTTACAGCTGGCTTAAACTTTCAAAACCTTGGCAACTTTAACTCTGCTATCTGCAAGGAGATTCCTGCAGGCTTTGGGTTACATGGCCTCCTGCATCCTTCTCGTACCGTATGCAAGACTACATATGAGGAAAATACAGTGGTACCTAAAAAGTGTATGGTCTCAGCATTGCCACAGTTTAGACATACTGATCTCCGTTCTGCCTTGTCTTCAAAAGGAATTCCTTTAGTGGTCCAAGGCATGTACTCTAAACAAAGGAAAACCCTTCTGCCTGCCTCCTGCCACTCAGATACTAACCACGGATGCCTCAGATTATGCCTGGGGAGTCCATTTTCAGGGCAACTGTCTGCAAGGCCTTTGGACAAAGGATCAGAAGCACCTGCATATCAATTTAAAGGAAATGTTAGCCGTTCAGAAAGCCCTATTGGCCTTCAGGAATCTTCTACAACCAGGACAACTACTGATACGGACAGACAACACCACAGTTATGTGGTACATAAACAAGCAAGGGGGATCTCATTCCTACCCCCTTTGCAGACTAGCCATGGATCTGTGGAACACAGCTCTAGCTTGCAATCTGGACCTTCAAGCTCAGTTTCTACCAGGGAAGCAAAACTTCCTGACAGTCTGAGCAGAAACCTTTCGGACCCACACGAGTGGATGCTGGACACCGAAATATTCAAGATGATAACAGCAGTCTGGGGATGTCCTCACATAGACCTCTTTGCATCCTACCTCAATCATCAACTACAGATTTTTTTGCACCAGGACTTTCCACGAACAAGCTTGGACGAACAAGCTTGGAGAGTGGATGCACTATCATTCAGTTGGAGAAACCTCTCGGGATATGCCTTTCCGCCTCTTCCTCTTCTTCCACGGGTATTATTAAAGATCAAACAAGACAAGCCCAAGATGATAATCTTGCTGGCCCCAAATTGGCCTCAACCATTTTGGTACCAAACTCTGAAAAACCTTTGTCTGGAGCCCCCTTGGATTTTACCATAGACTCCGAACCTTCTGTCCCAACACCAGGGTCAGGTTCTACACTCCCATGTCAGAACACTCAGCCTGGCGGCCTGGTTAATCCAGGGTCTTTGATTCATTCTCTCATACCCAAGCAAGTTATGGATGTCATTTTAGAAATCAGATGTCCTAGCACTAGAAAATCTTATGCAGGAAAATGGAAAATATTTTGTTCCTGGATGCAGGCTTAGGATTCTGATCCTCTTCTCTTCCTAACATTCCTTTGATCTTACTTTACCTGACAGACCTCTTACATAAGGGTCTCTTTTTCTCTTCCATTAAGATACATACCTCTGCTATTTCTGCTCATTATAATACAGACCCACCAATCTTTTCCCACCAGCTCATGAGACAGTTTCTCAGAGGAGCTAAGAACTTAAGGCCCCCTAGATCTCCTCCCATTCCTGCTTGGGATCTCAACTATGTTTTGGAAAAGCTCACCTTACCTCCTTTTGAGCCTCCTGCCACTTCTGACATCAAGTTTTTATCTTGGAAAATAGCCATCCTGTTAGCCCTGACCTCTGCCAGGAGAGTTTCAGAGTTGCAAGATCTTATGGCTGTGGAACCTTATATTATTTTTCATCAAGACAGGATGTCTTTAAGGACTAATCCTACTTTCATGCCTAAGGTGGTTTCCAAAGTGGCTTTAAATCAAACTATTCACTTGCCAACTTTTTCCCCACTCCTCAGAATAAAGGGGAAAGGATCTTACATTCCTTGGATGTACACAGACAACTACGTTTTTACCTGGACAGAACCAAGGACATCAGGAAATCAGAGCAATTGTTTGTTACTTATGCTTCAAGTTCCCAAGGTAAAGCCATTTCAAAACAGACCATTTCTAAGTGGATTGCTCATGGAATCAGATTTTGCTATTCACACCATGGAAAGCAAATCCCAGGGAGTGTAAGGACTCATTACACCAGAGCTGCTGCCACTTCCGCTGCCTTCCTCAGGGGAGTTCCTACCAAAGACATTTTGGAAGCTGCAACTTGGAGTTCAATGCATACTTTTTCAAAGCACTACAATCTACCTCTCTACTCTAAGTCTAGGGCAGGCTTTGCTTCTGCAGTTTTGCAGGGCCTTTTAGCCGCCCCTTCTTCTTTATGACCACCTTCCTTTTATTCTGCTTTGGGATTCTACCCTACAGTCATGACTGCAACAGTGAAACACGATGAACATAGTACAGTTGTGTACACTTATCATAAATGTAGATGTTCGAGTGTCTTCACTGTTGCAGTCTGGGTTTCCCTCCCTCCTGTCCCCTCTTATTTTTGCTTTTGTGTGGTTCCTTTTTTCACCATTCTTTTGAGGTGTATTTGCAAAGGGTATGGGACCTTATTCATTTTGGGACTCCTGACATCTGGGGCAAGAAAAACTGGAGAACATGGCGTCGGCTGTCAGCTTTGTACTCCTGGCGCTCTGACATCAAGGAGCATGGCTGAACAGCCGACGCCGGACCCAGACTTTGGGATTCTGGCTGACCGAGGACTGCCTGCCGGCAGGGCAGAACCCTACAGTCATAACTGCAACAGTGAAGACACTCTAACATCTACATTTATGGTAAGTGTACACAACTGTACTTTTGCAAGTGCCGGTCGGCCAGCTCCTGAAATTTTCGCATTCAAGTTTCAGAACCAAAGTGTTCAATTAAAGCTAAGTACCCCGTTGGGGAAACTTTTTCTTGCTCCTTACCGATGTCAGTAAAAGTTAATAATTGCATTACTTGTGGGACGCAAATACCTCATAAGGATTTTCATTTGTACTGTATTCCTTGCCTAGGCCCAGATCATAACGTGCCTTGCTGTCAGTTTTGTGCTAGATTTAACCAATGCACTATTAAGCGTTGGTATATCTTTGCTTCATAATATTTTGGATCCAGATTTAATTACCCTGAAATGTCGTCTGATAGCAATCCGACTACCGGAGTTCACAAAAAATGCAAAGAAAAGGACAGAGACAGACCGTCGAGGTCCAAAACCGACGACGAAGCTTCTAAGCCAGTCGCCGGTACTCAGCGAGGCGCTTTCTCAGCCCCTGATAGCTACTACTTTTGAGTCGTAGGCCTCTACCGAGACCCATGCGGAGTCCGGTATGCCACAAGATTCTCAGAGTATTGTACCCGCGGATGTCTCTCCCTCGGATGGGTCCGGAGCCACTGAGCAGGCACTGGCCTCTGAGGGTGTTTTCAGGCCTCAACATTTCTATATAAAACCGACGCCAGCTTCAGAAACAAAAACAACTTCTAAGTCTAAAAGACTGCCGCATGAGCCATGTGCTCAGGCCCCTATGCCTAAAAAAACAGATGATCAAAATGGCTGAGGACTTAATTACCTTGATCAGGGGTTCCCAAACCCCCCCCCCAGCTAAGAGGCCTAGGCAAGACACTGATTATGAATCTTCAGATCAGGTTTCTATTTCTTCTGATTCCTTTTCTATACCACCTTATGAGGATTCAGATGCAGAAGAATCCATCCCATCTGCATCTCCTCCTTAGGATTATTCTTTTGGAGAAACCTTGTATACTTTAAGGGAACATTTTCATTGGGAGAGTCAGGATTTCTCTGAATCAAAAAAGAGGCTTGGGGATTTCCTTCTTCCTCAGCATAGGCCTTTGGCTATACCTCCTGTATCAGACATTGTTGATGTGTTTTCGGAATCAAGCATGGCTCCTGATTCCCTACCTCCAGCTCCTAGTAAGCCAGACAGATACTATAGGGCTCCTGACTCCCACAAATTTTTATTCAAAAATCCTGCTGCTGATCCTGAAACTATCTCACAGGGTCTCAAAGGTGTAAAGGCCTCTACAGCCAAGAATCCTACCCCCTCTGATAGAGATTCCAGGGCGCTGGATAGATAGGGAAAGAAGGTTTATACCTCTGCAACCTTGGCAATTAGGGCCTTAAACTGACAGTTTCATATGCTTAAATATCAACAGCATGTTGAATGGGATTATTGAAACAGAAAATTATGTTGATTTCTGATTGTGTGGAAAATAAAGAATTACAGGAATTATTGCATGCAGCAGAACAGGTTGGAAAGCGTACTTTGCAATGTGGTTTTGATTCCTTGGAGGCCTCTTGCAGGGCCGCAGTTACTGGATCTGTGATTAGAAGGCATGCCTGGCTCAAGGAGCAAAATCTGCCTGATCATGCTAAAGCTAAATTGTTGGATGCACCTTTACAGCATGATACTCTGGTAATAAGGTAGAAGAGGTTTTAAAGAAAATGGAAGACAAAGCTAAATCGATGCAAACTGTAAAAGATTTCTTACAAGTGCAGCCACCCAGATTCAGTAGACACTGGCCTACTAAAAATTGGTCCTTTCCTGTGTCCAACAAAGCCACACAAGGCAAATCCAGGTGCTCAAAATGCTCTATATACCAATCACAGGGTTTTTATAGGTCAAAGCAATGGGGTGCCTCTACTTCCAAATTTGGAGGAAACAAAGCACAACCTACAGTAAGCAGTCTCACTGACTTCCCACTTCCATCACCAAGCACTTGTCTTTTGGCAGCTCCCTTGGGGGGAAAATTAGCACTTCATGCTCCAAATTGGCAGTTAGTAACCCAGGACAAGTGGGTATTAAACATAGTATCCCAGGGGTACAGATTTCATTTCCATATTTTGCCAATTCCAAACTGTTGGCCAGATCTGCCACAAAATCAATGGGCAGAGGCTCAGAAACAAGTTACGTCCCTCATGGATATGGGGGCTATTCAATCAGTACCAGAACAGGAAAAAGGACAAGGTTTTTATTCAAGACTGTTCCTGGTACCCAGAAAAGACAATGCCTGGCATCCAATACTGGACTTATCGATTTTGGACACATTCTTGGACATCCCAAAATTCAGAATGCTGACTTTACAACAGCTACTGCCCATGCTGGGCAAGAACGCTTGGTTAGTGACTCTAGACTTAAAAGAAGCATACCTGCATATTCCAATAAGGGAATCGTGCAGAAGATACCTCCGCTTCAAGGCAGGTTTTATGCATTACCAATTCTCTGCACTGCCCTTTGGCTTATCTACTGCGCCCAGGGTCTTTACAAAGTGCCTGGCACCAGTAGTTGCATTTTGCAGGCAAAGAAGCATACAGATCTATCCTTACTTGGACGACTGTCTCATTCAAGCAGAAAACAAGGACATTCTTCTTCAACATATGGCGTTTGTAAAAAGGCATCTAACATGCCTAGGGTACACAGTAAATGAAAATAAATCACAACTGGTACCCTGTCAAAAAATTACATTCCTGGGTGCAAGCTTGAATACAGCTGCCCAGATGGCTTACCTTACGCCAGACAAACAATGGCAACTGGCTATTTGCTTCAAACAGATGGCAACAAAAACCCAGTTATCTGCAAGACAAATTCTGCAGGCTTTGAGGTTCATGGCATCCTGCATTCTGCTAATTCCATATGCAAGACTGCATATGAGGAAACTACACTGGTATCTAAAAAGTTTATGGAGTCAACATTGTCACAGTCGGGAAACAATGATTCCTCTCATTCCCTGCCTACAACAGGAGTTTCTTTGATGGGCAGAGACATATCACTAGAACAAGGGACGGTCTTTCACTCTACCCCTTGCCACCCAAACCCTAACTACAGACGTATCAGACTATGCTTGAGGGGCCCACCTGGCTGGGAGATGCATTCAGGGCATATGGAGCCCAAAACAAATGCATCTGCATATCAACCAAAAAGATGTTAGCTGTTCAGAATGCCCTGACCGCCTTCAAGGACTTGCTTCATCCAGGACAACTACTGATAAAGACGGACAACACCACGGTTATGTGGTACATAAACAAGCAGGGGGGGTACACATTCCTACCCCCTTTGCAGACTAGCCATGGCATTGTGGGAAACAGCCTTGAACTTACCAAGTACGTCTTCAAGCTCAATTCCTGCCAGGAAAACAAAATACACTGGCAGACGACCTAAGCAGAAGTCTTATGGACCCTCACGAGTGGAAACTGGATCCACAAGTCTAAAGCATGATAACAGAGAAATGGGGGAGTCCAGACATAGATCTGTTTGCCTCTCCCCAAAATTATCAACTGGACAAATTCTGCACAAGGACTTATCACAGACAAGCATGGAAAGTGGATGCCTATTCTTCAGTTGGAAAAACCTATCAGTTCTACGCCTTTCCTCCTCTGCCTCTTTTCCCCAAGGTCTTACTAAAGGTCAGACAGGAAAAAACAAAATGATCCTAATTGCCCTGGACTGGCCTCGTCAGCACTGGTACCCAATTCAAAGGAATATGTCTCAACTCCCTCCTTGGTATTTGCCTCAAATACCTCATCTACTGTCTCAGCAGAGCAATCAAATTCGGCACACTTAGCTCCAAACTCTGAACCTGGCAGCATGGCTGATCATGTAATTATTCAAACAACATCTCTCAGTAAATCTGTGATGGATGTCATTTTGGAAGCCAGAAAGCCTAGTACTAGAAAATCTTATGCTGATTCTGTGCTTGGAACCAAGCACAAGGAACGGACACAGCAAAGCCAAATATTCCTCAGATTTTACAATACTTGACTGAGATGCTTGACAAGGGCCTATCTTTTTCTTCAATAAAAATCCATGCCTCTGCCATCTCGGTTCATTACAACACAGAGCCTCCCATCTTTTCTCATCCTCTGCTAAAACAGTATCTTAGAGGGGCCAAATAATTTAAGGCCTCCCAGAAGATCACCAACTCCGGCATGGGACCTCAGTTTTGTGCTGGAAAAGCTCACCCTGCCTCCTTTTGAACCAGCAACTACTGCGGATATAAAGTTTTTATCTTGGGAAACAGCTTTCCTTCTGGCAATCATTTCAGCAAGACTGGTTTCAGAACTACAGGCCCTCATGGCTGTGGAGCCTTTTATTACATTTTACCCGGACAAGGTGTCCCTCAGGACCAATCCTTCCTTTATGCCTAAGGTGGTATCCAGTGTGGCTCTTAACCAAACTATTCACCGGCCAATATTTTACCCAAATTCGCAGAACAAGGGAGAGCGGATTCTGCATTCCTTGGACGACACAGACAACTAAGATTCTACTTAAACAGGACCAAATCTCTAAGAAAGTCTGAGCAACTACTGGTGGCATTTGCTGCAGGATCAGAGGGGAAGGCTATATCAAAGCAGACTATTTCAAAGTGGATAAGCCACTGCTTTCATTTCTGCCACTTGCATCATGGTAAACCGGTGCCCAAGGGAATCAGGTCACATTCCACCAGGGCTGCATGTACCTCAGCAGCCTTTCTCAGAGGAGTTCCAACCAAAGACATTCTAGAAGCTGCTACTTGGAGCTCTGTTCATACCTTTACAAAGCATTGTCATTTGCTTCTCTTCTCCATATCCAAGGCAGGCTTTGCCACTCCAGTTCTGCAGGGTCTTATAGCCGCTCCCAATGCTATTTAGTTCCAGCCTCCCATCCATAGCTTTGGAATTCTACCCAAATGAAATGACTGCAGCAGTGAAACATGAAGAACATAGTACAGTTGTGTACACTTACCATAAATGTAGATGTTTGAGTGTATTCACTGTTGTAGTCCGGGTTACCCACCCGCCACCCCCCTTTTTTCTAGAACTTCTCTTTTCTTCACTATATTCTAAAGCCTTTGTGGTGTATTTGCTTTTAGATGAAGGTAAAGATTATGTTGCTACAATTGCATTTATATATATATCTATATCTATCTATATATATATATATATATATATATATATATATATATATATATCTATATATCTATATCTATATATATATATATATATATATACTGCTGCTTATTTATATATAATTTTGCTCCCCATTTGGGGGGGCAACTGACATCTGGGGCAAGAAAAACTGAATTAAATGGCGTCTGCTGCATGTTTTATACCCCTGACAGCCTGACGTCATGGAAGAGGAGGCAGCAGCCAACGCAGGACTCAAGACTTTGATATTCAGGCCGACTGAGGGCAACCTGCCAGCAGATTATCCAAATGTAATGACTGGAACAGTGAATACACTCGAACATCTACATTTATGTAAGTCTACACAACTGTACTATATGGGAAACGAATGTTTTCATCAGTGACCTCCCTTAGGTCCCTGAACTATCTTTCCCATTTTAGTAGACTTCAATGGGATCTCCTAAAAGAGCTTGGAGATACCCTACAAGATCTCACAAGTGAGGGCGCTTCAGCCAACATAGCTACCCAGCTGGCGACTTTAAATTCAGTAGTCAAACTCATCCATGAGGCTTATTTCATATGCAGCCGATGGAGCGAGCAGAGCTGCAGGAACAGGAGTGGCTCTTAGGAGACATTCTTGGCTGCAGCTCTGTCAGTTTGCAGAACCTTTCAGAGCGTCCTTCGCCAATACCCCATTTGATGGCTCCTTTCTCTTTGGGCCTCAGGTGAAAGACACGCTTACCAGGTGCCAGCAGGAAGGCAAGACACTCTCAGATGTGGGAGTTTGTTTTTCCACTCCTACCAGACCATACCCAAGGGTCAGAAGGGTGGAAAGATGTGGATGTTCTTCATCTCACATTGCTGCAGTCCTTACACTTGGGTAGTCCGCTGTCCTCAGTCGGCCCGAATATCAAAGTATAAGGCTGACGTCGGTCAGGGCGCATTTGACTGACGTCAGGATGTCAGGGTACAAATGCGCATGACCGACGTCATATCCTCAGTCTTTTTTGCCGCATGGTCCGATGCAGAAGCAGTGTTGCAAGTGCCGGTTGGCGTTCTGAGATTTTTCGATTTAGAAGTTTCAGACCGAGTTCAAAGTTGGCTAAGTACCCCGTTGGGGAATATTTTAGTTTTTTCTTGCCTCAGTCATTTACCGGATGTCAGAAAAAGTTAATAATTGCATTTCTTGTGGGAAACAGATACCGCATAAAGATTATCATACTTTGTGTATTCCTTGCTTAGGGCCTGAGCACGACGTTGTTGGCTGTTGCTCATGTGCTAGATTTAATAAACGCACTATTAAGAGAAGGTTGGATTGTGCGAGGTTAGTCTTTGGGAAGCGGTGTAACTATAAAATGCCGTCGGATGCTCCGACGCCCGCTTCTTCAAAGAAGCGCAAGGACAAGGCAGTTAAACCTAGGATAGAAGAACCGTCTGTACCAGACGCCGGTTCTTTAGAGGTGTCGGTGGAGCCGGTGGCTCCACCGGAGGTTTCTTTGTGTTCCCAGGGGGAGACCTTGTTATTACAAGATGTGGCCTCTCAGGAGACTAGTCAGGCTGAGGGGGCTTCTCATGTTACTATACTCCCCTCCCTTCCTAAGGTGGCTAGGCCCTCTCCTTCTGTTACAAAGGCTTCCCCCAGGGGCAGGCCAGGTTTAGCTTCAGTTAGTGTTACCCCTAGCTCTTCAGGTACTGTGCCCAAGAAGCATATGCTTAAAATGGCAGAAGATTTGATTACTTTGATCAGGGGTTCTATGCCCCTTCCTGATAAGAGGCCTAGGGTGGAGCTTGAGCTGGGGGGTTTTGAGCAGGCTTCAGATGTTTCAGAGTCTTCGGCTGAAGACTTGCAGGAGTACTCTCCTTATTCTGATTCTGATGTGGATGATTCTACTCCTTCTGCTACTCCTCCTGAGGATTTTTCTTTCAGAAACTCTTCATTCCATGAGGGAGCATTTTAAGTGGGAAGGTCAGGACTTCTCTGATTCCAGGAAAAGGCTTAGGGAATTTCTGTTGTTACCCCAGCATAGGCCTTTGGCTATACCTCCTGTTTTGGATGTAGTGGAAGATGTTATGGAAGCTTCTCTTAATCCTGATTCTTTGCCTCCTGCTCCTGTTAAGCCGGATAGGTATTACAGGGTGCCTGAAGCTCATAAGTATCTTTTTAAGAGTCCTAGGGCAGACCCAGAAACTGTTAGCCATGGGCCTAAAGGTGTTAAGGCTTCTGTTGTTAAGAATCCGGTTCCTGCAGACAAGGAGGCTAGGGCCTTGGATAGATGGGGCAAGAAAGTCTATACTTCTTCCACTCTTGCTATGAGGGCTCTGAATTGCCAGTTTCATATGTTGAAATACCAAAATTATCTCCTTTCACAATTGAAATCTAAGGTTGATGCTCTGGCAGTAGGTATTGATTGTAAGGAGTTGCAAGATTTAGTGCATGTTTCTGAACAGGTGGGTAAGCATTCTTTGCAATGTGGTTTTGATGCTGTACAGGCCTCGTCTAGGGTGGCTGCCACTGGGTCAGTTCTTCGCAGGCACGCCTGGCTGAGGGATCAGAATTTGTCTGAACATGTTAAAACAAGGATTTTAGATGCTCCTTTACAATCTGACGTGTTGTTTGGTCCTCCTGTTGAGACAGTTTTAAAGAAAATGGAAGACAAGGCTAAGTCTATGCAGACTGTTAAAGATTTTTGCAGGTCCAGCCTCCAAAGTTTAGTAGAAATTGGCCTACTAAAGGGTGGACGTATCCTTCTTATGATTCACAGTCTAGGGGTAGATCTAGACGTGGTAAGGGCAGAGCTCAGGGCTCTTTCAGGCCTAGAACAGGGAGTTCTCCTGCACAGGCTTAAGGTGAGGGCAGGGGTCAGTCCTTTCGTAAGCAGACCCAATGACCTACCTTTTCAGCTGCCAGAGCCTGCTGCCTGGCAGCACCTTTGGGGGGAAGGTTGGCACTTTTCAAAGAAAATTGGAGTTTAATTACCCAGGACAGATGGGTATTGGATATCATACACCACGGCTACAGGTTTTATTTCCATACCTTGCCTCCTTTCAAAGGCATGCCAGACGTTCCTCCTCAACAAAGAATAGAGGCTCACAAACAGGTTTCTCTGTTGCTCCGACTAGGGGCCATACAGCCGGTCCCTCGGCCAGAAGTGGGCCTAGGATTTTATTCTCGCCTGTTCCTAGTACCAAAGAAGGGGAACACGTGGAGACCAATTTTGGATTTATCTACCCTCAACACTTATCTGGACATTCCCAAGTTCAAAATGTTGACGTTGCAGCAGCTTTTACCTCTGCTGGGCAAAGATCATTGGATGGTAACTTTGGATCTCAAGGAGGCTTACCTTCATGTTCCTATCAGACTAAGTTGCAGGAAGTATCTGCGTTTTCGAGCTGGGACTTCTCACTATCAGTTCTCTGCATTGCCCTTTGGCTTATCTACTGCCCAGAGTGTTCACGAAAGTTCTGGCTCCAGTGATAGCTTTCTTCAGACTAAAAGGAATACAGATCTATCCTTATTTGGACGACTGTCTAATTCTGGCTCAAGGAAGAGAAGAGCTTCTTCATCATTTGGAATATGTGATAGCAGTGCTAAGATGCCTGGGGTATTCTGTGAACGAAATAAAGTCCAGTCTAGTACCCTCTCAAGACATGTGCTTTCTGGGTGTGAGACTGAATACAGCATCCCAGATGGCCTTTTTAACCCCGGACAAACAAAAGAGTCTATCCCTTTACTTCCATCAACTATCTCATCAGTCCGGGCTGACTGCAAGGACAGTCCTTCAAGCCTTAGGGTTCATGGCATCTTGTATTCTGGTACTTCCCAATGCCAAACTGCATATGAGGAAGCTACAATGGTATCTCAAAATGTATGGACACAGCACTGCCAGGATCTGGACACTGTCATTCAAATAATACCTTGCATTCAAAAGGAATTTTTGTGGTGGGCTCAGGAATGTCACCTAAACAAGGGACTCTCTGTGACCCGGCCAGAGGCGAGTCAGATTTTAACGACAGATGCCTCAGACAAAGCTTGGGGAGCTCATCTAAATGGAAAGTGGATACAAAACAAGTGGCCTGTCAGACTACAACATCTACATATCAACATGAAGGAGATGTTAGCAGTCCAGTTTGCATTAATTGCTTTCAAGGAATTACTTCTTCCAGGGCAGGTGTTGTTTCTAACAGACAACACAACTGTCATGTGGTACATCAACAAGCAAGGGGGAACACATTCTTATCCTCTATGCAGGCAAGCAATGATTTTGTGGGAGACTGCTCTCAGTTTACAGCTCAATCTTCAGGCAAGGTTTCTGCCAGGAGCACAGAACTCCTTAGCAGATGTGTTGAGCAGACGAATTATGGATCCCCACGAGTGGAAATTGGATCCTCATGTATTTCAGAAATTGACAGTGTCATGGGGAACTCCAGACATAGATCTGTTCGCTTCTCCACTAAACCATCAGCTGCCAAGGTTTTGCACAAAAGGTTTCATCCCACAGCTTGGAGAGTGGATGCTCTTTCTTTCAATTGGAGCAATCTTCATGTGTATGCCTTTCCACCTCTGCCTTTCCTCCTAAAGGTACTTCTAAAGGTCAGACAGGACAAGCCAAGGATGATTTTAATAGCTCCGAATTGGCCTCGACAACACTGGTACCCATTACTGAGGAGTCTGGTACAGAAGCCTCCATGGCCTTTGCCTTCGATTCCACACCTGTTGTCGCAGGAGGACAGCCATTTGCTAAATGTCAAGCTTCACTCTCTGCACCTAACAGCCTGGCATATTCTGTTTTGAACCATAGTGGGCCTCCACTTCCTCAGCAAGTTTTAAATGTTATTTTGGAAGCTAGGAGGCCTAGTACAAGGAAAGTGTACGCAGACAAATGGAAGAGATTTTTGTTTTGGAGTGCAGCAAAAGATTTTGAGGTTTCTGAGCCTAATTTGTGTGTGGCTCTTCAATATCTTACTGAGTTGCTAGACAAAGGTTTGTCTTTCTCTTCTATTAAAGTTCATGCTGCAGCAATTTCAGCTCACTATGATTGCAACCCACCATTGTTTTCTCATCCTTTGTTCAAGCAATTTCTTAGAGGGGCAAAGAATATAAGACCCCCACGAAGAGCTCCTACTCCTGCTTGGGATCTCAATTTTCTGTTGGAGAAACTCACTCTACAACCTTTTGAGCCTGCAGCTACTGCTGAGTTGAAATATTTATCATGGAAGACTGCATTTTTGTTGGCCATTACCTCTGCAAGAAGGGTTTCTGAATTACAGGCCCTTATGGCGGTTGAGCCTTTCTTGATTTTCCATAAGGATAGGGTATCATTACGCACTAATCCTTCCTTTATGCCTAAGGTGGTTTCTAGTGTGGCTTTAAACCAAACTATTCATTTGCCTACTTTTTATGCAAATCCCCAAAATAAAGGGGAAAAGATTTTGCACACTTTAGATGTCCACAGGCAGTTGCGTTATTATTTGGACAGAACTAAAGGTTTCAGGCAGTCTCAGCAGTTGTTTGTTTCTTTTGCTTTGAGTTCTCAGGGCAAGCCTGTATCAAAACAAACTATTTCTAAGTGGATTGGGTTTTGCATTGCTTTCTGTTATTCCCATCATGGCAAGGAGATTCCAGCTGGGATTAGGCCTCATTCCACTAGGGCTACTGCCACTTCAACAGCTTTTTGAGGGAGTGGCAACCAAGGATATTTTGGAGGCAGCTACTTGGAGTTCTGTGCATACTTTCTCTAAGCATTATCACCTGCCACTTTACTCTAAGTCCAGGGCTGGTTTTGCCACTGCTGTTTTGCAGGGCATTTTGGCAGCTCCTGCTTCCTTGTAGTTAGCCATCCTCCCTTACCTCTGCTTTGGGATTCTACCCAAGTGTAAGGACTGCAGCAATGTGAGATGAAGAACATAGTACAGTTTTGTACCTACCATAAATGTAGATGTTCAAGATCCACATTGCTGCAGTCCAATTTACCTCCTCCTTCCCTCTGTAGTTAGAGGTGGTTGTGTGGGTTGGGTTGTACATTTTGTGTATATTGTATATATTGTACATATAGTTAGTGCAAGGGTGGTTGGTTGGTTGTTTGCTGTCTTTTGGTTTTGACCTTTATTTTTTGGGTCTTCTGACATCTGGGGCAAGAAAAGACTGAGGATATGACGTCGGTCATGCGCATTTGTACCCTGACGTCCTGACGTCAGTCAAATGCGCCCTGACCGACGTCAGCCTTATACTTTGATATTCGGGCCGACTGAGGACAGCGGACTACCCAAGTGTAAGGACTGCAGCAATGTGGATCTTCGAACATCTACATTTATGGTAGGTACAAAACTGTACTTTTCAGAAGTTCCAGGAACCCTTGCCTGATTCACGTGGTGATTTTTCCCCCCAGGGGCAGAGGGGGAAACGATAAGAATGGCAGACACCACCTTCATGGCGTCCACAAAATCAGGGTGACAGAGATACGTTCTCTTCCAAACCCTATCAACATTCCTGAAGGGATGCCTGTCTGCTCAACTCTGGAGGCAGTCTGGGGAAGGCTTGCATTGTACCCAATCGCCTGGCAAAATATTACAAAAGACAAGTAGGTACTATCCATTATATCCGGAAGTTACAAAATTCCCTTCCATCAACCCCCTCGTTGTTTCAAAAAAATCCATCCTAGATTTTCCACCCAATCTGTGGGATCAGGCAGTCACACAAGTTTCAAGACTGCTAGAAAAAAGAGCCATCCAGGAAGTCCCCTCAGACCAAGTAGGATCCGGAACTTACTCAAGATTCTTTTTAGTGCCCAAAAAGACAGGGGACTGGAGTCCAATTCTGGATTTCAGCAGATTAAACAAATCTGTACAAAAAGAAAAGTTCTGAATGGTAACACTGCAGTCCATTCTCCCCTTTCTGGGTCAGGACAATTTGATGTGCTCCATAGATCTTCAGGACGTGTACTATCATATAAAAATGAACAGACGGTCTAGGAGATTTTTACGCTTCTGGCTAGGGGCCAGAAATTACCAATTCGGAACTCTGTCCTTTGGTCTCACCACAACTCCCAGGGTGTTCACCAAATGCATGGCAGTAGTTACGGCTCACCTGAGACATCTAGGATTCCAGGTGTTTCCTTATCTAGATAACTGGCTCCTCACTGCTACCACCAGGCAACAACTTATAGAGGCACGAGATTACACCATCACATCCTGTGCTCAACTAGGCATCACAATAAACTTAGAAAAATCTACCTTGCTGCCCTGTCAATCTATTACATACATAGCTGCAGAGCTAGACACAAGAAAAATGATTTTAAAATTGCTTCAGGAAAGAGTTTCCGTTGTTCGACAACAGGTGTCACTTCTCCCGAGGAGCAAAATAATTCAAGTCAAGTATGTCCTTCAAGCTCTAGGGTCCGTGGCAGCAGCCATTCTTCTAGTTCATTTAGCACGCTTTCACATGAGAATCATTCAGTGGCGGCTTTTCACACAATGGTCTTTCCAGGAATTACCCATGTTTCACATAATGCTAATTACAGAATCTTGCAAAAGACACCTTTCCTGGTGGATGGTCTCCCCACTAGTGACTCAGGGCAGACCTTTCATGGAATCCCATCCGGTTGCCACAGTGACCACGAATGCTTTCTTGATAGGGGGGGCATTATCTAGGGAAGACGGTCCAAGTCATGTGGCAACCTCACGAGTACCACTTGCACATCAATGTCCTAGAGATGAGAGCGGTGCTCCTAGCATTGCAAGCTCTTCAAGACTCTCTCCCTGCCGGGACTATTGCAATACAGACGGACAACATGTCAGTGGTTTGGTACATCAACAAACAGGGCGGAACCAGGTCTTAGCCCTTGTGCCGAGAGGCCGTCAGACTGTGGCAATGGGCGATTTCCTCCCAGTGTTTTCTGACAGCAACGCATATCCCTGGGAAATCCAACGTAATAGTGGACAGGCTCAGCAGGGCTATCCTCATGCCGCAAGAGTGGTCTCTAAAACAGGAAATTGTAGATCTCATTTTCCGCAAATGGGGCCAGCCTTGCTGCAATCTCTTTGCCTCTCCCCTTACCAACAAATGCAGCAGCTACTTCTCCCTTGTTCCTCCTCCAGGTCAGACACCCAGGGACGCTCTAGTCCACGATTGACCTCAGGGACTCCTTTATGCATTTCCCCCCTAATTCCAGATCATTCAGAAAGCAAAATCATTGGGTTGCAAGATGATCCTTATTGCCCCCTATTGGCCTTGACAGATTTGGTTTCCGTTCCTTCACCCCCACCTTCTAGTCCAGCCTTGGGTTCTGGACCCAGTGCCAGACCTCTTGATTAATCAATCAGGCGGCTTACACCAATCAATCCAATTTCTCAAGCTCACAGCTTGGTTACTCCACTTCCAATCTTAGCCAGACTCCCCAATATTTCCCCAACAGTGCATGATATTGTTTCCTCCCATAGGACAACTGCAAGGAAATTTTATGCTAGCAAATGGAAAACATTCTCTTACTAGGCAGAATCCAGGAATTTAGATCCTTTTACAGCTCCAGTACACAAAATTTTGGATTTCTTAGCAGAACTGTTTCAATCTGGTGCAGCTGCTGCTACCATCAAAGTACAACTAGCTGCCATTTCAAATTTTCACATCTGAGTTTTTAACTCGAGCATAATGTCTCACAAACTGTGTAAGGCCTTCGTGAGTGGTACATCTCTACTCAGACCCCCAGTGAGAGAGCCTCTTCCACATTGGGATCTCAATTTGGTTCTGGCCTCCTTGATACTGCCACCCTTTGAACCAGCAGCATCATGTTCTTTGAAATTTCTGTCTCAGAAAACTCTCTTCCTAGTTGCTATTACTTCTGCCAGACGTATTTCAGAACTCCATGCCCTGTGTTCACCCTACATACCCGGTTTTTCACAAAGACGAGAGTTTCTCTGAGAACCAACCCATCTTTTCTGCCTAAAGTTTGTTCAGAACACAATTTGAATCAATCCATTGAATTTCCTGTCTTTTTCCCTAATCATTCCAACAAGGCAGAATAGAGATTACACCAATTGGATGTGCATAGACAACTACGTTTCTATCTCCATAGAACTAAAGAGCTGAGAAAATCATATCAGTTGTTCCTTTCATTTGCTAACAACAAACAAGGCCTTCCAGGTTCTAAAGTAACCTTCTCAAAAGGGTTAGCAAACACCATTGCCTATACTTACCATTTGCGACAAAAATGATCTTCCAGCAAGACCCAAAGGTCATTTAACCAGGTCAGGTAGCTTTTCAGTCTAGATTGCCCATAGATTCAATTTGTGCAGCAGCTACTTGGGCAGATCCTCATACATTTATTTCTCATTACAAAGTAGATGTGGTCTCCCGGGGCAGGGCTTCCTTTGGTTCCATGGTTCTGAAGAGTCTGTTCCAATGAGCCACCCAGGATTGAGATGCTAGGGACACTGCCTTCCAGCAAGAACGAAGGTGAGATTGGACAACTTAACATAAAGAAGTTATGTACCTACCATAATGTTCCATTTTAGTTGTCTTCATCTCGCCTTCCTTTTTGCGTCCCTCACTCCTTCCCCCTTCCTCGAGGATTGAGAGGAGTTTTTCAGTGGTTTCACTGGCTAACTTGTTTTGTTCTTGCTTCCCAAGCAAACCATGACAATTTACTGTATGTCCAGGTTTAATAATAATGGATTATCTTCTATGATTATGTCTAGTGTGAGCTATCTCAAATGAGATCTGGGTAGCTGATGCTGGGCATTCTGGGATAAGGGGTAGCCTCGTGCCAGTAAAGAGCTCTCAAGCTATAGAAAGTGACCAAGTCGGAGCCAGGATCGGCTCCGAACCCTTCCAGCAAGAAGGAAGGCGAGATGAAGGACAACTAACATAGGGCGTTATGGTAGGTATATAACTTCTTTTTTTGGTGATGCAGATTCTCCTTCAGCGAATTCCCTTTTCCAAGAGGGTACTCAGACCTCCCTCCAAACCAGTGGGCAGAGGCATTGAAACACGTCCAAACTCTTAATATCCCAGGAGGCAGTAGAACCTGTTCCTCCAGACCAAACAGGAAAAGGTTTTTACTCCAGACTATTCCTTGTTCCCAGAAAAGAGGGCTCTTGGCGCCCCATCCTGGATCTATCCAAACTGAAGCCATCCCTGGTGGTCCCCAGATTCAAAATGCTAACCTTGCAGCAGCTCCTGCCTATGCTCACACAAAATTCCTGGCTTGTGACACTAGACCTAAAAGATGCCTACCTCCACATCCCCATCAGGGAATCGTGCAGAAAATTCCTGCGCTTCAGAGCAGGTTGTCAACACTTTCAGTTCTCTGCACTGCCCTTTGGCTTATCTACTGCTCCCAGAGTATTCACCAAATGCTTGGCCCCAGCTATAGCATTTTGCAGAGAGAGAAATATACAGATTTACCCTTACCTGGGCAACTGCGTCATTCAGGCAGACTGCAAAGAAAAGTTGCTCCAGTTCCTTTTCTTTGTCAGATCACTCATAACTTCCCTAGGGTTCACCATCAACAAAAAAAAAATCAAAGCAAAACCCCACTAGAAAAAATGTTTTCCTAGGAGCTCTGCTAGACACAGCAACCCAAATTGCCTCCCTATCCCCAGAAAAGCAGAGCTTCCTGCCTCTCTACTTCACCCAGCTGGCTTCCAGACGTCACCTCACTGCAAAGAAGTTCCTGCAAGCCCTGGGATACATGGCATCTTGCATCCTTCTCATCCCTCTCACCAGGCTTCACTTGAAAGCACTTCAGTGGTACTTAAAGAACCTTTGGTGTCTGCACTCTGTCCCTAGAGACTTCTCTCCCTCTGATCCCTTGTATAAGGGCCAAATTTTTCTGGTGAACAGAGGCCTGTGCCATGAACAACAGTCTTCCCTTCATCCTCCACCCTTCGGGACAGACCATCACCACCGATGCCTCAGACATTCCTTGGCACGTTCACCACCGACGCCTCAGACATTGCTTGGCACATTCACCTAGCAGGCAGGTGTACCCAAGGCCATTGGAATGCCCAGCAACTCCACTTGTACATCAACCAGAAAGAACTGATGGCAGTGCAAAAGGTTCTGAATTCCTTCCAACCCCATCTCAGGCCAGGGGTCCTCCTTATAAAAACAGACACCACAGTAATGGGGTACATCAACAAGAAAGGGGGCACCCAATATTGCCCCCCTGTGCAGGTTAACCATGAGTCTCTGGCTTACAGCCACCTCCATGGGGCTACACCTAATTGCCCAATACTTACCAGGGATCAACAACACACTGGCAGACCACTAAGCAGAAACTTACTGGACCCCCATGGATTTCAGCTCCACAGAGAAGTCTTTCTGCAAATCACCCAGGAGTGGGGGACCCCAGAAGTGGACCTCTCTGCCTCGCACCTCAACCACCAGCTGCACAAGTTCTGCACCAGGGAGTATCACCTCCTAGCATGGAAGGTGGATGCCTTGACCTTCCCCTGGAGCTCCCTCTTTGTGTACATGCATACCCTCCTCTGCCCTGTATTCCAAGGTTCTGATCAGAATAAGAGAGGAGAGAACAAAGGCCATCCTCATTGCTCCAGACTGGCCCAGACAGCATTGGTACCCCTTATTACGTAGTCTAACCTTACAGCCCCCAAAGCTGCATCCCCTGATGTCAGACCTCTTGACCCAGGAGAGGGAGAAGGTACTGCACCCATACCTACAGACTCTCAAACTTTCAACATGGCTTATACACTAAAAACTAACAAGGAATCCCTGTTAAGCAAAGAGGTCCTGGATGTCATCACAGCAGCCGGAAGGCCCAGCACAAGAAAATCATATGCAGGAAAATGGAAAAGATTCTGCTGCTGGAAGCAGTCTAAAGGGGGCAGTACCTCCGAACCTTCCATCCCTGTCATCCTGGATTACCTAGCAGAGTTGCTCAATAGTGGCCTCTCTTTCTCCTCTATTAGAATCCATGTCTTGGCCATCTCTGACAATTAATTTTTCAGACCCACCCCTCTTCTCTCAACCTTTGATTAAGCAATTCCTCAGAAGGGCTTCTAATATCAGACCTCCCAGAAGGTCTCTGATGACACCCTGGGACCTGAATTATGTGTTAGATAAACTAACCTTAGCTCCTTTCCCTCCTTTCGAACCTGCCGCTTCAACAGAATTGAAACACCTCTCTTGGAAGACTGCCTTCCTACTAGCTTTCACCTCAGCCAGAAGGGTCTCGGAACTTCAATCTCTCATGACTGTCGAGCCCTTCATCATTTTCAATGCAGACAGTGTCTCTCTGAGGACTAACCCCTCCTTTATGCCCAAGGTGGTATCTGATGTGACCCTTAACCAGACCATACTTCTTCCCACCTTCTTTCTCAACCCTCAATACAAGGGGGAAAGAATTCTACACTCACTAGACATGCAGAGACCACTCAGATGCTATCTGGACCGTGCTAAGCCATTGAGAAAAGCAGACCAGCTTCTTGTAAGCTTTGCCCCATGGGCAGTGGGGAAGCCCATCTCCAAACAAATGGATTTCACACTGTATCCATTTTTGCTACAGACTACATGGGAAAACCCATCCCTAAGTCTGTCCGTACCTACTCCACTAGGGCAACCTCCACTTCCACTGCCTTCCTCAGAGGCATACCTACCAGGGGCATCGTGGAAGCGGCCACCTGGACCTCTGTCCATACCTTTACAAAACATTACCACCTACCTCTCTTTTTTAAGTCTAGGGCAGAGTTTGCCTCTGCAATTCTGTAAGGCGTCCTGACCCATACCTAGGAATCAACCTATCCTTCCACCCTTTTCCTCAGCTTTGGGAATCCTTCCACAGGTGATGACTGCAACAGTGAATACATTCGAACATCCACATTTATGTAAGTGTAC
This sequence comes from Protopterus annectens, assembly GCF_019279795.1. Lineage (NCBI taxonomy): Eukaryota > Metazoa > Chordata > Ceratodontiformes > Protopteridae > Protopterus > Protopterus annectens. The sequence goes on along the minus strand of NC_056742.1, from coordinate 301,690,978 downwards.
ACAACTGTACTTTCTGGATTGTCTTCTGAGAAAAAAATGGCTTAAGGTAATTTCTCTGGTATTTTGGTACAGGAGATAACAGGAGGTATTTTAAGTCCTGCATCTCCGTACCCTTCTCCTGCAAAGTTTTAAAAAGGTCACCAACCGCAAGGCCAAACAGAGCTGATTTTTGCAGAGGGAGCATCCATCAATTTGGATTTGATATCCTCTGGTAAAGTTTGTGTAGTCTTAACCATGCAAATCTTCTAAGGACAGATCCTAAGGCAGCTGTCCTAGTGGAAGCCTCTGCAGCATCACAGCTACATTTAATTGAGTGGCGGATGACTTGAGAGGTTGCACCCATCAAGGACGTAGCCAGACATTTATTCTCAGAATCAGGCAAATCTGAAATTATTTTAGATTACTGGGACAAGAGCTCTAAAGAGTATTTTGTCATGCGGGTTTGGTAGTTGATTGCCCAAAAGGCAAGGGTGGCAGACGTATACACATTTTCCTTTGTTTCTCCAAATGTCTGCTCTCCTTGTCAGAAGGAAGCAGGGAGGTTGAAGGAAGAAGCCTAGAGGTTTTGTCTGAAGCCGTAGTGATGACCAATGGATCAACAAAGGGTGCTATGAATAAGAACTTGCAGTCTGCAGGCACCTTACAAAATCTGTTTTTTTAGGTGCAGGAGGCTGTGAATCTGGAGTATTGCTTGAAGATGCAAATGCATCTGAGAATGCAGGAAGTATAGGGGGGACAGCTGAGGGACTTGGGGGTGTCACCTGTAGTAAGTCATAGTAGCTTTTTTGAACATCTGACATTTCATTGCTTTTCCACTTGAAATATTTCTGCATCTTGGTCAAGGTGTCACTAAATGAAATTTCCTCTGCTGGTGAATCAACCCCATTAGTGTCTTCCTTTGGAGAAGCATAATCAAGTGGAGAGGGGTTCTGTGTTGAATAGGTCAGTGATTCGTCAGAAGATTGTTCCCCTTCTGAAAAGGTTACTTTTCTTACCCTCTGGGGGGGGGGGGGGTAGGTACAGTAACCCCTGGGAGGGGTGGGGGTCTCGGGGACATGAGCATTAAAAATGCTCTGAGAAAAAGCCTGCCAATCCTTTTGAGGATCAGTTGTAGAAACATGTTTAATCTTTTGTTTCTTTTTGCTGGGAATATTAATTATATGTACTGGACATAGTCATACACTCTGTCTGAATCCACTTCCTAACAAGAATGGTCGTGATCTCCCTAGGGCCTTCAGGGATAATGAGTCTGGGTTCCCCTTGGACGTGTGATCCGGATGCCTGTGGTACCTCCAAGGATGTGCCAATATCCTGCTTCAAGGTGACTTCTGTTACAGATTCGGCCTTTGGATCAGACGACAGCCTGATCATATCTCCGGACTAGCGATCATCGCAGGAGAGATGTCGGGCACTGGAGTTGCAGCTGAAGCTTCCAGTCTGCGTTTCTTGGCCTTCCTTTTCACTAATGACTCTGCTTGCAAGCCTGAGGGACCCTCCATCCATTTAGCAAGAAGTTTTAACAGATGATGTTCTAAGTAGATGGGAAGATGATTCAGCCTACTTAAAGTTTTGGGGACAAATGATTGGTAAATAGGGCACGCCTTATGGTCGTGGGAAGGCCGGAGACCAAAAAGGCACTGTTGGTGGTTGTCCTTATGTGGAATCTGAATTTCACATTGGCATTTGCCCTTTTTAGATGACATTTAAACCCTATACACTGCCAAAAAGTATAAAAGGATTCCCCAATGGGGCACTAATCTGAGACGTTGAGTCTGAAATTTCTTTGACAAGCAGACTGTACTTACAGAAGACATGTTCTGTCTGGCGACAAAGAAGTTCTGAGGATGGTGCATACATATGTCGCTTTTATTGCGTACATACGACGTACCCCACACCCTAGTCACTAAAGACTTTTGTATACTGGCCTACGTTGGGTTGCTTGGCAGGCTCCCTCATGTAAAGAATACTGTAAAAGCAGAATAGAAAGAGATCTACAAGTTTGCACAGACCTGTGTCATTTTAAGAATTGTTGCTAATAAACATTTTGGAATAGTTCACTGAAAGGCACAACCTTTTGTGTTATGGGGTTGGAATAATGGTAAGGTATTTATATCACAGACACAACTTGCTTAGTTTAATCCTCACCTTTGAAAGGGAAATTGGCTAGGCTTAAAATGGTCCAAAATGTTAGCTAGACTAGTACTTATCTGTGAAGCTAAAGAGAGTGTATTCATTCTGTAGAATGTTAAGAGTTACAGTTATCAAGATTTTTATCCATGTCCCATATGTTCTTGAATTCTGTCACTGCCTTGTCCCTAGTCTCTTTTCAGACAAATAATGAGATTTGTGAGTAATCCAAGATCCATGAACAAATACATTAACCACCCTCTCAGTGAATTGATGCTGCTTTGTCACTGCAGTTCCACTAGGTGCATGCCTTGTATCTTCTGACTGTCCTATTTACATATATCTTTTTATATGTTGCTTATTTCCATTATTTGTAGTTCCCAGAGATAAAAAAATTTGTCCTACCAACCTCAACTTTTTTTTCCCCAACACTGTACATTTTAACTATTTTTTAGTCTGCCTTCATTTTGGTCTCTGTTAGGAAGTATGCCCAGTGTTTTTCCAGTATGAGAACCGCCTAGTACCTATTTATATTAGGATGATGTCTGCAGAAGTGCCCACATTTGAAAGTGGTGCTTGCCAACTGTTTATGTATAGGGATTCAACCTTTGACTATTTTCTCCTGCCGTACTTCTGCCTGTATATTTCATTATTCTACTTTCTTTGCTGTTTTTAGACAGCCGCCACTTGCCTATGTTATTTGTCACCAAACAACTGTGTAATAATTCGCTGAATTCTTATCTTTCAGAAAGCTTTGTGTTGTATTTTCAAACCAATTTTACAGGGGTATTAGATGGACTGTAGACTGTAAAAATGATGCAATAATAGTTAAGTGATGAAGGGAGTGATCAGATCATTCCTGTAGTACGGTTTTATGCAACCGTCTTGTATTGGGCTGAATTTTCAAAAGCGTCTAGATTGTAATTTCTGGTAAAACTCTTGAAAATACGATTGAAAGTCTTTATTTGCCATTTATATTTTTCATGCAGCTGTTTTGTTAATAGTTATGCTGGATTTGTCAATGTCTGTCTACTTATGGTAATAGTAATATTATATGTTAGCAATTGTCTTAAGCCCCATTTGGTTTCAGCACTTTGTTTTACTATTTAATAGAAGGTTTCATTCATGGGAAGCAGTCATGGATAAGGGATTTGCATGTACTAGACAGCAGTGTGTACAGTCAGTTATTGCAGGTGAATGGTGAAACCAGGCAATTACAGCATGTTTCTATAAAAAAAATCCACCTAAGCTAGCACTATCTTTGGCAGATGGGACCTCAACTTAACATCTCTCAAGGGTGGCACACATACCCTTGTGCTGTACTGCAGTGCCAGTAATGGAAATGAATCCAAGTACCTTAGTTTTAGATCCCCAAACCTTTAAATAGTGGAGGTTCCTGTCAAGCATACAGAGTTGTTAAAGTAAAGGTGATGGTACCTTTAAAATGTCTGCAAAGAAATGCATCAGATTTTTTTCCCACGCAGAGAAAGAAGGTTGCATGGATGGCATCATGAACAGAAGTGGCTGGCATAATGTTACTTCATGTAGCATATCAGGGTGCTTACAACAGTACACAGTGCAGAATTTTGTGATCGAGAGATCTCAGATTACAGCCACTGCTATTGCACTCTGATATGACTGACTTATACTGGGAAGAGCAGAGTGACAGAATGCCACCCTAAAATGTAATTCATTTTATTAGAGTAACACTCACAGATCACTTAAAGGTATCTCTGTGACAGACACCTTAGAAATGTGAAGGGGCTACACAAAATTAGTCAGAGACTATTGATTAGCATGTGAAAGTGTGGGGTATCCTTGTCATCTTGCCAAAACCAAGACAGGCGGCTTATAAATGGATGTAGAGTGGTGTGGATGGCTTATTATACATGTGTTTATAAGAAACAGTATTAGACATAAGGTGCCATATTAGCTGAGCTGAGGAATCTCACAGTCTTTTGTAGCATAGAGTAACAATGAAAAGGAAGCAGAGTACAACATAGTATGATCAGAAGTAGTACGCATATCAGAGCATAGCTGCACTATCTCAACTACAGTCATTAAAGGAGCGTGACATTGTATAATTTCAGTAATACAGACAAAAAGGTAAGGTGGTGCCCTTGTGATTAACATCCCCACTGTAACTCGGTGAGGATTCCATAACACATGGTTTCATAACAGGTGGTGGTGTGAAAAGAGAATTTTGATCCCGAGAAAATGACCGGTAGTGTTGCATGAAGGAATGGTGGTGATGCAGTACAGACTATTATATTATAGAGCAGGCTGCCAATGTGTGCTATGTATCTTTAGTAATGGCAGTAAAGTACAGTTTTGTACCTACCATAAATGTAGATGTTCGAGGATCTCCATTGCTGCAGTCCTTACATATGGGTAGTCCGCTGTCCACAATCGGCCCGAATACCAAAGGGCTAGAACCGGCGTCGGTCATCGGCGCCCGAGACTAACGTCAGTACGTGCCAGTACAAATGCGCATGACCGACGCCATATACTCAGTCTTTCTTGCCTCAGACGCCAGAATGCAAAAAACACCACCCAAAACCCAACCTAAAAAGGGGGAAGGAGGGAGGGAAAATTGGACTGCAGCAATGGAGATCCTCGAACATCTACATTTATGGTAGGTACAAAACTGTACTATGTTCTTAGTCTCCCATTGCTGCAGTCCTTACATATGGGTAGAATCCCAGAGCAACGGAAAAAAGGGGAGGCTGGCCAGCTAAATAGCATTAGGAGCTGCTAACATGCCCTGTAAGATTGCAGTGGCAAACCCAGCCCTAGACCTAGAATAAAGAGGTAAATGATAATGCTTTTTAAAGGTATGCACAGAACTCCAAGTAGCTGCCTCTAGAATGTCTTTAGTAGCTACCCCTCTCAAAAAAGCAGTAGAGGTGGCCGTAGCCCTAGTAGAATGAGGCCTGATCCCAACTGGAACATCCTTTCCATGATGAGAGTAACAAAAAGCAATACAATGGCCAATCCACTTGGAAATAGTTTGTTTGAGACAGCTTTCCTTGTGAAGTCAAAGCAAAAGAAACAAATAATTGTTGAGATCTTCTGAACTCTTTGGTTCTGTTCAAATAATACCTTAACTGCCTATGTACATCCAAAGAATGCAAAACTTTTTCCCCTTTATTTTGGGGGTTAGCATAAAAAGTAGGCAAATGTATAGATTGGTTCAATGCCACATTAGAAATCACTTTAGGCATAAAAGTAGGATTAGTACGTAAGGAAACTCTGTCATTGTGAAAAATCAGAAAAGGTTCCACTGCCATGAGGGCCTGTAATTCAGATACCCTTCTAGCAGAAGTAACAGCCAACAAAAAAGCAGTCTTCCAAGACAACAACTTCAATTCAACTGTAGCTGCAGGTTCAAAAGGAGGCAGAGTCAGCTTTTCCAAAACAAAATTAAGATCCCAGGCAGGAGTAGGAGCTCTTCGTGGGGGTCTTATATTCTTTGCCCCTCTAAGAAACTGTTTATACAATGGATGTGAAAACAAAGGAGGGTCACAATTATAGTGAGCAGAAATAGCTGCAGCATGCACTTTTACAGAAGAGAAGGACAAACCCTTGTCCAATAATACAGTCAAATATTGCAATGTACAACTCAAATTAGGCAATTTGACATCAAAGCCTTTAGCTGAACTTCAAAGAAAAAAACTCTTCCATTTATCAGCATAAACCTTTCGAGTACTAGGTCAACTGGCTTCCAAAATAACATCCAAAACTTGTTGAGGGAGCTGAAGGCCCTCCTTCTTTAAAACAGAATGCGCCAGGCTGTCAGGTGTAGGGATTGCACCCTGACATTGAGAAAATGATTGTTTTCCTGAGACAATAAGTGAGGAATCTGTGGTAATGGCCAAGGTGTCCCATGAATTAAGCTCCTCAACAGAGGGTACCAATGCTGACGAGGCCAATCCGGTGCTATAAGAATCATGCAAGGTTTGTCCCTCCTGACTTTCAACAGTACCTTTGGAAGAAGAGGCAAGGGAGGAAAAGCATACACGTGAAGGTTGCTCCAACTGAAGGATAGTGCATCTATTTTCCAGGCTGTTGGATGAAACAGCCTTGTGCAAAACAGTGGCAGTTGGAAATTCAGAGGAGAAGCGAACAGATCTATGTCTGGAGTTCCCCAAGCCATGGTCAACTGAAGAAATACCTGAGGGTCCAACTTCCATTCATGAGGATCCACAATCTGTCTGCTCAGAACATCTGCTAAAGAATTTTGCGCTCCTGGCAGAAACTGTGCTCGAAGAGTGATGTGCAGATTTAAAGCAGTTTCCCATAACAGCATTGCTTGTCTACAAAGAGGGTAAGAATGAGTTCCCCCCTGCTTGTTGATGTACCACATGACAGTTGTGTTGTCTGTTCGAATCAACACCAGTCCTGGTTGAAGTAGGCCCTTGAATGCTTCCAAAGCAAATTGAACTGCCAGCATCTCTTTCATGTTGATATGCAAGTGAAGTAGCTCTGGGGGCCAAAGGTCTTGAACCCATTTTCCTGTGAAATGAGCTCCCCAGGCTGACTCCGAGGCGTCCGTCGTTAATATCTGACTTGCCTCTGGTTGGGTCACAGAGAGTCCCTTGTTTAGGTGACATTCCTGAGCCCACCACACAAATTCTTTCTGAATGCAAGGCAGAATCCGAATGACAGTGTCCAAATCGTGGCTGTGTTGAGTCCAAACGCTTTTGAGATACCATTGCAGCTTCCTCATATGCAGTTTGGCATTGGGAAGTACTAGAATGCAAGATGCCATGAACCCCAAGGCTTGAAGGACTGTCCTTGCAGTCAGCCTGGACATTACTGATAACTGTTGGAAGTATAGGTGAAGATTTCTTTGTTTGTCCGGGGTAAGAAATGCCATCTGAGCAGCTGTGTTCAGTCTTACACCCAGAAAACACATCTCTTGTGAGGGTACTAGACTGGACTTTATTTCGTTCACAGAATACCCTAGGCATCTTAAAACTGTCATTACATACTGCAGATGTTGAAGAAGTTCGTGCCTGCCCTGAGCCAGAATCTAACAGTCGTCCAGATAAGGATAAATTTGAATTCCTTTTAGTCTGAGAAAAGCTATTACTGGAGCCAGGACTTTTGTGAATACCCTGGGCGCAGTAGACAAGCCAAAGGGCAATGCAGAGAACTGATAATGCAAATTCCCATTCCGAAATCTCAGGAATTTCCTGCAACTGGGCCTGATAGGAATGTGAAGATAGGCCTCTTTGAGATCCAGAGTCACCATCCAGTGATCTTTGCCCAGCATAGGTAACAGCTGTTGCAGTGTTAACATTTTGAATTTTGGAATTTCCAGAAAGGTGTTTAGAATGGACAAATCCAGAATTGGTCTCCAAGTATTTCCTTTCTTTGGCACTAAGAAAAGAAGGGAATAAAACCCTGTGCCCCTTTCTGCAGAAGGTACTTCCTGTATTGCTCCCAACTGAAGCAGAGAAGAAATTTGTGCCTGTGCTTCCAGTCTTTGCTGATGAGGCACATCCGGCATACCTTTGAAAGGAGGGAATGTGTGAAAATAAAATTTGTAACCTCGATTTATTATGTCCAATACCCATTTGTCCTGGGTAACCAAATGCCAATTCCTTTTGAAAAGTCCCAGTTTTCCTCCTAGAGGAGCTGCCAGCAAGGCAGAGTCCGGCAGCTGAAGACACAGGTCATTGGGTCTGTTTCCGAAAGGACTGACCCCTGCCCTCCCCAGCAGAAAGGGTAGAAGAACTCAAAGTCCTAGAAGTAACAGGGCCCTGAGAGGAAGCCCTACCTCTACCTCGCCTCGACCTGCCCCTAGATTGATAATCCAAGAGGGAAAGACCATCCCTTAGCAGGCCAATTTCTACTGAACTTAGGGGCTGAACCTGCAAAAGTCCTTAACCGTCTGCATAGACTTAGCTTTTCCTCCATTTTTTTAAAACTGACTCTACTGGAGGGCCAAAAAGAACATCAGATTGCAGAGGAGCATCCATAATTCGAGCCTTAACATGCTCTGACAAGGTCTGATCTTTAAGCCAGGCATGCCTGCGAACAACTGAACTAGTATCAGCCACCCTGGAAGAAGCCTGTAAAGCATCAAAACCACACTGCAAAGAATGCTTACCAACTTGGTCTGAAGCATGCACTAAATCCTGAAGCTCCTTACATTCAATACCTTCAGCTAAAGCATCTACTTTACATTTCAATTGGCCCAGCAAATAATTTTGATACCTGAGCATATGAAACTGACAATTTAAAGCTCTCATAGCCAAAGTAGAAGAGGTATACAGTTTTTTACCCCACCTATCCAGGGCCCTAGCATCCTTGTCCAGAGGAACTGGATTCTTAACCACAGAAGCCCTAACACCTTTGGGGCCTTGAGTAATAGTTTCTGGATCAGCCCTAGGACTCTTAAATAAGTACTTGTGAGCTTCCGGAACCCTGTAGTATCTATCTGGTTTAACCGGGGCAGGAGGCAGAGAATCTGGGTTAAGGGCAGCCTCAGAAAATACATCCTGAACAACATCCAGTACAGGAGGAATAGCCAAGAGCCTATGCTGAGGCAAAAACATGAATTCTCTTAGCCTTTTACAGGAATCAGAATAATCCTGGCCTTCCCATTTGAAATGTTCCCTCATGGAATGCAAAGTCTCAGAGAAAGAAAAATCTTCTGGAGGGGACGCAGAGGGAGTAGTGTCCTCAGCCTCCGAATCAGAATAGGGAGGGAAATCCTGAAGTTCTTCCACAGAAGAATCTGACTCATTGGAAGACTGAACCAAACCCTCCAACTCTGTCTGTACCCTGGGCCTCTTCTCAGGGGGGGGCATAGAACCCCTAATTAAAGTTATCAAATCTTCAGCCATCTTTAACATGTGCTTCCTGGGAGCTGGACCCTGGGGACTAGCACCAGCAGGGGCAGACTTAGACTTAGAATGGCTTTTGCTTTGAGAAGGAGGAGGCCCAACTACCCTACGAGGGGAGGGAACCACCGACATCTGAGAAGCACCCTCAGCCTGGCCTAACACAGGAGAAGCCACTACCTGTAGTAACAAAGGCTCCCCTTGAGAATCAGGTAAACTTTCAGAAGGAGCCGCTGAAGTATTCGGTGGTTCTACAGAACCGGCGTCCGGAGTGGACGACTCATCCTGTTTGGACCGCAAAGCCTTCTCTTTGCGTTTCTTAGAAGAACCAGGCGTCAGAGAATCCGACGGCATGTTGTAATTACAACGTTTACCAAACACAAGCCTAGCACAGTCCAACCGACGTTTAATAGTACGCTTGTTAAAAGTAGCACAAAAGCGACACCCAACCACGTCGTGCTCAGGCCCTAAACAAGGAATACAGAGTGAATGGTAATCCCTATGAGGAATCTGTTTCCCACAAGAAATACAGTTATTAACTTTTTCTGACATCCGTCAATACTGAGGCAAGAAAAAGACAAAAGTGTCCCCAACGGGGTACTTAGCCCAACTTGGTCTCCGGTCTGAAACTCAATTCCAGAACGCCGAACGGCACTTGCAAAAGGCTGCTTCTGCTTAGGACCACGCGGCAAGAAAGACTGAGTATATGGCGTCGGTCATGCGCATTTGTACTGGCACGTACTGACGTCAGTCTCGGGCGCCGATGACCGACGCTGATTCTAGCCCTTTGGTATTCGGGCCGATTGTGGACAGCGGACTACCCATATGTAAGGACTGCAGCAATGGGAGACGAAGAACATCATAGGGTTATCACATGTTCCATTTTGTGCAGGACGGTCCCTGTCTGGATAGTTCCCTGTGAAAGAACATGAAAATGATAAACATTCAGATATTTTTAGAACAAAAATGTGAAGTTTCCTGCAGTAGTTGTATAAAATTGTTATTTTGTATTTGATTAAAGTAACTGTTTTAAGAAACAGCATAAACAAATTAAATTTCTTACTTATTGTATATAATAATGATGGAGCTTTTCTCCCAGGCCTCTGCCAAAAAGGGGTAATTTATGACCCAATCAGACCTTACCAGTAAATAAATTCTACAGAAATTAACTTTTATTTTTGTCAGTAAACTAGAGTCCAGTCCTGCAAAATCTTCCATTTGCGTAAAAAAGTCCCACTTTGCACACTTGAAGAGGCGGTACCCCTAAAGTGACACTCTGTACAATTGTGCAAGTGCAATAGATGAAGTTAAGTGATTGCGCGCGCACACGAAAATTAGTAAACAGAGTATGATAGATCTGTCACTGCTCTAACATTGATGCCATTTGAGTATTTTGGAATTGCAACCATAGTTTGAATGGCATCATGTAGGACTAGTGGTTGTCAAGACTGGGAATCAGCCACTTGTACATTATAAATGGTTAGAATGGTGGCAAAAAGCATAGACAGTATAATTTCAATTGTTTATAGGTAACCACAGTGGGACCAGACACATGCATACAATTGGAAGGTAGAAAGGGAAAGAGAAAGTGCTGAACGACATATTGTACAATGCAGTAACTCACCAAGATGCAGCATGTATACTAGGAAATGCACTTCACTAGTAGAAAGAAGTTAGCATAAAATAAAATATGACAGATGAATAGACTAATGCTTAAAATTACATTACTTGTGTTTTTACAGAATTAGAAGCAGCCATGTCATAAAATTCTGTGCACTTGGTTAATACTTCAATATCAATACTTTAAACTAGAAAATGAAGATGCATTTTATGGATCTACAAGCTAAAAGCCATTACAGTTAGCATTCAGGCATTAAAAACTGTAAAACATGGAAAAAGAGAGAGGACTGTTTCTACTATTTGGAACTTGCATCATTCAGATACTTTCTGCTGAGCTAGAGGCAGTCATGCCATAATGTTATTGCACTTAGCTAACGTTCAGAAATCAGTACAAAATAAAGTGCAAACTTAAATGAGTAGAAAATTGTTTACTAATGTTTTAGCTTTGCATTGCGCATTTGCTTTCCTGCAAGGTAAGCAGCAAGTCACGTTATAAATTTTCTGAAAGGCTACCTTTGCCTGAGGATAAAAAGCACAGGCAAAACTAAGAGTGACTCGGTGAGAGCTGTTGAGTGGAGCTGCAAACTAAGGTGGAATCTGGCTAACACCTTTGAAACTTCCTGTAGGCCCCACTCCCCCTACCCCCACAATCAAAGCTGTGACATGCTCAGAAAGCCAGACTGAAAATAAAATGTAAATAAAGGGCAGAATCAACACAAAAAACCCTAGGACTGTCCCTTTAATGTAACCGTAGATGGTCAGATGATCAGTGCTCAGTAGCTGCTCCTTGCTTTCAGCTTTTTTCGGTGTATTGTTTATGCCAGGGTGTGGATATTTATTTGTATTTCTAGCTTTGTCTTTTCAGGGCTTAGCCTCCCTGTCTCTGTTGGCATGAAAGCTCTTAAGGGCTTGCCACTCAGACCTGTCTTTTGTCAGCTTAGCTTAAGCTGACTGGTTTGGGGACTATTTTGTAGTGTACTGGCTCACTGGATGCGCAGTAGCAAACCCCACCCCAGCTGGTTGACTTCTATCTGTACTCATGAATAACCAATATGATGTGGTTCTCATCTGCATGAATATTCACCCTGATGAGGTAACACATGCATGTGGAATTGGGTATTCACAGAAACCATTTGCTTGACATTCAGGAAAAAATTTACAAATATACCTTCATATTTAAACGCAGTTTGTAAGATATGTATTATCAGACCATAAAAAGGCATACTTGTCAGTTCGTAGCAGATTATTTCAGTCCAGTCTATCAAGAGTTTTAATTGTTACTCAGTACTTTACAGTTACTGTTTTCCCTTTGCTTTTGCAGGGGGCACACCACCCCCTACTACAGTATGCCAACTCCCAGATTGCACTGCAGTGGGGAAGAGAGTAAACATACTACTAAAGTAATACTCCTGCTGTCACAGGCAAATCCAGATGACTTTTCTCAGCATTATTGGAGAGAATACATAGTGTGTTAAAGTGGGCTAGACAAGCTGAAATACATGAATATAGACCGTGCTTATGCAATACTATTTTTAAACTGCCTTACTTTAGAAAGAAAGTAACAGTCAATGTGTGCATGATGTCATGGCCAAATCTGCATGGCATGCTAGTCATTCATCATTTGCATACCACATCACCGGCATTAGGTCCGTTAGTCACTCTGGCCCCGCCCATTCCTATGCAGAATGATGGGTGAGCCAGTACGCTACAACATCGCCGGTTTGGGTACATGAATGGTGTCCTGAAGCTTAGGAAGCTGGCTGGCTGTTATATTCTTGGCAGGATGTAATCCATATAGCTAAAGCTACTGCAGTAGTAATCATTCTAACATCTGGTGTTATGGTAAGTTTACTTGCACAACTGTACTTTGTACAGTAGCAGTAAACAAGTTTAGTACAAAGACTCCAGCACCACACAGCCCTACTGTCCATTCATTCTTTTAATGAGTCTAATGTGTTTGTCAGTCTAGGGAAACAGGTTGTGTCCTTAACTTTCTCCCTCAGGGCCATAAGCTTTTTTCCTATATGCTTTTTCTAAAGGTGGCTGGCTGTTGAAATGGGTCTGTCGCTGGAAGGGTTGTCAGACCAGGACCTGAAACTGTAACTGCAATCCCAGATGTCAGCCACATCTTTTATGGCCACCATCATCATACATCTCACACAGACCACTACTGAACGGCAGGTGCCAGGTTAGCAGTATGCAGCCATGCATGGTTTTAAGTAGTGTACATGCTGAAAATTCCAAAGGCAACATTTATGAATTCCCCTTTCAATGAGTCCTTGCTGTTTTGATCTTCTATGAAGTGAATTAGAGAAGTAGGGAAAAGGCAGTAGAACTCTTACTATGGTCAGAGTCTATTTTGAAATTCATTAGTATTAATTCTGTAGATAGTAGTGTAGTCTTTGTCAGCTTTGGTTTAGAAGAGGCTAACAGCAGCGGTTCTAGAAAACATTAACAAGGCTGCAGCAATCTCCATGACAGTCACTACCCAAAGGCAGTGACTGTCAGCAGAACAAACGGGTATATTTGTTTGATGTCCTATTCACTTGCTACTGTATTTTATCTTGAGGGATCTCACACTTGAAGGCAACCCAAAAGCGGCCAATGTACAAAAGTCTTGTACTACTGTAGAGTACATAGGCTGTAGTCGTAGACCATAAAAGCAACGTATGCAGGTATCCTAAGAACTTTTCTGCCGCCAGTCAGAACGCCATTCCGACCATTGGCCTGATCGTTTCAGTGATTGCAATTTCAGCCTTTTGCCAGATAAGTGCCCCGTTGGGGAATATTTTCTTTTTACTACTGTTTTGGTTATGTCATCCAAGAAAGCTAGGTGGCAGTGTGGAAGACAAATTCCACATAAGGAAAGCCATTCAAAGTGTCTGTCATGTTTAGGGCCTAACCACGACCAAAAGTCCTGTAGCATTTGCCAGTCCTTCATACCCAATGCCCTTAGAAGCAGGCTCTCTCTTCCCTTGCTATTTATTTAGAGAACCAATGGCTTAAGTTGTTGGCAAAGCGTATGGAAGGTACATATGGGTCTGACGCCAAGCCAGTGAAGCACCAGACAAAGAAACCTCTGCCTGTGGCTTCCACTGCATCTCCACCGTGAGATGCATCTCCCGAGGTGCTTGTCAACCCAGAGTATGTCCGACTTCAAGCACGGAGTCACAGGTCGAGCCCACTTCTGAAGCCGCCTTGACTTAAGCCGCTAGCACATCTTTAGAGGTAGTACAGGCATCCGATCAGGATGTCGCAGGAGAACCTAAGCTCAAAAGTACAAGGGTCCTAAGTGGTACCCTGAACTCAAAAAATAAGCATTTGTCCTCTGCCAAAGAGGCCCCTACAGATTGGCAGGCCTTTTCTCAAAGCTTGTTTCAGGCCTTCATGGCACTCAAGCCACCTTCTTCTCATCCTGCTCCTACAACTAATCCCCAGCCTTCTTAGAAAAAGATTAGGGACAGAGACTCTGATTTTTCCTTTGATGAAGAGGGATCTTTGGATTTTTCAGCACAAATTTCCTGTCCACAGGAATATGTTTCTCCCGAAGAGGAGTCTGTTGATACTGACTCCCCTGTAGAAGAGAGATCTTTTGGTGAAACTGTTCTGAAAATGAGAGAACACTTTTAAGTGGGACACATCCCAAATTTCTGATGTCCAAAAAAGATACTATTAACTTCTACAAGTTGATGTCCCTGGCACCTCTGCAGTTCCTCCAGTGCATCCTGGACAAATAGCAGAGTAGTCCTTGAAACCTATTCTGACTGTTGCACTCTGGAGGTGGTTGAGTTTTGTGTCCCTCCATTGTCTGAGTGGATGGCCTTCACACAGTGCAAGTGGGTCAGGACCGTAATATCCAGAGGCTGCAGGATCCCCTTTCTTGTATTCCCAGCCATATTCTGCTGTAATCCTCTAACAACTGTCTTGCCACATCAAGTATGGCAAGAAAAGAGGCATTAAACATCCTGCAAAAATATGCATGAGGTCCCACTAAGTCAGAAGGGGGCCCTTTTATTATTCAGTACCCTTTGGTTCCAGGACCTCAGACTAATGGTTACTGTGAGAGGTCTCAGTCAATGAATTCAAGAGAAATCCTTTCCCATGGCCAGGGTGCAGGCAATCCTTCCCTGTCTGTCTAAAGGAGTTCTTTGTAGTAGTCGCTTATTACTAGTTCTAGATGCTACCATATGGGGGCACTGCAGCCCCCAGAATGCTCAAAATGTACATCTTTATGATGGTAGTGAACCATGTGCAAGGAATCAAGATGTTTTCCTAGCTGGACTGGATCTTAGCTAATCCATTGTTGGACAGTCCAGAATTAGTCAAGAGTGTGTTATCTCCATATCTTCCAATCCTTTGGTGTTAACATTGTGGACTGCAAAGTCCCAGATGGGGCCTAAGTTGGTGTTTGCATTCAAGAGCTTGTGCATACTAGGCTTTTCTGCCTTCCAAATGTATTCTGTCATTGAAGAGTGGTTCTCCACATTCTTCAAGCACAAACTGATTGTGTTTCTTTCTGCCTCGGTGCCCTGGACCTTATAAAATTTGCAGTTTGCATGGTACTCCATGTCATGTTTTACTGCAGCAAACATTAAAAATGTAGTGGAGTCATCTTTTGAGATCTCAGTCTTTCATTCAGTTGGTGTCTTGGAAGTTTTGCTACTACTGAGGGAAAACCTTGATGTGACCTGTTTGCATCCCCAACTAATGTAAAATGCAGTAGCTTCTTTTCGCCTATTCCTCCATCAGGCGAACTTTCCTAAGACGCATACTATCCAAAGTCATCCCAGATCTGCTGTATTTGCACTTTGTCCCCAATTCTCCAACCAATCCCTAAATTTCTGTAGAGGGCCAAACAGGTTATTACTTTGACTCCATGTTGGCCTTGGCAGTTTGAGTTCTCCCTGCTTTTGCCGTAGCATCTGAGGCTCTTCAGAAGCCACCTCAATCACTCTTTTGCCAAGCTTTTGCCGTAGCATCTGAGGCTCTTCAGAAGCCACCTCAATCACTCTTCTGCCAAGCTTTGTTTAACCATGGGGTGGCCTAGGACCTTTTTTTCCTTGAACAGATGGTCCATATCCCCACTTCTTCCCACTGGCCAAACGGTGAGAAAACCTATAAAAGTAAGTGGATACAGTTTTCTTTGTAGGCCACAACATGTGGCTTGGATTTGTTTTACTGCTTCACCATTCCGAGTTCTTGATTTTATTGCAGATGTTTTAATTCTAGATAGTTACCCATGCATTGAGGTTTACTTAGCCATTTCCAGATGTCCTTCAAGGATGCATCTGCAGTCCTTACATATGGGTTGTCCTGCCTCAGGCAGCCCTTCGGTCGGCCGGATTCCAAAGTCTGGGTCCGGCGTCGGCTGATGTCGCCCCTTCCCCGACGTCAGAGCGCTTGGGGTATAAAAGTGTCAGCCAGTGCCATCTTCCTCAGTCTTTCTTGCCGCGTGGTGCCCGAAGCAGAAGCAGTTCGCAAGTGCCGGTCGGCCAGCTCCTGTAACTTCAGCTACCGAAGACTTCAAAAAGCTAAGTACCCCGTTGGGGACTCTTTCTTGCCTCAGCCGATGTCAGATCAAACGCTTAAAGTTAATAATTGCTTGACTTGTGGGAAACAAATACCTCATAAGGATTTCCATTCCTACTGCCTCCCCTGCCTAGGCCCAGACCACGACGTCTCGGCCTGTACTGCCTGTGCCTCCTTTAATCAACGCACTCTTAGGCTTCGGTCGGAGTTTGCAGAGGAAATTTTTGGGGCTAGTTTCTCTTATAAAATGCCGTCGGAGACTCCGACTTCTCATTTAACCAAGCAACGGAAGGACAAGGACCGACGCACACTGACCGTGGTTTCGGCTGAAACCGCTCCTAGGCCTGCCGCGAGTGCCTCGGTCTTGGCTGAAAAAGAGTCCTTGGTACTTCCGTCCGTAGAAACCGCTCAACCGACCGCCTCGGTCCCGGAGGCCTTTTCTGAGTCGGTTATAGAATTACCCTCAGAAATCGGTGTTCAGGAACCTACTGACACCATTCCCCTAGACAAAACTACTCCAGCACGTGGGGCAGCCAGGCCCCCTGCATCCATGTCCATAAAAGCTTTCACTAGGGCTAAAGCTACTAAGCAACAAAAAACTCTGCCTCCCAAGTCTATTTCTCAGGGATCCACTACAGTTTCTCAGATACTAAGTTTGGCTGAGGACCTTATTTCCTTAATTAGGGTCTCTCAGCCTCATCCGGACAGGGGCTCTCAACCCCCACTAGACAAAAGGCCCAGGGTTGAGTCTGCTGAACCTCAGTCCTCTGATGAGGCCTCTGATGGCTCTGCTCTATCAGACTACCAGGAGGAGGCCTTCACGGCCTACGAGGATTCTGATGCAGAGGAATCTATTCCCTCTGCCTCCCCTCCTGAAGAGCTGTCCTTTGGGGAGACCCTTCACTCCATGAGAGAGCATTTCCAATGGCAGGGCCAGGAATTCTCCGATTCCAGGAAGAGATTAAGGACTTTTCTTCATTTACCTCAGCATAGACCTTTGGCTATTCCTCCTGTTTAAGTGTCATTGATGATGTGTATTCTGAGTCTAGCACTACCCCTGACACCCTTCTTCCGGCTCCTGTTAAACCCGATAGGTACTACAGGGTCCCGGACTCACATCATTTCCTTTACAAGGCCCACTCTGCTGACCCAGAAACTATTTCCCAGGGTCCTAAAGGGGTTGCAGCTGCCACTTCTAAAAATCCACTCCCCTCTGAAAGGGAGTCCAGGGCTTTAGAGAGATGGGGTAAAAAAGTGTACACTTCTTCCACTCTGTCTATGAGGGCTTTAAATTGTCAATTTCATATGATACAGTACCAAGAGTATTTGTTAGATGAATTGCAGAAAAAAACTGTCTTCGCCTGAACCCCTAGATCGTAAGTCACTTCAGGATCTGGTACATAATTCACAACAGGTTAGGGACCATTTCTTGTAGTGTGGTTATGATGCATTGGAAGCTTCATGTAGGTCAGCAATGACAGGTGCAGTCATACGTAGACATGCCTGGCTGAAGGAACAATCTCTGCCAGGTCATGTTAAGGCTAAGCTTCTGGATGCTGCACTGGAAAAGCAAAAGTTATTTGGCTCCACTGCTCAAGAGGTCTTAAAGAAATTTGAGGAAAAGGCAAAATCTGTACAAACAGTCAAAGATTTCCTCCAGGTACAACCACCAAGATTCAGCAGAAATTGGCCTTCTAAGAATTGGTCCTTTCCAGAAGAGAGATTTCAAAGAGGCAAGAACAGGCGTGCCAGAGGTAGAGGGCAAGCTAGAGGCTCCTACAGAGGACGTCAATGGCAGCCTCCTAACCAGAGAGGTAGAGCAGGTCCAACAACTGCTGCACAAGGACAGACTCAATGACTTCACCTTGACCCCACCGACCAGGGCTCAATTAGAAGCACCTTTGGGCGGAAAGTTGTCTTTATTCTCAAAAAATTGGCACACTATTACAAGGGACAAATGGACACTGCAAATAATAAACAAAGGATACAGGTTCCATTTCCATACATTACCAGAAAGAAAGGAAATGCCAAACCTGCCACCAAACCAGAGGGCAGAGGCTTTAAAACAAATTGCCAACCTATTGCAAATGAAAGCTATAGAAAAGGTTCCTCTCACAGAACAAGGCCAAGGATTTTATTCCAGACTATTCCTTGTCCCAAGAAAAGAAAAACAATGGAGACCTATTCTCGATTTGTCTGCACTGAATACTTATCTCATTGTGCCAAAATTCAAAATGCTGACCCTACAGCAACTCCTTCCCATGCTGGGCAAGGGGTCTTGGCTGGTAACTCTAGACCTCAAGGAGGCATACCTGCATGTCCCTATCAGACCAAGTTGCAGAAGACACCTCAAGATTTCTTGCAGGTTCAGGGCATTATCAATTCTCGGCATTGCCCTTTGGCTTATCTACTGCGCCCAGAGTATTCACGAAATGCCTGGCATCAGTAATTGCACACTGCAGACTTCAGGGGTTTCAAATATACCCGTATCTGGACGACTGCCTTATACAAGCGGACAGCCAACAAACTTTGGAAAAACATTTGAATTATGCCATCCACCTACTGCAGGCCTTGGAATACACAGTCAACATTCACAAGTCAAGACTTGTGCCATCCCAAAGAATAACTTTTCTGGGTGCGGAACTATATACAACCACCCAAATGGCTTTTCTCACAGAAGAAAAACAAAGACAACTACCGGATTACTTCAAAAATCTAACAAAACAAACTCAGATGACTGCAAGGAAAATCCTGCAGGCCCTGGGTTACATGGCATCATGCATTCTTCTGATTCCAGAAGCAAGGCTGCATATGAGAAAACTACAATGGTACCGAAGGAGTTTATGGTCTCAGCACAATCACAACCTAGAAGCTTTGATACCACTCATTCCATGCCTTCAACAGGAATTCCTGTGGTGGGCCCAAGCAAGCCAGTCAAACAGGGGCCTGCCTTTCAGCAAACCAGTAACCAGCCAAACCATTACCTCGGACGCTTCAGACCATGGATGGGGAGCACATATGGAGGACAGATGCATCCAAGGTCTTTGGTCTCAGAAAGAATTGCCCATGCACATAAACCAAAAGGAAATGCTGGCAGTGATTCATGCAATCGAGGCCTTCAAGCTCTTTCTACATCAAGGCCACCTGCTAATAAGGACAGACAATACCACAGTTATGTGGTACATAAACAAGCAAGGAGGTACCCATTCCTACCCTCTTTGCAGACTAGCAATGAATCTTTGGGAACTTTCCCTAAAACTCAATATAGAGCTGCAATCCCAGTTTGTGCCAGGAAAAGACAATATACTGGCGGACAGCCTAAGCAGAAATACCATGGGCCCACACGAATGGATGCTGCACCCAGACATCTTCCTTCAGATAACACAATCCTAGGGGAGGCCGGACATAGATCTTTTTGCCTCCCACCACAATCATCAGCTGAAGAAATTCTGCACAAGGACATACCACCCACAAGCATGGAAAGTGGACGCCCTCTCTTTCAGTTGGAATACTCTAACAGTGTATGCATTTCCACCACTCCCACTAATGACCAAGGTCTTACTGAAAATCAAGACAGAGCAGCCAAAAGTGATTCTAATAGCCCCGGACTGGCCAAGGCATCACTGGTACCCACTGTTACGGAGCCTGTCACACACAAAACTGTGGCCTCTACCACTATGGACACTCCTTCTGACACAGCACAATTACAAAACTCTGCACTCCAGCCTGAAAACCCTGCAGCTGACAGCCTGGAGAATACCTTGACTCCTCACCAGGAAAAGCTATCCAAGACAGTGAAGGATATCATCATGGAAGCTCGCAGACCTTCCACGAGAAAGACATATTCAGCAAATTGGAAAAGATTCCACACTTCGAGCACCGCAAAGGGCCTAGATGCCAGAGTGATGAGCATGGCACATATCCTGGAATACTTGGCAGACATGCTCCATAATGGCCTTTCTTACTCTTCCATAAAAATTCATGCTTCAGCAATTTCAGCAGAATACAATACTGATCCACCTGTCTTCTCTCATCCTATCCTAAGGCAGTTTCTAAGAGGAATTAAAAACATCAATCCTCCAAGAAAACCACCAGTGCCTACATGGGACCTTAACTTCATGTTAGAAAAGTTGACTTTACCTCCCTTTGAACCAGCAGCATCTTCAGAGTTACAGTTCCTGTCTTGGAAGACTGCCTTCCTTCTGGCCATAACCTCAGCAAGAAGAGTATCTGAATTGCAGGCACTCATGGCAGTACAACCATTTCTTATTTTTCATCAGGACAGAGTCTCCTTGAGAACCAATCCTTCATTCATGCCAAAGGTGGTATCCAGGGTCTCATTGAACCAAGCTATTCACCTGCCTACTTTCTTTCCAAACCCACAAAACAAGGGAGAGAAACTTCTGCATACCCTGGACATTCACAGACAGTTACGCTACTACTTGGACAGAACTAAGACTTTCAGAAAAACTGACCAGCTGTTGGTAGCATATGCTGCAGGCATTCAAGGAAAAGCAATTTCCAAACAGACAATTTCAAAATGGATAGGAAATTGCATTCGATTCTGCTACTCTGATCATGGAAAAGCTGTGCCAGCTAACATCAGACCTCATTCCACCAGAGCTACAGCCACCTCCACAGCCTTCTTAAGAGGGGTGGCTACCAAGGACATTTTATGGAGCTCGGTGCATACATTTTCCAAGCATTACAATTTACCCTTATATTCCAGATCCAGAGCAGGCTTTGCTACGGCAGTCCTGCAGGGCATTTTAGCTACACCATCATTTTCTTAGAGCCTACCACCCCCAGCTTGGCTATGGTATTCTACCCATATGTAAGGACTGCAGATGCATCCTTGAAGGACATAGTACAGTTTTGTACCTACCATAAATGTAGATGTCCGATAGGTATGCATCTGCAGTCAGGTTTACCCTCCCTCCTTCCCCTCTGTGGTACTTCTTGGGTACTTATCCCTCTTATAGCTAGCTGGGGTTATCTATTATGGTGTATTTGTTTTATATTACTGTGCATATTTGCAATATTTTGTATTTCTACCAAATTTAGCCTTCCTTAGAGGGCACCTGGCATCTGGGGCAAGAAAAACTGAGGAAGATGGCGTCGGCTGACACTTTTATACCCCAAGCACTCTGACATCGGGGAAGGGGCGACATCAGCCGACGCCAGACCCAGACTTTGGAATCTGGCCGACCGAAGGGCTGCCCTAAGGCAGGACAACCCATATGTAAGGACTGCAGATGCATACCTATCGGACATCTGCATTTATGGTAGGTACAAAACTGTACTTTTTTATGAGGGCATGAACTCCTTTTTGTTTTCTTTGATGGCTTGTAACACTCTCCTAACTGGGAGCTTTACATTTATTCTTATTGTAAATGACCTCGTTCCTCTCTTGGAGCTATATTTGTTCAGGAGAAGTTGGGACTTTCTTTGAACCATCAACTATGCCTGAATTAGTTTGCATCTTGGTAAACCCTTTTCCTGATGGCCATTACATTTGCCAAAACAATTTCAGATTTGCAAGCTTTGTGTGCGAGTCCATTACAGTTGATTTTTCTTAAGGCTAGTGTGCCCTTGCACACCAACCCATATTGTTTGCCTAAGGCAGATAATTCTCACTGCTCCAGTATTCTTTGGCTGTATGGGCTGCTTCCTACCAAGGATGTAATAACAGGCCAGCTTTACAAAGCTGTACTCTGACTGCTGATTGGCTAATCCATTGGAGAGAAAGCAGCAGTCAGCGTTTAGACAGTTGTTGGACTTTCTTGCCCATACAGAGTGAGTGAGATTACTCATCCAGGACCACTAAAAGATGCAAGAAGTAACTATATCTCATCAGAGTAGGGGAGTGGAAGTTGGGTACGGCTACTGCAGCAGTGAGACATTCAGACTTTTACTGTTATAGTAATTTCAACTTAACACAACTATACTGTGTTCGTCATTCTCACTGCTTCAATAACCTTTTCGCTGTAAGGGTTGATTACCAAAAGCTGTTCAAGGGAGGAGGAAGGATGAGGATTCTTGGATAATGGTTTTAGCAAAGCTGGTCCAGGACCTGAAAAAGGAATCCAGTTTGTATTTGTAAAAGTATGTACAGAGGACCATGTTGCTGCCTTTAAAATGTTTCTGCAGTTCACCCCTTTCTAGTATGCCTTTAGCTGTCCCTCTATTTAAAAACTAGTCATTATTAATTGTAGAAATCAGTGCTGCAAAGTAATAACAGTTGACACCTTGTGCGCTGAGCTCCTCCTCCACCCCAGACATCAGTCTGATATATGGTTGAAAAGAAGTCACTCACCCATTGTTCAGTTTTGGTTTGCTTCAAGAAGTGATCAGTCAGTCCACATTGTCCATTGATACCTTCCAGGCATCTTCCAGAAAGTGATAAGTATTCAGTTTTGGAACTCCTAGTTGGTAGTTTAATATTAGAAGATTGTATTAGCATTGAGTAAGTAGAGACTTGCTGAAACAACTGCAGTCCTTTCACCTAGATCAACATCTAATCAAAGGACATTCAATTTAGACATTCCCTGACTTCAGAGAATTGTAACCCTAAGAATATGTGGTAGTCTGAAGAGTTGGTACATCTGTCCATAGTTGGTACGTCTGTCCCTCTCCCCTCTGGTATTGCCTCACTGTCTAAGAGGAGCAGAAAACCTTCCTCGGCTGAGAATTTCAGCTTACACCTTTATGAATAGGACTGCCTATTCTGTTTGGACCAACTTTTACCCCCATTTAGGTTCTGGTGTCAAAAATGTGTCCTCAGGCTTCATTTTAGAGCTCTCTTGTGGAAACCTTTAACCTTAGGAATGAACACTTTTAAATGGGTGAGTTAAGGAACTGAGTGTGAAGGAGCCCAGGCTCAAGTCCATACCATAGTGTAAATATGTGAAAGAAACCATGTAATAGACCCAGCAATGGTGTTTCTGGATTCGGATAGAATTGTTACCAGGGCTCAACACCCCCTCCTCCTCTGATAGGTAAAGCAGGATGCCAGACTGATTTAACAAGAAAACATACAATCTGAAGTAGTTAACTTCATTTGATCAGCATCCTGTGGGTATCTGATCCGACCTGGATCCGAGCTGGCAGCTTTCCAAGCTAAAGATCCAAGCTCTCAGCTCCTCCCCCTTACGCATAACACCCTGCTACCTCCCTCCAGTCCCCGATCTCGTTTGCTGCGGCTTCTTGAAGCACGAGTGACAAGCTCTTGGCTGTTTAGGTGAGAGTAAATTGGGAAAATGTCCGTAAAATTTGTAGTGCTTTTTGTGTGTTTTTCAGACCCTTAGTTAAGTTAAATCAGTTCTGGTTCTTAATTGAAATTTAGTGTGTTCCCCTTCCCCTTACTGTGTGTGTTAGGGGGTGTGCGTGAGTGTCATGGCTGAGGGCTCTAAGGCCATTTTTTCAAAATGCACTGAGTGTGGTCATAAGCTGTCCCCAGCGGATGGCCACAGTCAGTGCGTTCTTTGCCTGGGGGTAGCCCATTTAACATCGGGCTGCCAGATTTGCGCGGCCTTTAACCCCCGGGCTCTGAGAGACAGGAGGAACAAGCTAATCCTGGCAGGACTTTTGCCCGCGCATTCTTCCTCCTCCTCCTCCTCTCAGTCAGTGGCGCCAGTAGTGGCTGCGACTGTCCAGCCTTCAGCTCCCCCTTCCCTGGCTGGGACTCAACCTCCCGCTGTTTCTCAGGGAGAGGGGGACTCTTAAGAAAGAGAAGAGGCATAGAGAGAGGGAGAGAGAGAGCAGAGATGGACATAAAAGTCACAAGCGGTGGGCCGAATCAGCCCCTTCGGCCCCGCCGGCTAAACTGATCTGTTCCCCCGTGAGAATTTCCAGGTCTGCCCCCTCTCGGCTCCGTTCTCCACACTTCTCTCCGGAGCCGGAGGAGGAGTCTCGGTCACCTTCGAGGTAGTCTAGGCGGCAATCCCGGCCTGCCTCTGCGACTTCTTCTAGGTCTACTAGGAGTCTTTCCGACTCTGATATGGACCGGATGATGCATCGATTCCTGCAGGCCCAGATGCAGATGGGAGTACTCTTGCCTCCCCCCCTCTGGGGGGGGGGGGATCGGCCCCTTTCTTTGCACCCATCGCTCCTTCTCCGATCCACTATCGGGTTTTGGAGCCATCTGATCCAAGTAGTCTCGGAGCTGGGGAGTCGGCGCCGATAGTTGCTACTTCGATGCCGGCCTTACCCTTGAGTTTATCGGGTCATCTCTCGAGGCCGCGAGCCGAGCTTCGGATCCGCAGGGGTGAGTTTGCCTTTGGCTCTGTTGCAGTCAGAGTACACTTCCCTTTTGGGTCCAATTGCATTGGCTCCGACGCCGATCCTCATGTCGGAGCAGAGGGAACTGCTCTCGGAACCCGGGGAGAGTGGTTCACCTTCAGCCTTTGACATGGCGGAGAGGGTGCTGTTGAAGAGTTCGAGGTCCCCGGTTCATGCTACGGATCCACCCTTCATTCCCTCACATATGGGCCTGTCTTCCATCGTCCGGCCCCAGGGACAGCCTGCGTCTGCACCCCAGCTAGTTCCTGTAGAGGAACATGACTCCGTTGGTGAGCCTTTCTCGGACAGTCCCGCCGAGGAGGTTCCTCACAAACGAAAGTGTAAAAGGAGGCACTTGGACTCCCCTGAGTCCCTCACTGAGGACACGGACTTAGATGAAGGGGAAGGTTCCCCCAGGTCACCCCTGAGGACGTCTCCTTTGGAGATATTATGGAGATGCTGCTCATTAGAGGGGGGTGGTCAGCACAGAAACCTTCCTCGGATGAGTCTGTGTTTCTGGAGGCGTTTGACGCAGGCCCATCTACCTCTTGGGTGTCCCCTCTGGCTGACCCCCTGGTAGACCTGATTACTACCAGGGCATGGAAGGAGCCGGACACTGTGGAGCCAATCCTTAGGAGACCGGAGACTTCAGGGAATTCAGGTCTTTCCATACCTGGACGACTGGCTCCTCACTGCCCCCACCAGGCATCTACTGAGTTCTGCCAGGGATTATTTTTTTACTCTTGGCCCGTCATCTAGGCATTACCATAAATTTCAGGAAGTCGTCTGTTCATCCTGTTCAGGTTCTGGATTTCATAGGGGCCAGAATAGACGCACTTCAGTCCAAGGCCTTTCTGACAGCGGACAGGCTCCGCACCTTATCACTTCATGTAATAGCGCTTCTACAGTCCCCAGCCCCACCCGCGGAATTAGTCCTGAGATCCCTAGGATCCATGATGACAGCCATTAGCCTTTCACCTCTTGCCCGTTTGCACATGAGAGTTCTTCAAAGAACCTTTCAGGTCCAATGGTCCCTCCTCCTACATCCATTGGATTCACTGATTCCCCTCAGCAGGGTTTGCAGGGACTCGCTTCTTTGGTGGCTTCATTCCCGAGAGCTTAGGGAAGGGAGACCGTTCATGATGTCTCAACCCCAAGCCACGGTGACCACGGACACTTCTCACCTCGGGTGGGGGGGGGGCATTGCATGGGCAGAACCGTCTAAGGCACATGGACCCCTATAGAGACTGTACTGCATATCACTGCTATGGAGATGAGGGCGGTGCTTTTAGCGTTGCAAGCTCTTCAGGACCTTCTTCCTCCAGGGACAATTGCAATTCAGACAGACAACATGGCGGTGGTCTGGTACATCAACAAACAGGGAGGAACCAGGTCTTACCCTCTTTGTCGAGAGGCCATAAGAGTTTGGGAATGGGCGATTTCCACCAACCGTTTTCTGATAGCAACGCACATTCCGGGTTGGTTCAACATTCTGGCGGACAAGCTGAGTCTATCTATCCTCACACCTTACGAGTGGTCTCTGAACCCCTTAGTAGCGAAACAGATCTTCCTCAGATGGGGTCAGCCTTGCTGCGATCTCTTTGTGTCTCCTTCAAATGCAAAATGCAGCAAATTTTTCGCTCTAATTCCCCCACCGGGGGAGAGCCCCAGAGACGCTCTAGTTCATGCTTGGCCACCCAGTCTTCTTTATGCTTATCCTCCTCTCCTGCTAATGACAAAATTTTACAGAAAGCTCGTCGATTGGAGAGCAAAATAATCCTCATAGTCCCATTCTGGCCTCGTCAGATCTGGTTCCCGTATCTACGATCTCGCATCATAGCTCATCCTTGGGTCTTAGAGCCCATTCTGGATCTGATTTCTCATCCTTCGGGATTGCAAACTCCGAATCTGGACGACCCCAAGCTTATGGCTTGGTTGATCCAGTTCCATTAGTGGCTAGGACTCCTGGTATCTCATCTTCCGTAAAATCTATCCTGGTAGCGGCACATAAGCCCGCTACCAGGCAGATCTACAACAGTAAAGCGTTTTTCCATCTGGGCCAGACATAGGGATTTGGACCCTTTTACTACTCCCATTCCAGCAGTTCTTGAATTTCTATCCCACATTTTTCATCAAGGGGCCAGTTCTTCTACTGTGAAGGTTCAGATGGCGGCCATTTCTCATTTCCACATCTGGGACAACCTTGGACCCTTGGCTTCCTCTAAGATATGCAAGACCTTCTTGAAGGGCACCTTTCGGGTAAGACCTCCTGTCAAGAATGCGGTTCCTCCATGGGACTTAACCTTAGTTCTTCAGGCTCTAACTGGCCCACCTTTTGAACCTGCAGCCTCTGTTGACTTAAAATTCTTATTTTGGAAAACTGCCTTCTTGATTGCAATTACTTCAGCTAGAAGGGTATCTGAACTTCAGTCCCTTTGTACAAAACCCCCGTATCTGGTCTTCCATAAGGACAGAGTATCTCTAAGGACTAATCCTTCCTTCTTGCCTAAAGTGTTCCTCCGAGGCTAATATCAATCAAGCCATCAATTTGCCTGTTTTCTTCCCCAACTTTCAAAACAAAGGGGAATACAGACTGCACTTGTTAGATGTGCGTAGACAATTGCAATTTTATTTGCACAGGACAGCTGCTTCTCGCAAATCGGAGCAACTTTTTGTTTCTTTCGCTAAGCCATCCTTAGGCAAGCCAGTTACAAAAGTTACTTTAGCTAGATAGATATCCCACTGCATCTTACACGCATATAAAGCTTCCGGTCGGCCAGAATCCTTGGGGGTTCATGCTCACTCTACCTGTTCTGTGGCTACCTCTGCAGCATTTTGGTAGAGTTCCCTTAGATGACATCTGTTCAGCGGCTACTTGGGCCTCTTCTCATACCTTCATTTTACACTACAAGTTGGATCTGATGTCCAGAGGGAGGGCAGCTTTTGGCTCCGCAGTGCTCCGGAACATTCTTCCTTGAGGACCTCCCAGGTTTTTTGGTAGCTGGGGGACTGTCCCACAGGTTGCTGATCAAATGAAGTTAACTACTTCCGATAAAGAAGTTATGTACTCACCATAATATTCCATCTGAGTAGGTAACTTCATTTGTCAGCAACCAAACCCCCCCCCCCTCTTTCCCCCTAACCTGTTTCGTGGTCATCGTCATGATGGAATGTTTTCCTTCTGTTAGGCCTCAGGTTAGCGTTTCCCTTTTCGAGTATGGTTTGGCTGTTTGTTGCTTGATAAGTTGGCAAACTCGATCTGAGGACTGGAGGGAGGTTGCAGGGTATTATGGGTAAGGGGGAGGAGCTGAGAGCTCGGATCTTTAGCTTGGAAAGCTGCCGGCTTGGATCCAGGTCGGATCCGATACCCACAGGTTGCTGACAAATGAACTTACCTACTCAGATGGAACGTTATGGTGAGTACATAACTTCTTTTTTCATCCAACCTTGGAATCAGAGCTGTAAGTTATCAAATCAACAGGATTCAATTCCGGGAGACATCCTAAGATTTGGGATATGAGTAGTGAACTAGGAGATGAGACTCTTTAAAAGCAGGCATTGTATGTTAACTTAGATTGCACTGAAGATAAGGAAGCAATCCATTTACTGTGCAACATGTACTGTTTAGTATGTAACATAAGCTTCTATTCAGGGAGGAGCGGTACAGCCCAAGCATTGTTGGAAGGTATGCCTGATGGAAGGAGTCATCCCTGCCTTAAGACATTAAGGGACAATTTTTAAACGCACCTTAGTTGTTCACTGAACTTTGGTATGATCTTGTCTATTAATGTCTGGGCATCTGTCATATTTCTAAGGGAAACATGAGCAAGCTTCCAGTTTCCCAGTGTCTTGCTTGCTACAGTGTTTTTGCCTTGTTAAAGGCCTTTTCCCTAGTCAAATGTTGTGGTGCTTTACAGCAGGCTTGCTGCATCCCTTATTTTGGGAGTACTCTGAAACGCGCCTCTTCTGCTGCTACCTCATTTACTAGGTAAGTATCATAATACTGGGTATGTGGGGGGGGGGGCTTAAGAGCAGAAGCATTTTGGAAGTAATGTCTTTCAAAGTATCCCACTATAGTCTGATTGCTTTCTCTCTCTTCGTTGCCTGATTTTTTCCAGTTTATTTCTTGATGTAGGGGTCTTCATAGACCAAAATGTTAACAGATATTTGGTATTCACCATGTCAGTAATTTGCAAAGATTCTCCAGCACATATGATTTGCTTGTGGATCTTTTATTTTCATGAAGACTACCTAAGGTATTCCTTCTTGATTGGGTGCTGCTACTTAAAGGGTCTGCACCAAGCTTTAGAGAAACTAGAAGCCGAACATGTCTTTTTATAGGCATTTGCTCATTAGAACAAGCATCAGCCTTGAAAGTGATCTACTGTTAAAATTGTTGGCAACGTTTGCTGTGCTGGAAAAGGAAACTGTACATTTAGATATAATTAAGTAAAAAAGTATAAGTGAAAGCCCAGGGTGGGCTAAAGAGATATGCTCATTCTCCGTGGAGGAAAACGGTGAGTAAAGGTGTAATTTAATGAAAATATAGAAAGAAGCAATATGTCCGTTGTAAGTAGTAATTGAAAGACAGAAAGATGAGATCATTTAAGGTACAGGCTTTTGTTGCTGTAGTGTTTATATATGAAACATCAGAGGTGTGAAGTGTCAAATATTTAACAAAGGGAGTAGAGTTAAGCAAAGTATAAGCATAGTAAATATGTATATATTCAGCTAGGGTTAGTGCAGGAGCAGATCCAAGCTTTTGGTAGATATGGTCTTATTGTAAGTTTGAAGGGCGAGTGATTTTTGGTTTGCTTTGATTTGTTCCACATTTTAGCAACAGAGAGAGTATAGGCTTTGGCCGTCTGATTTGCTTGGTCAGTGCTTAATGAGACATTGTTCTAATCTGAGAGATCATTTGGGTATATAGTTTTGAAATATTGTGCTGAGAGCAGGACAGGCCATTGGTTTGTAGATGATTTTATGAGCCATTTTAACATGGAGGGTAAGGTGTTGGGAGTTCCAGCCAATTGATGGCGTGAAGAGGTATACAGTGAGGAGTGGAATATTTTGCATTAGTGGCAAATTTAGCAGTTTCATTGTAACACAGTTCTAGCTTTAATTTTAGAGTAGTATGTAAGTATTGGGGCACCATATAAGAGTGTGGGTAGAAGATGCATTTTGGCAAGGGTAAGTTTCGTGGATGTATCTAGGAAATGTTTGTGCCAAGAGAGAATTCCCAGTGTCTGGTGTGTTTTTTAATACCATTTTGGTATGTAGGTCAAATTTAAGATGTTTTTCTATAGTTACTCCCAAGTAGTTTAGTATAGGGAACTACTCCCAATTATTGTTATTTTGTGAGAGTATTGTGAATTGAGTTTTATTTAGAGGAGATGTTTTAAGGGTGAAAATAGTCTTAGTTTTTAAGGGTTAAGTAACACTTGAGTGATGGGAAAGCCAGGTCTCTAAAGAGGTAAAGGCATCTTGGGTGATTTGTTGATGTTGAGACAGAATGTTGGAAGAACAGATGATAGTAGAGTCATCTGCATGTTTTATGACTGAACTCTGAAGGCGACATGAAGGTTATTTCTGAAAACATTGAAAAGGAAGATGGTCAGGTGTAGATCCTTGGGGGAACTCAAGTAGTGTTATGTTGGTACGTGGAAAGAAAGTCTTGCCGTTATGACTGCCTGTTTGTTAAATAGGTAGGTTGAGAATCATTTGAGAGAAAGAAATGAAAGACCAATATTAGTGAGCTGTTGTAAAAGTAGAGGGTGAGTGACAGTATCAAAAGCCTTGGATAAGTCAAGAAATGAGGAAGAAGCAAGTTTACCTGTTTGTTTTTTGTTAACTGTATCCATAAAGGATAGTAAGTCAGTGCTGATACTGTGAGCTGGTCTGAACCTGTACTGTGTTAGATGTAAGTTGATTTTTAAGAAGATAGTGTAGAAATTGTGTGTGGGCACATTTTTCAAGAAGCTTTGAAATAGAGAGTATGACGGTGGGGAAAGTAGCAGGAAATATAATTAGAGTTGCCACCTTTGTGAAGAGGTATAATGAAAGATTTTTTCCAGAGTTAGGACATAAGCTTCTGAAATAGATCTGTTAAGTATTGCTGTACATTGTGGTTGGCAGTCTAGAAGAATGGCTTGGTATTGTCTTCAAGAGGGCTACTTGGGAAGACTGGTAGAAACTAATGAGAGTAAGTAACTGCATCTCAATATTACTTTCATTATATGTAAACTTTGTTTTGTGTTCTTTTCCAGAAGGATAATAAAGT
Source organism: Protopterus annectens (assembly GCF_019279795.1). Taxonomy (NCBI): domain Eukaryota; kingdom Metazoa; phylum Chordata; order Ceratodontiformes; family Protopteridae; genus Protopterus; species Protopterus annectens. Next base: position 301,660,288 of record NC_056742.1, on the reverse strand, counting down.
TGCTGCATAGTGCACACAGCAAAGCTGGAACTGCCACCATTTTAGCTTTTGTTCCAGAGAATTTTGCCACCTTACACATTGAAAGAGAAGAATGAAGAAAAGCGTTTGTCGTTTCTGTCACCAGCACTGGGGTTTAACTGCTTTCCTTATGACGGGTGTAAGGCAGTTATTTTAAATGGTTGCCTGTAAAATGTGTTGCACACTGAAGGTCTGAAACATGAACAGATGGATGAGTACAGTGATGTATTCACATAACAGTACTTCATTGGAACTTCAGTATTTTGCATCAGTTTGAGAGCTTTTCATATTGCCGAATTGTATTTGATTAATTCTGTAAGAGTTGTAACGAACATTGTATGCAGAAAGCCGTCGATACTGTGAAAGTATTTTGATCCATTGAAGTTAACTATCTGGGGCAAATCCTGACGTGTACCTTTCAGAAAATTGTTGGAAATGTCTTGTCAGATCAGCTGTTACAGGTAGCCAGCATTACTATAGTTAATGTATCACAGCTGTAACAGATTCAGTTTCCTTTTGAATAGAAGTATTTTTATAGCAAGGTGTACAGTACTGTTACATCCCTCAAATTATGGAAATTATAAACTTTGTACATCTGTGTATAATGAAAACGTGAACGATTTTTTTGATGAAGATGCATATTTTTAGTCTCAACAATGCCAGTTAAGCTATAGTCAAACACACACACACACACCTTGAACACTTAATTTGTAAAGTTTGATAAACTTGCCTTTAGAGCTTTAATATTGTAATGCTGTTTTGAGGAAAGTACTTGACAGGGATGTAAGCTGTCATTCCACTTGTTTTCTTAAATGAATGTTACATTACATACCTGTTATCTGTTTTCAGTCCATTAGCCTTTTCTGTAGCATATCCCAGGATTTGTCCAAAATATGATTCTCACAAATAACCATATGAATTTTTTTCTGTGAAAGTGTAAATCATCTTTACTTGGCTGAATTGCCATTTATTTTAAAAATGTGATCATATATGTACGGCGATGGTAATATTTCTGAAAAAGTTGTGGAATTAAGCTTTCCATTTCTCATTTAGATGTAAGGTATTTGCTTTAAGAAACTATTTAAAGTTGCCTGTATTTTGACAGCCTTGATGCAAATGAAGCACTGGTTACTGAACCTTGCTGTTTAGGATAATGTTTATTACAAACAAATGGGCTAAGTGTAACTTGATGGTTATGGAGAGAGTACAAAAACAGAAGTGATACACTATTTCAATTGCACATGAACATCTTTCGGAAAAAAAGGGATCCAAAGAGAAAATACTGTTTTAATCATATCTATTTTTTGTAATTAGAATAATCAAAAGTTTATTCAGTAGTTGCATAGTAATATGTGATTGGTTAATTGTATTTGCTGACGATGAGCTGGGTGGTCACATTTTAGAATTATTGATCTGACCTAATTTATATTTTTACTGACTGCCACAAGACCACCTGTAAATAATTCCGAAAAATTGGGATTTCAAGAAGGACCCTTGTTGCTGCCAGTAGAATGAAATAAAAATGTACATATTTATCCATGCTTGTAGTTAAAGCATGTCACACATGTTTACAGCTATTCCTTTCAAAGAGCCAGAGATCCTAATTCTGAACAGCTGTGTGGTACTTGGAACATGCAGGCACTTGCTGTGTTGTTGCAGTAACACTGTATACTGTTAAATACCCCACCCTAATTTAAGCAGAGGTTAATAATGTAAATACTGTTAGTGCTGTTCAGGCATAATTTTGTACATTTTCCCCTTTGAGCTCTTGGACTTCAGCCAGATGTATTGGCGTTAAAAGCCCATATGTGTGAATAGCATTGCATATGCCTCGCTAATGTATTAAGTGAAGTTTTTATTTAGATACAAAGAATAAAACTGTTAATAATATCCAGTCGATAGATAATTAAGTCACTTGATGGCTTGCATATGGATTGTGCGGTGCTGACAAACTGGCCTGCATTGGAAGTGATATTCTGTAATCATCATGTTGCAGGATGTTCATAATGAAATTTATTGTTACTGTGAATTCATGATAGGAAGGGATATGGCTAAAAGGCAAATGTTAGTTTAGACAAACTCCTGTAAAGTGTTGTGATGTTCACAGGTAAATGTGAGATTACTTCCTGCATTGTGGCCATTAGGTAATATAGCTTTGAGAGAGAGTAACCACCATCTGCGGTTCCTTGTTGTTTTTTTCTCCCTAAGTAAGTCATCCTCTTCCTGTATAGTGCATTGGCAGTTTTTCTGGCAAGTGAAGCTTTTGACTTAGCTTTTAGACTGACTTCCTGTTGTTTTCATGCGTCTAATGTCCTTTGCTCCCCACACAAAAAAAAAGCGTTTCTGTGGGAGACGGATTCCCTGTTAGGATTACCATCAATTTATTATGTCTCTTCTGTGTAAGAGGGAGAGCTTGGTGATGTGAACTGATTGCCATTAAGACTTGATCAACAAAAGCTTTTATGTTACTTATTTTTTTCCTAAGGATATTGCTGTAAGAAATGCCCTTTTAGTCCCTGCTGTTCACCTTCGAATTGTATCCATGTGCACTGGATTAGCAGTGAGGGGTCTTCCTTCCTCTGAGTACAGTATAAGGGGAATACAAGAACACTTGTTGGTAGTGCTTAGCTGTAAGAAGAGACTGTAGCCTGTATTGCATTGTCCCATACAAATGTGGGACTTAATGTAATACCCTACTTGATGGAAATTAACTGCTGTACAGTTCTGGCCAGTAGACTAACATCCACTTGCAGGCACTTTTTTGATTGTTGCAGTAGTGCTAATACCAGGATCTATAACTTCTGTCTTGTACGCAGTTATTCAAATTTTTTCACTAAAGCACACTATAAATGGTACGGTTGCATATCTCTGCTTTTTACATATGTACTTCTTTGCCTGTATGTTGTGATCCTAAATCTTTAATAATGTAAATTCTGTGCTGTACTGTATTGCATATCTTTACTTTTATACATGTAAATTTGTTTATACTTCTGTTAAATTTGTATACTTTGTAATACTTTGTGGAGCTTTTCTCCTCGGGCCTCCACTGAAAATGGGATGTTAAGTTGTCTCTCGCCTTCATTCTTGCTGGTTGGGTTCAGAGCTGATCCTCGGCTCCGACTCTGCCATCTTCAAAAGCAGCTGCTTACTGGCTCGAGGCCCCCTATGTCCCATGATGCCTGGAGCTAGATACCCAGATCTCATTTGCCGCTTCTGCTGTGAGGTTGTTCTACTGGCTCAGGTCGTATAAAACTTTCTTATTGTATTTTTCTTGTCAAACTATTTTTAGTGTAGATTTAGTCATTAGATTAGACTGTTGTATTGTAGCTAGTTTTCTTTAGATCCCGATTACTTATCCCTAAGAAACTCATTTAAGTTAGAGAGTTTCCCCTCCCCCCTTTCTCTCCCTTTCCTTACCTCAGAAAGGTTTTCCATTTAAGTTAGAGGATTACCTTTTTCTCTCTATCTCCTCTATAAAAAAAAAAAAAAAAATCCCTTATCACCGTTAGTGTTTAGTAATAGGTAAAAATAGTTTTTTTGTAGTAGTACTTGTAGTTTGGTTGTGGTAACTGTAGTGTGTAATTTGTAGTGGCTAGTTACTTTAACCTTTTCTCTGTGTGTTTCTTGTCCTTGGTTTTCCTCCAGGATGTCCAAGGATCCTAAACCTTCCAGATTCAAGAAGTGTGACTCATGCTGTCAGAAGATGTCTCTGACAGATGGTCACACTTCTTGTGTTTATTGTTTGGGCGCCGTGCACCTGCAGGACTCTTGCTCCACTTGCCATGCTTTTAGTCCAAGAGTCCTGCAGGAGCGCAAAAACAAATTGATCGTGAGGGGTTTGCTTAAACCCCAAGATTCACCAGTGAAGGCTCAGCCCGTGAAATCTTCCAGGCCACCTAAACCTTCGGCTCCCGGTTCGGTGCCGTCGTTGGGTGAAGCCATACAATCTATCTTGGCTCCGGCTGGAACCGAGGTTCCTCCCTCCCAGTCGGCTCCAACACGTTCTTCGGAGCCATCTGAGAGTCAGAAAAGATCCAGGTCTCCTTCTCTGGAGTCTACGCTCTTCTCCGAAGTTGCCTCTGCTCCAATCGGAGCATAGTCATTGCTCATCCCACTCTTCTCGGTCCTCTAGACTTTCGGACCATGACTAGGCTGTTAAAATCGTAGGCCCTAGCCAAAATGTTGTCCAGCCCCCCCATCAGGTGTCTGCTCCGTCCACAGCTTTAGATATTCCTCCTCCGACTCATCCTTTGAGCTCGGAGCTGGTGTTCGTTGGGGTTAGAATCGTGGAACAGTCAGGCTCCGATACCCTGTCCTTCGGTTCCGTCATCGGCTCCGATCCCTTCCATTGTACATTTCCTGGAAGGATCTGGGCGCCGAGACTCCCTCATCGGCTCTGAGGGGGCGAGTGGCATTGGACCCTTGTCCGACCCCGCTCTCCCCCTCGGGGCTTCGGCTCAGGTGAGCTCGGCTCCCACATCTGCCTCAGAGCCATCCCCCTTGGTGCGGGAAGGAGTTCTGGTTTCTTCGGAAGCAGATCCCTCTCTGCATCCGGGCAGGGACACCTTTGAGGTGATGAGTGTACTGGCCCCAGAGTCAGTCCCACAGTCAACCCCATCGGCTCCTCCCCCTAGGGTGCCTGCGTCAACCTCTGCCCATTTTCCAGACCCCAAGCATGGGGATCCAGCGCGCCAGGACGCCCCCTTGAGTGTATCCTCCTCTTCCGAGGCCTCCCCTGATCATTCAGAGGAGCCACCTCGCAAGAGGAGAAATGCAAGAGGAAGCATGTTGACTCCCCCGAGTCTTTCACATCGGATACCGACTTACAGGAGATGGAAGGGTCCCCAAGATTCCCCTCTGAAGATATCTCCTTCTCAGACATCCTTGAGATGCTTAGGCAGAGGGGGAACTGGACTGCCCTAAGCCCTTCCGAGGATGAGTCGGTATTCCTGGACGCATTTGGATCCCGACCTTCCACCTACTGGTTGTCTCCGCCTTAAGACCCGCTGATGTCTGTGGTGGCTCGGAAGGTGTGGACGGCTCCAGACAGTGGAACCGACCCCTAGAAGACCTGCCAAATTCTTCACTGCACCGCAGGACAAACAGTTCTTGACCAAAGGTGTCCCCGTTGATTCCATGGTGGTAGCGGCGGCCACAAAGAAGGAGTTGGCTGAAACTTCATCTGTCCATCCCCCTAACAAGGAGTCCAGGATGATTGACAGATATGGGAAGTGGATGTTCTCTTCAGCGACCTTTTCCATGCAGTCCCTGAATTACCTGTGTCACTTTACCCATCTTCAGAGGGATCTCCTGAAAGAGCTTGGAGATACCCTCCAAGATCCATCAGCTGAGGGGGCCCTGGCTAAGGCAGCTTCCTCCATGAAGCTCATTTCGTATGCTGCCGATGGTGCAAGTAGAGCCGCAGGCACAGGCATGGCCCTAAGGAGGCATGCTTGGATGTGGCTATGTAACTTTGCGGAGCCTTTCAGAGCGTCTTTAACCAACACCCCTTTCGATGGTTCCTCTCTCTTTGGATCACAGGTGAAAGGTACCCTTACCAGGTGTGGGCAGGAAGGCAAGACTCTCTTTGCCGTAGGAGTCCATTTTTCCACCCCTTCCAGACCAAATCCTAAGGGTCAGAAGAGTGGAAAGATGTGGTTCCGGAAATCCCAGGGAGCCTTGCCGAACACACGTAGTGAGCTTCCATCCAGGGGCATAGGAGGGAACAATAACAGATGCTGCCCTCGTGGCAGTGGGGGTCCGCAAAATCAGGGCAGCGGAGAATTTTTCTCTGAGAAGCCCTTCCAGCATCCCTGAAGGGTTGCCCACCTCTGGAGGCAATCGGGGGGAAGATTATCGCTGTACCCAAGAGCCTGGCAAGACATAACACAAGACAAATGGGTACAGTCCGTTATATCCGGAGACTACAGAATCCCCTTCGTTCGCACCCCCTTAAGGTCAAACAAGTCCCTTCCAGATGTTCCACCCAATCTAAGGGACCAAGCAGTGCAAGAAGTCTCAAAACTGCTTAGAAAAAGGGCCATCCAGCAAGTCCCAGCAGACCAACAAGGATCCGGAATTTACTCAAGGTTCTTTTTGGTACCAAAAAAGACAGGGGACTGGAGACCCATTCTGGATCTCAGCAGACTGAACAGGTCTGTACAAAGAACGAAGTTCCGGATGGTCACGCTACAGTCCATATTGCCTTCCTGGGTCAGGACAATTGGATGTGCTCTATAGATCTTCAGGATGCGTACTACCACATCAAAATGGACAGATGCTCCAGAAGATTCCTTCGCTTCCAGCTGGGAGCCAGCCATTATCAGTTCAGAGCTCTGACCAAATGCCCTCAGGGTGTTTACCAAATGTATGGCAGTAGTTACCGCTCACCTGAGACGGCAAGGATTCCAGGTGTTTCCATATCTCGACGACTGGCTCCTCACTGCTACCACCAGACATCACCTTCTGCGAGCCAGAGACTGCACTATTGACACTTGCTCCAGGCTAGGTATCACAGTAAATTTCGAAAAGTCTGCATTGTCGCCCTGTCAATCTATCACCTTTATAGGCGTAAATTTAAATACCAAAGACATGTTAGCGAGCCTCCCACCAGACAGGGTGTTAGTGGTTCATCAGCATGTGAAGGTTTTATTAGCATGCAAAAGAATTCAAGCCAGGTTTGTTCTTCAAACTCTGGGTCTCATGGCAGCAGCGGTCATACTTGTCCCTCTAGCTCGTTTTCACATGAGGATTCTCCAGTGGCTTCTTTTCACCCAGTGGTCCTTACAGCAGCTTCCCATGTCTTACATGATTATGATCACACAAGCATGCAAGAAGCACCTTGCATGGTGGATGGTCTACACATCAGTGCTCCACGGCAGACCTTTTGTTCTCCCCCCTCCAGTTGCTGCAGTGACCACGGACGCCTCCCTGATCGGGTGGGGGGGGGCATTATCAGGGCAGGACAGTCCAAGGCAGCTGGCAACCTCACGAGTACCATCTGCACAGAAATGTCTTGGAGATGAGGGCCGTGCTCTTAGCGTTGCAGGCTCTTCAGGACTCTCTTCCTACCCAGGACCATTGCAATACCATTGCAATTCAAACGGACAATATGTCTGTAGTGTGGTACATCAGCAAGAAGGGTGGAACTAGGTCTTACCCCTTATGTCGAGAAGCACTCAGACTCTGGCAGTGGGCAATCTCTTCCCAATGGTTTCTGATTGCAACGCACATCCCTGGGAGGTCCACCGTCATAGCAGACAGACTGAGCAGAGCAATTCTCATGCCTCACGAGTGGTCTCTGAACCAGGTAGTTGCGGACCAAATCTTCCGCAAATGGGGCCAACCTTGCTGCGACCTTTTTGCAACTCCCTTCAGCAGCAAGTGGAGCAATTTCTTCTCTCTTCTTCCACTTCCCGGGCATTCCCCCAGAGACGCTCTAGTCCACGATTGGCCTCAGGGACTTCTTTATGCATTCTCTTTTCCCCTAATCCTGAGGCTTATTCAGAAAGCTACTGTATTGGGTTGCAAAATGATCCTCATTGCTCCTTACTGGCCTCGACAAATATGGTTCCCGTTCCTGCGTCGCTATCTTCTCCAGCAGCCTTGGACTCTGGACCTAGTTCCAGACCACCTGATTCATCAGACGGGCGGGCTGCGCCAATCCCTACTCCAGCTCACGGCTTGGTTGCTCCACTTCCAACCTTAGCCAGGCTTCCAGATAATCTCCCCCCTCTGTGCGCAAAATCATTTTATCATCACACAAGTCTACGACTAGAAAAACTTACGCTAGTAAGTGGAAACGTTTTTCTTCTTGGGCAGAGGCCAAACGTATAGACCCCTTTTCAGCCCCTGTACACTACATTTTGGAATTTCTTGCAGAACTCTTCCATGCTGGGTCTGCTTTTGCTACAATTAGAGTTCAGTTAGCTGCAATTTCAAATTTTCACATTGGCCTGTCAGAAAACAATATCATGTCTCATAAGCGGTATAAAGCCTTTCTCAAAGGAACCACTCTGCTCAGGCCCCCAGTGAGAGATCCTCCACCACCGTGGGATCTAAATTTGATTTTAGCTTCTCTAATTTTACCCCCTTTCGAACTTGCAGCTTCTTGTTCATTGAAGTTCTTATCTTGGAAAAACCTTTTTCTGGTAGCCTTTTACTTCAGCCAGAAGAGTTTCAGAACTACAGGCTCTTTCTATTCGTCCCCTGTACCTCGTGTTCCACAATGACAGGGTTGCTCTTAGGACTAATCCGTCCTTCCTTCCTAAGGTCTCTTCAGAGAATAACTTGAATCAGTCCATAGACCTTCCTGTGTTTTTCCCTAACCATTCTAACAGGGCAGAATACAAGTTGCATCAGTTATATGTTGACAGGCAGCTGTGTTTTTATTTGCATAGAACCAAGGACATTAGAAAATCAGATCAACTTTTCCTGTCTTATGCAGTAGGTAAACAAGGTCTTCCGGTCTCCAAGGTAACCTTATCCAGGTGGTTGACTTCTATCATCACATTCATATATCAACTGAGGAATAAAGATTTGCCAGTTAAACCAAAAGGTCACTCCACCAGAGCTTTAGCTACTTCGGTGGCCTTTCAAGCTAGGCTGCCCATGGAATCTATTTGTGCTGCGGCTACATGGGCCAACCCACATACTTTCATTTCGCATTACAAGTTGGATTTAGTTTCCAGGAGTAGGGCTGATTTTGGTTCCACTGTTCTGAAGAGTCTTTTCCGATGAGCCACCCAGGATTTTAGGTGCTAGGGAAGCTGTCCCAACCAGCAAGAATGAAGGTGAGATAGACAACTTAACATAAAGAAGTTATGTACCTACCATAACGTTCCATGTTAGTTGTCTTCTGCTCGCCTTCTTTCTTGCGTCCCACCCTCCATCCCCCATCCTAGTGGACCGAGAAGAGTTCTTTTTGATTTTTCGCTGGTTGAGTCTTCTCTGGCTCTTCCTTTCTGACTAGTAGTCTCTCCAGTAGGAGTTCTGCATTCTAGGATAGGATTCCTTTATTATTATGTCTGTAGTTAGACTTACCAAACGAGATCTGGGTATCTAGCACCAGGCATCATGGGATATAGGGGGCCCTCGAGCCAGTAAGCAGCTCTCGAGCTTTTGAAGATGGCCGAGTCGGAGCAAACCAGAAGAAAGAAGGCGAGAAGAAAACTAACATGGAACATTATGGTAGGTACATAACTTATTTTTTCTGACCCAGTGGACTTTCCCGGTCAACAAATATCGATAAATGAATAAATGTTGCCACAGATGACCTGGCATTCATCTAGACTTCCAGAGCTCCCCCCACCCCACCCCTCCAGCCAGGTAGACACACCCCAACATGGATGTCTGCACACCTGTGGTATAAGAGGGGTATCTATCCATGCTGTCTTCAGATGTCCTTCCTCATCACTGTTGCAGTATTTATTTTACTCTTGGGATATCCTGCTGAGGATAAGCTAATGTCCAGCCAGTATACCAAAGCCTTTATACCTTCCAGGTGTCGTAAGTTAAGAAGTATGTCCTACGTGTAAGGTGTGTGTGTGACAAACAGATGCCTAATTCTCAGGACTTTACCACCAGAGTGTTACTTCTGAATTCAGTCTGTATGCCTTTCACCAAGCTGGTTCTTCTACCAAGCACTTATAAGTGCCCCATTGGGATTCCTTCCTTTCTTTTTTCCTCCTTGTTTGTTTTCATGTCACCCAGGACGGGCAAATGTGAATGTGGGAGGCAGATTCCTCAAAGATAGACTTGTGCATTTTTTGTTTGTGTGTTACATACAGCCATACTCAGCGTGATATTTGTCAGACGTTTGTCCACAAGACACTTCTCAGCTTTCCCTTTTTATTTATTTGGCAATTCACTGTCTGAAGCTATTGACTCTGGGAACCATGGCCATATCTGCCCACCCTGAAGTTTAGCCACCACTTAAGAAAAAAGCTAAAAAGTACATGCCGAGCCTGCTGGTGCTCAGCCTCCACAGAATGTCTCCCTTGGGTTTGAGAGAATCTGAGGACCAGACAGTGCTGATGCCAGTTCTCTCTGCTGCAACCCAGGTGGAGGCCAAAATAGAGCTGCAAGTCTGCTGAGGCTGTGGGTACATCAGGTACAGATGTAGAGGAGGAACCACAAGTAATTATATCTGAAAGCCCTATTCCCCCAAATTTTAGTTAGGGAACAGGTCCCTGGTACCCTCGAGTAATCTAGGCAGGGGTCTGAACCTCCTGGATTTAAGGCAGATGTTCCTTTAAAAAAAGAAATTGAAAACCAAATTGATGGCTAAAGATCCTCACAATGTGTGACAAGAAATTTACCCTAGGGCTGTTAAATGCCCTTGTGGCTCTGAAGCACCCACAAGGATAGTCTGTCCCTGCTGCTGCCTTATTTTCCACCCTGTCTGAGATACCTTGGGATTCTCATCTGATGAAGTTGGGACTCTGGTGAAGAATCCTTAGCATATTCCTCCCAGATGCTCTACTTTGGCCCTGATGAAGGATTCTTTGTTCCTTAACTATCCTTTTGAGGAATTATCCTTTGTAGACACTGTTGTCCATATGACAGAAATACTTAAGTGGGACTGCTCCCAGATTTCTGAGTTTCAAAAGAGATGATATGGACTCTTGTAGATGCCCTCGCCGAGATCTTCTGAGGTCTCTCCTGTTATCGCTTCACTTTTGGAGACATCTCAGGCTCCTAGCTCTCAACGTTGGACTCCTAAGAAGTCAGGCAGATTTTATAAAGTTCCTGAGGATAGCCCTCTTAGAGATGATTTCAGGATGAGCTAGGCAGAGTAATGTTTTTTCTTTTTTCTTCTCAATGAAGTCTTGACAGCTTATACTACCTTACTTTTTATACGACAAAATGTTTTCTACAGCATATGCAAGTTACATTTAACTAGTCATGAGTATTTTAAACTGAGCTCTTTAATATGGCACTTAATGTATAAAATGTACATAGGTTGGTCTTTTTTTTTCTTGATTCATGTTCGTCTTTTTTTTTATTTATTTTTTTATTGTATATTGTTGGGTTGTGTTGTGTTATATGCTGTAAAAGAAAATAAATAAATATTTGGGAAAAAAAAGTTCCTCAGGATCATAACTACTTTTACAGAAGTCATTCATCTGAACCTGCTGTTTCCATATCCACAAATGAGCCATCCAAACTGCTTTCCTCTTCCAAGCTTCTACCTTCTGATAAGACAGCTATGCTGCGGAGAGGTATGGGGAAAATTGTATACTTCTCTACTTTACTGCTTTAGCTTTTAGGGCCATTAATTATCAGATCAACATGGCTAAATATGTCAGGTCTCTTCTCTCCCAGCTTGGGGAGGTGTAGGGGTTGTTGACGTGCCTGATTCAGACACTAAGACTTCTGCTCTTTTTCTTCTGAGTTCTGTTTGTTGGGTGTGTCATCATTCCATTAAATGCAGCTATGATGCAGCTGGTGCCTGTTTTAGGCAGCTGCATCTGGTTCTGTCATGAGGAGATATTCCTGGTTGCGGCCTCAGGCCTTAACTGAGGACATTAAGGCCAAACTTTCAGATTCTGCCTTAGACTACCAGAATCTTTTGGCACTCCTGCAACAGAATTGTTTAAAATTCTGCAGGATAAAGGGAAGGTTATGTAAGACCACAAACAAATGTTTGGTTCCACTGTACCCAAGTTCCAGAGGAGCTGTTCATTGAAATATTCCTTTGTCTGGCAGCCTAGACAGTCTGCTTTAGGAGTAAGAGGGTTCCTAAATAGATTTTCCCAGACAAACCTGTGCTAGAGGCCAAAAATCTTATCCTAACCCGATCTACCTCTGACATCCAGCCAGCACCACTGCCATTACTGACACACCCACCAGCCAGATTCCTTTAGCCCTCAGGGCATCCCTTTGCTTTCCTGTTTGGCAACAGATAAACACAGATTCCTGGGTTTCTCCATCATCCAGCATTGTAAAATGGCTTGGAAGTCCCTTCCTCCATTTTCTAGCTGCTTCTTTGACAACTTCCTCAATTTCATTTGGTTCTGCAGGATCTAATGGAACGGAAAGCCATCCAATCTGTTCCATTGTCTCAACAGGAACAGGTTTTTATTCCAGAATGTGTGTGGGAATCCGGAAGGAGGGGTCATGGAGGCCCGTCCTAGAATTATCCTTTCTCAACACCTTTGGTCTTTATACAGCTCTAATGGTATTTGCCAACTGTCTGGCTCCTGTGATAACCTTCGAACCTCGGCAAATTTAAATATTCCCTTGTTTGGACGACCTTCTAATTCGAGCTCCCTGTCAACAGCTCCTGTTTCAAAAATCTACATTTCAGTACGCTTCTCCTGCGCAATGTGATATTACCCTAAATATCAAGTCTGAGTTTACTCCCTCTCATGACCAAGTGTTTTTGGTTTGCAGAATTTAGGCCATCCCAGTGGTGGCTTGCCTTCTATATCCCAAGATTCTATTTTTGACTGTTTATTTCCAGTTTCTTTCTCTTCCAGTTCTTCCTTCAAGGGAGGTTTCTCCAAGCTATGTGGAACATGATATCCACCATTTCCGTGGTGGTTCCTTTTGCCAAAATCCACATGAAGAAATTTCAGTGGCATGTCAGGACTGTTTGGCTTCAGCACTGCCACCCTCTGGAGTATCTGGTCCCTGTCTCATCTTGTCTGCAGCTTGAACTCTGCTGGTGGATTCAACAGATTTCTCTAAATCCAGGTATGCCTTTTCCGGTTCCTCTATCTACTCAAAAGCTGTACACAAATGCTTCCAATTGAAGTTGAGGACCTTCCTTCAACTACCTTGAAAGTCCAGGTTCTTTGGTCCCATCAGTTGATGTCAGATCTTATCAACATCAAAGATATGAGGGCTATAATCCTAGCTGTTCAGGCCTTTCACTCCCTTTGAGTTCCAGGTCATCTAATAGTTTTTATAGACAGTACCACAGTCATATGGTACATCAACAATTAAGGGGGCACAAAATATTACCGTCTTTACAGGCTGGCTGTTCAGGCTTTGGATTTTGCAACCCACCATCACCTCTTTTCAGGCATTTTGTATCGGTACATTGCGCAATCTAGTGGCAGACTCTTTGAGCAGGGTCCTGGACAAATCCCTTACAAATGGACACTTTACAAGGATGTGTTTCCAGACATAGTACATCAGTGGGGTACACCTCTGGTAGATGTTTTTGCCTCCTGTTTAAACAGACAACTTCCCCAGTTCTGTTCCACAGTGCAGAGTCCTTTGGCTTGGAGAGTAAATACCTTGTCTTTTTCTTGGAAGGGGATGTTTCTGTATGTCTGTCCTCTTCTTCTGCTTCCCACAGTCTTATACAAGATCTTGTGTTGCACACCCAAAATCTTGCTGGTGACTAATTTTTTGGCCCAGATAGCACTGGTTCCCACTTCTCCTTCACCTGGCTCTTTTCATGCACAAGGGATCTCTCATTCACTCTCAGTTGTCCACTTCAGCTGAGACTTTAGATGATAGGATTTTGATTGCTTTCAAGCACTACTTTTCAGATGTTCAGGTTTTGTAGGAGGCTAGATACCCACTATTTGAAAATTGTGTGTGGCTAAATAGAAGAGATTTTCTATTTGGTGTGTCATGACCTGGACACTTTTTCTGTGGAGGTTCCTGCAGTCCTTTCTTGTGTGGATTGTTGTGAGGGTTCCCACAGTCCTTTCTTATTTGTGTGGATTGCTCAATCTGTTTGGCCTATTCTTCTGTTAAAACTTCATTTGTCAGCCTTTTGTCTGCCTCCGAGTGCACTTTTCAGTTCCTAAAGGAGTCCTTTATATCAGGCCTCCAAGAAGGCCAGTTCCTCCTTATTGGGCCCTTAATTTTCTTGAAAAATTGACTCTGACCCCCTTTTGAGCCTGCCTTTTCTTCCCTGCAACATTTTACTTGGAAGACTGTATTGTTGGCTCTTATTTCTGTCAAAAGTTTTTCTGAACCCCCCAAGATGTTCTTCGTGTTTCACTGTTGCAGTCATTACATTTGGGTAATCCTGCTGGCAGGTTGCCCTCAGCCAGCCTGAATTCCAAAGTCGTGGGTCCTGCGTCGGCTGCTGTCACCCCTTCCCTGACGTCAGGTCGTCAGGGGTGTAAAAGAAGCAGCCAACACCATTTTCTTTAGTCTTTCATGCCGTGTGGCGCCCGAAGCAGAAGCAGTTCGCAAGTGCCTGTCGGCCGACTCCTGAGATTTTCGTGTTAGAGTTTCAGATCCAATGTCTTCAATAAAGCTAAGTACCCCATTGGGGAAACTTTTTTCTTGCTCCAGACCGATGTCAGAAAAAGTTAATTGCATTTCTTGTGGGAAGCAAATACCTCATAAGGATTTTCATTCTTACTGTATTCCTTGCCTAGGGCCCTGATCACAACGTTTCTGGTTGTCAGTTTTGTGCTAGATTTAACCAACGCACTATTAAGCATCGGTATTATTTTGCTTTAAACTACTTTGGCCGCCTGTTTAATTATCCAGAAATGTCGTTGGATAGCCATCCAACTACCGGAGTTCACAAAAAACACAAAGAAAAGGAAAAAGATAGACAACCGAGGCCTAAAACCAACGATGAAGCTTCTCCTAAGCCAGTCACCGGTTCACCGGTCCTCAGTGAGGTGCTTTCACAGCCCCTGACGCCCATTACTTTAGAGTCACAGGCTGCTACCGACTCCCACTTGAAGTCGGCCATGCCGCTAGAAACTCAAGGTATTGGAGCCTCGGATATTATCCCTTAAGATGGGTCTGGAGCCGCTGAGCAGGCACCGGCTTCTGAGGGTGTATTCAGACCTAAATATTTTTACATCAAACCGACTTCAGCTTCAAAGGCAAAGACTAAAGCACCTTCCAAAGCAATAAGGAAAAACTGCAAGGAACCACCACGACGTAGAGTTTACAATTTAATAGATTTTACAAAAAGAAAGAACAAGCGCTTTCACGCACCATCCCGGTGCGCTTCATCAGGTTACAATCAATAACAAAACTTCACCCTTTAAATACAAAAGCTAACATCAATTATTCAATTAAATACATCAATTAATGTAGACTATTAAAAGATTTAAAAGGGTAATGACATCCTGTATTCCTATATATTATTCAAAGACATATGCATTCGATAAAAGTTCCTTTCTAAATCAAATCTGTTCATCTTCTGAAGAAAACATTTTTATCATAAATAGACCCATTTAAACTTCTCCTAATCTCTAAAAAGAGAAGTTATATTAAAATAGTATTTATATTTAATCTAAACATCCACATTATTGCCCCTTTTTTAAATTCATTGTGTCAAAACGATGATCGAAGTATACATTGTTTGAATAATAATAAACAATACATAACATATGTTATTATAATGTAATTTTGGTACACTAATTAAATTAATAAATCTAAACAAATATGCCCATAATGAATGGGCCTAATGCCTGTTCTAAATGCATAGAAAGGACTACAATATGTATTATAATCCAGATATAATTTCATGTAAAATATGTACCATTTGATAATCTAAAGTACAAAATACGATATGTAATCTGTCAAATCAATATTGAAACAGTACATCCCAATGACAAATAAAATCATTTAAAATCATGTAAAAATATAAAGTGAAAAATAAATAAATATGATGAATAATAACTTGTACAAGTAGCATCACATAGATCCTAAAAGGGCCGGTCGAATACTGAGTGTGGAATTTAGACCTGGTTCTATGTGGGCTCTTAGATTTAATATCCATCTAAGCTCATGTAATTCAAGTGTACCTATAAGGTCTCCTTCTCTTTTATTCTGATTCACTACTTGAACCACCCTAAATGTAAATGCATGCTGAGGAAATTGTTGACAGTGCTTGGCCAAAACATTAGTGAGGTTCCCCTTCCTAACATCATACACGTGATTGTATACACGATCTTTAAACCTACGTGAAGTCATACCTACATAGTATGCTTCACATAAATCACATGTGGCTAGGTAAATAACGTTCCTGGTGTCACAGGTGGCATAAAACGGTTTAAAGGCCCTATTTATGCCTGGAACTTCAAATGTCTGAGTTGTTGATATATATTTGCATATACAACATTTTTTACAAGGATATGTACCCTTTTTATATCTTGCTCTGATGTCCAACTGCTGAAAATTCATTTTTTCTTTACATAACAGTCTCTTAAGGTTTAGACTATTACTAAACCGAAAAACGGGCTTGTCACCCACTATTCGTGACAACCCAGAATCAAGAAGCAAAATTTTCCAGTTATTCTTTATAATTTGCATAATATGATCCACATCATTTGTGTATTTAAGTCCAAAAGCTAATTGTGTCTTATTCCTTCTAAAATAATGGTTGTGACTTCCTGTTCTCCTATGAACAGGTGTTTCCAATGCTGTCACTGTTAAATTATTCACTATAGTTGAGAGGTAACCCCTATCCTTAAAACAATTCTTCTGAAAATCTATTAGTCTCAATACATCCCTCTCATTGCTGCAAAGCCTGGATATTCTGACCATTTGGCCTTTTATTATGTTTCGAAAGATGTAGCGTGGGTGCATGCTGTCAAAATGTAAAATACCATTTCTCCAGCATGGCTTCCTGTACAATGAAGTAATGATTCTGTTATTAACATCCTTAGTGATGGTAATGTCTAAAAAGTTCACACTAGAGACGGAATATTCATATGTGAAACTTAAAAAAGAAGTGGTGGATTCCATATATGCTACAAATTCATGTAGTGAATCTTCATCACTATTCCAAAACAACAGGATGTCATCCACAAAACGCCTGTACAAAATGATGTTATTAAACCTTACATCATTAAAGATAAATTCCTTCTCCCATTGATGGATAGCCAAGTTTGCATATGCATTAGCACAGTGAGTGCCCATGGCCACTCCCCATGTTTGTGCATTTACATGGTCATTAAATAGAAAGATGTTATTGTTCAATACTATATCCAGCAAACTACAGATTACCATTTGGTCATTGTTATCCATGGTGCCATATTCATGTAAACATTCTCTTATGGCATCAAGGCCAAAATCATTGGGAATGCTTGTAAATAAATTTTTAATGTTACCATCAGGGTTTCATTCCTCAAGTTTTTACTTACCGTGTCATGTTTTAGGTCTTGTAATAGCTCATATGTATTTTTTAAAATAGTGGGGATTGAGTTTACCAGGGGGCCTAGTCTAGACTGTATATAAATGGACGCATTTTCTGTCACCCAGTGTCTACCAGACACTATGGGGCGTAGAGGGGGTGGATCTTCCCCTTTATGCATTTTTGGAAGCCCTTTAATCAAGGGAATCAATGGAGAGTTTATTATTAAGAAATCATATAAAGATTTATCAATACATCTAGTCATTGACATAAATAGTGTCATGTACATATCTTATTAACGATTCCACTTTTGATTTATTTATCAATTTATATGCTGAGTCATTGCTTAGCATTCTCTGCATTAACTCCACATACAAACAAGTATCCATGGCAACCACCCCTACACCTTTATCTGCTGGTTTAAACACAATCCCATCATCCTCACAGAGGCTATCAAGACAACATTTCTGTGCATAATTCAAATTTACGTAAATACCTCTGTGTTTTTTCTCTTTATAATAAAAGTAAAAATCATGCTCACATGAGCGTATAAAACATTCAACCAAATTGGGCATTGGTGGCATGAAGCAACTTTTTCTTTTACAAGCCTGCGATTCATAAGCTAAATCATTATTAATAGAGTCAGTAAACAGTACCTTGAGTGATAGCTTCCTCGCAAAGAGGCGCAATGCTATCAGTGTGTCAGGAAGTTCACTTCCTCTGGAAGGGATAAAAGATAGCCCTTTATTTAGGATGGATTGTTCATCAGTGGTAAATTCTCTGGACGTTAAATTGAAAAACAGAGTGTTCAATTCCTTGCCTTTCTCCTCGGTTCCGGTGTTTCCCCCGACATTTTCCTCTTGCCTCTGCCTCGGCTGGTCGAGCGCGCCTGCGCTCTGCTTTTGTATGGGAGCGGGAAGTTTAAAGGCACAGGAGGCATATGAGAGCTTTTAACTGTATCCGATTTCGGTCTCGCTCCCAATCCTTCATTAATTTTCAGGCACTGCTGATTACATGGAATGGAAGCATTGGTGGATGGTAGTTCTCTATTTAGTGTGTCACCTAAGTGCTCATTGTTCACGGGAGGTTCAACCAAAGAATCAATATGTATAGCTAATTCAGTTGTAGTCATCTGTGGAGTATCTAAAGAGTGCACAAGTTCAGGTTCATTTCCATTAGCTCTCGGCCATACAAAAATACGACCCATCTGGAAATCCTGACAATCCCGTCTCAGCTTTTTAAGCTTGATTTGCTCAAGCCTGTTGCTATACTGTGTAAGCTGCCTGCAATTGCTATTGATTTTGGAAACACAAAGTTCGCTCTTATAATTTGTGGTTAAACATCTATATTGCTCCTCCACTTTAGTAATCAAGTCCGCTTCTATAGGGGAGAAATACTCTATTAATAAGTGAATATATTTGGCTCCAAATTCAATATTTAGCTGCTGCCATCTCCGTAATAGTTCCGGATGGCTATCCCCATAGCTTGGCATGCATAAGACTCGCATGCCACGCGGAATTACTTTGAAATGAAGGCACGCTTCCATATGCCTTCTTTGCCATATGAGCCTATGAAGTTTATATAGGTCATTTTCCAAAGTTCTTAATGACCCGTAAAATTCTTGCAAGTTCTCAGTGTTCTGTGTGGCCATGTTCGGAGCATTACCTTTTAGGTCAAAGTTAAGTAGAGGATTATCCCGTTGATGAAACAAACTATTCCAATCGTCGGTACCGTCTGTACCTGTTGGATTATAGTCCAGTTCAATATTAAGTGAATCCATCGCGTAATGGTCAGATAAGCAAAGAAATAGTATCAGTATCAGCAACAAGCAAAAAACGACCATTCAAAGGTTCCTTCCAACGTTGGCGCCAAAGCATAAACAATAAGGAAAAACTGCAAGGAACCACCACGACGTAGAGTCCACAATTTAATAGATTTTACAAAAATGTTAGAGTTTCAGATCCAAAGTCTTCAATAAAGCTAAGTACCCCATTGGGGAAACTTTTTTCTTGCTCCAGACCGATGTCAGAAAAAGTTAATTGTATTTCTTGTGGGAAGCAAATACCTCATAAGGATTTTCATTCTTACTGTATTCCTTGCCTAGGGCCCTGATCACAACGTTTCTGGTTGTCAGTTTTGTGCTAGATTTAACCAACGCACTATTAAGCATCGGTGTTATTTGCTTTAAACTACTTTGGCCGCCTGTTTAATTATCCAGAAATGTCGTTTGATAGCCATCCAACTACCGGAGTTCACAAAAAACACAAAGAAAAGGAAAAAGATAGACAACCGAGGCCTAAAACCAACGATGAAGCTTCTCCTACGCCAGTCACCTGTCCTCAGTGAGGTGCTTTCACAGCCCCTGACGCCCATTACTTTAGAGTCACAGGCTGCTACCAACTCCCACTTGAAGTCGGCCATGCCTCTGGAAACTCAAGGTATTGGAGCCTCGGATATTATCCCTTAAGATGGGTCTGGAGCCGCTGAGCAGGCACCGGCTTTTGAGGGTGTATTCAGACCTAAATATTTTTACATCAAACCGACTTCAGCTTCAAAGGCAAAGACTAAAGCACCTTCCAAAGCAAAGAAACAAACTCAAGAGCCACGTGGTCAGGCCTGTATGCCCAAAAAACAGATGCTCAAAATGGCCGAAGACTTGATCACCTTGATGAGGGGTTCCCATCCCCCTCCTGATAAGAGGCCTAGGCAAGAGACTGACTATGAATCTTCTGATCAGGTTTCCATTTCTTCTGATTCCTTTCTGATCAGGAATATTCTCTTCCCCCCATGAGGATTCTGATGCTGAAGAATACCTTCAGCTTCTCCTCCAGAGGACTATTCTTTTGGGGAAACCATACATACCATGAGGGAGCATTTCCACTGGGAGAGCCAAGATTTTTCAGAATAAAAAGAGGCTCAGGGATTTCCTTTTACTACCTCAACACAAGCCACTGGCCATCCCACCTGTGTTAGACATTGTAGATGTGTTTTCGGAGTCTAGTCTTTCCGCTGACTCCTTACCTCCAGCTCCTGTTAAGCCTGACAGATATTGCAGGGTTCCTGACTCTCATAAATTCCTTTTTAAAAACCCTGCTGCAGACTCAGAAACTATTTCTCAGGGTCCCAAAGGAGTTAAGGCTTCTGCTGCAAAAAACCCTACCCCCCCTCTGACAGAGATTGTAGGGCACTAGATATATGGGGGAAAAAGGTTTACACATCTGTTACCTTGGCTATAAGGGCCTTAAACTGTCAGTTTCATATGCTCAAATATCAGCAACATGTCATGGCATTGCTTAAACAGAAAATGTTGTTAAACACTGTGCAGAAAACAAGTAAATGCAGGATTTATTGCATGCGCTGAACAAGTTGGAAAGCATACTTTGCAATGTGGTTTTGATTCTTTAGAGGCCTCCTGCAGGGCCACAGTCACAGGTTCTGTAATTAGGAGGCATGCTTGGTTAAAGGAACAAAATCTGCCTGAATATGTTAAAGTTAAATTATTAGATGCACCTTTACAGCATGATACCTTGTTTGGTGTCAAGGCAGAATAGGTGTTAAAGAAAATGGAGGACAAAGCTAAATCTATGCAAACGGACAAAGATTTTTTTACAAGTACAGCCACCTAGGTTTAGTAGACACTGGCCAACAAAGAACTGGTCCTTTCCTGTGTCAGACAGACCTCAAAGGGGCAGATTCAGACGCCCTAGAGGCAGATCTCAGACGCAAGGTACATACCGCCCAAAGCAGTGGGAGGCTTCTACCTCCAAAGTTGGAGAAGACAAATCACAACCATACAGGAAACAGTCCCAATGACTTCCCCCTGCCTGCACCAAGCACTTATCTCCTGGCAGCACCCTTAGGGGGAAAATTAGCACTTTTTTCCTCAAAATTGGCACATTATAACCCAGGACAAGTGTGTCCTAAATATCATGTCACAAGGCTACAATTTCCATTTCCATACCCTGCCAAAGGCAAACGGCTGGCCAGATCTGCTAAAAAATCAATGGGCAGAGGCACAAAAACAAGTCTCATCCTTCATGGACATGGGGGCCATTCAACAAGTACCAGAGCAAGAGCAGGGACAAGGATTTTACTCAAGACTGTTCGTGGTACCCAGAAAGGACAAGGCCTGGAGGCCAATACTGGACCTATCTATTTTGAACACATTTCTGGATATACCAAAATTCAAGACATTGACTTTGCAGCAGCTTCTGCCCATGCTGGGCAAGAACGCTTGGCTTGCGACTTTAGACCTAAATGAGGCATACCTGCATGTCCCAATCGGACAAATATGCAGAAGATACCTCAGATTCAAGGCTGGTTCAATGCATTACCAATTCTCTGCACTGCCCTTTGGCTTATCTACTGCGCCCAGGGTCTTTACAAAGTGCCTGGCACCAGTAATTGTATTCTGCAGACAAAGAGGAATACAGATATATCCTTACTTGGACGACTATCTAATTCAAGCAGAGAGCAAGGGCATTCTTCTACAGCATCTGGCGTTTGTGAAAAAACTTCTAACATGCCTAGGGTACACAGTCAATGAAAAGAAATCAAAACTGGTACCCTCTCAAGAGATGATATTCCTGGGTGCAAGCTTAAATACAACTTCCCAGATGGCTTATCTCACCCCAGACAAACAAAGGCAACTGACTACCTATTTCATAATGTTGGCAACAAAGGCCCAGTTATCTGCAAGAAAAGTTCTGCAGGGTTTGGGCTTCATGGCATCCTGCATCCTACTAATTCCATATGCAAGACTGCATGTGAGGAAACTTCAGTGGTAACTAAAAAGTGTTTGGACTCAACATTGCCACAGCCTGGAAACTATGATTACACTTATTCCCTGCCTGCACCAGGAGTTTCGATGGTGGACAAAGGCTTGTCACCAAAACAAGGGACAGCCATTCATATTACCCCCCAGCCAGGTAGACACTAAAAACGGATGCATCAGATTATGCCTGGGGGGCCCACATGGCAGGAAGATGCATTCAGGGCACATGGACCTCAAACCAAATGCATCTACATATCAATCAAAGATGCTAGCAGTTCAAAATGCCCTGACAGCCTTCAAGGACCTACTTCATCGAGGACAACTACTGATAAAGACAGACAACACCACGGTCGTGTGGTATATAAACAAGCAGGGGGGCACACATTCTTACCCCCTTTGCAGACTAGCCATGACTTTGTGGGACACAGCATGGACTTACCAAGTACATCTGCAGGCACAATTCCTGCCAGGAAGGAAAAATACTCTGGCAGACGAACTAAGCAGAAACCTCATGGATCCCCATGAGTGGCACCTGGATCCACAAGTTTTCAGCATGATAAAGAAATGGGGATGCCCGGACATAGATCTATTTGCCTCCCCTCACAACTACCAACTAAAAAGATTCTGCACAAGGATTTATCACAGACAAGCATGGAAAGTGGATGCCCTATCTTTTAGCTGGAAAAACCTATCAGTATATGCATTTCCCCCTCTGCCTCTCCTCCCCAAGGTACTCCTAAAGGTCAGACAGGAGAAGCCAAACATGATACTGATTGCCCCAGACTGGCCCCGCCAGTACTGGTATCCAATACTAAGAAGCCTGTCTCAATGCCCAGCTTGGACCTTACCTCAAATACCTCATCTACTGTCCCAGCAAAACAGTCAGATCCTGCACAGCCAACTCAGAACTTTAAACCCGACAGCATGGCGAATAATGTAGTCATACAACACGCACCTCTCAGTAAAGCTGTGATGGATGTCATTTTGGAAGCCAGAAGAGACCTAGTACTAGAAAAGCTTATTCTGGGAAATGGAAGAGATTCTGTGCTTGGAACCAGGCACAAGGAGCTGATACAGCTGTACCAAATATTCCTCAGATTTTGCAATACTTAACTGAGATGCGGGACAAAGGCCTATCTTTTTCATCTATTAAAATTCATGCCTCTGCCATTTCGGCTCAGTACAGTGCAGAGCCACCAATTTTTTCTCATGCCTTATTAAAGCAGTACCTCAGAGGAGCCAAAAACTTAAGACCTCCAAGGAGATCACCAATGCCTGCATGGGACCTTAACTATGTCTTGGAAAAACTCACCCTGCCTCCTTTCGAGCTAGCTACTACTGCTGATATAAAGTTTTTATCTTGGAAAACAGTTCTGCTCCTAGCAGTAACTTCTGCAAGACGAGTTTCAGAGCTATAGGCATTCATGGCTGTGGAACGTTTTATCATCTTTTATCCAGACAGGGTCTCTCTGAGGACAAACAGAACATCTATGCCTAAGGTGGTGTCCAGTGTGGCTCTCAACCAAACTATTCACCTGCCAACCTTTTATCCAAATCCACAGAACAAGGGGGAGAGAATTCTGCATTCTTTGGACGTACACAGACAGCTTAGATTCTACTTGGACAGAACCAAAGTTTTCAGAAAAACAGAGCAATTACTAGTGACATATGCTGCAGGATCACAAGAAAAGGCTATCTCAAAGCAGACTATTTCAGAGTGGATAGGCCACTGCATTCGTTTCTGCTATGTACACCATGGCAAGCCATTACCTAAGGGCATTAGGCCACACTCAACCAGAGCTGCAGCCACTTCAGCAGCTTTTCTCAGGGGAGTACCTACCAAGAACAGTTTAGAGGCTGCTACTTGGAGTTCAGTGCACACCTTTACAAAGCACTATCATCTGCCATTCTACTCTAAATCCAGGGCAGGCTTTGCCACTGCAGTTCTGCAGGGCCTCATAGCCTTTCCTAATGCTGTTTAGCTCCAGCCTCCCAACCTTAGCTTTGGGACTCTACCCAAATGTAATGACTGCAACAGTGAAACACTAAGAACAGTTGTGTACACTTATAAATGTAGATGTTCGAGTGTATTCACTGTTGCAGTCCAGGTTACCCACCCACCATCCCCCTTCTCTTCTAATGGAACCTGTCTTTCCTTTCTCTGATTTATACACCCTGTGTAGTGTATTTGCTTGTAGATGAAGGTAAATTTAATATTGGTGCATGTAATTATACATATAAATTTTGGCTACCCTTTTGTGTGGCACCTGACATCTGGGACAAGAAAAACTAAAGAAAATGGCGTTGGCTGCTTCTTTTATAGACCTGATGTCAGGGAGGGGGCGGCAGCAGCTGACGCAGGACCCAAGACTTTGGAATTCAGGCCGGCTGAGGGCAACCTGCCAGCAGGATTACCGAAATGTAATGACTGCAACAAGTGAATACACTCGTAACATCTACATTTATGGTAAGTGTACACAGCTGTACTTTCTCATGGCAGTTCCTCCTTTGTTTTTTTCACAAGAGCGGGGTCTCACTGTACCAGTCCTTTTATGCCAAGGGTAGTTAACGGCTTTTCCTTGAATCAAGCCCATTCATCTTTCCTCAATTTTTCCTTCTGCACAGACTTTCTGAATTTACATAGACAGCTAAGATATTATTTGGATAAGACAAAAAGCATCAGAATATCTGAGCCACTTTATTTCCTTTCATGCCAGGAAATTGGGTTTTGGAAGTGTCTAAATAAACCATTTCTTCCTAGATTTGTAAGGCAGTATTTTTTTCATGGCGGGCAGCTTTCTTCTTTCATGCTCTTTTTACCAGGGCAGTAGCCAGTTCTGCTACTTTTTTTTCAAGGGTCTGGATACTCGATCCATTTGGAAGCTGCTACCTGGTCTTCTGTTCACACTTTTACCAAACTTTGAGTTAAATGTCATTTTTAGGGCCATCCTTCATGGGTTTGTAGAGAGCTGTTTTCTGGCTTCCTTTTTTCATACTTTCCAATAGCTTTGTACCCTTCCCAAGAGAAAAGGATACTGAAGCGGTGAGAAGGAAGGACATAGTACCCTTGTGTAAGATCTTACCAAAACAGTAGATGATGTACTTCTCACTGTTTCAGTATTCTGCCTCTCCTTTTTGCCCCTATTATTTTTTGTTGCCCTACTTCAGGCAAAGGGGGTTCCTATCTGTCCGTTTTTTCCTTATTTCATTCCTGAATGTGCATGTTTGTTTCTCGGAGGTTGCTCCAGTTCTCCTTGGGCACTTCAGTACTGGGGATTAGACATCTGCATGTGAGATATGTACCTTAGCCTTAATGTAGGAGATAAGTCTGATGTATGATACCTGGAAGATGCAAAAGGTTTTGGCATATTGGCTGTACATTAGCCTGTCCTCCGCAGAATATCCCCAGAGTAAAGAGTACTGCAACAGCGAGAAGTAGGATGTTTACTTATGTCTTAAGATCTTGAACAACTGTACTTTATTTTTTGCCATAGTACAAGAAAGTAAGATTCTTTAGTCAGGAAGAATATTAAGCATTGTTAGTCCAACAGTTCAGGCTGGCTGACATATTACAGATATAACTCTATTGGCGGGAAATGTTCATTCCTTTTACATATTGCCTCTTTGTACTTTGTAGAAGTTTTTTCGGGTGTCAACATAAATGTCTGTTTCTGGGGTTAAGTATGTTTCTTTTGGAAAGCAAATCCCCCCCATAAAGACTTTCACGTTAAGTACTTGTTTTATTTACAGGAAAAAATGGCATCACTCTAGAACTCTGTGATCTAGAAAAGCTGCACACACCTTTCAGAGCAACCAAGGCACGAGCCAAGTCATCTGCGAACGTCTCACTTAAAAAAAACGGTAAAAGGAATCATCCACCCCAAGGATTCAGAACCATCTGAATCTGAGAGAGACCGTCTTTGGAACAGTTACTTGTCAGACACTGAGGTCAGCTTATCATTTGCCTCACATCAAAGTGTCTCTCTTTTGGGAACACCATCAGCATAATGAAGTATTTCTTCAAGTGGCAAGATGATGACTTGTGATGCCCAGAAAAGGTAAGGAAAGCTTCTGTTACCAGAGCCAAAACCTTTGACTGTTCCTGTGGTGATTGAAACCTTGAGAATGAATTTAAGCAGTGCATCTGATGTCATCTTCATTCATTAACCTGTGGGTCTCTGTTTCAACCCTTGGAAGCAACCAGCTGCTTCACTAGCTAAAGATTCCAAGCTTGCTCTTCCCTCCTACCCATACTTCCCCACTCCTCCAGATTACCTCAGATCTTGTTTGCTGCTCGTCAGAATAACAGCAAGGTTCCAGTGCTCCTGAGCTCCTCCATGAGTTTAGTGTGGTTTTCTTTGTGTAATTTGGATTTTCTTCTTTGCCTTTGTCTTCTTAGTCTCCCCCTATTCTTGTAGTTTTTTTTTTTTTTTTTTTTTTTTAAAGCTTTAGATTAACCTTTTCCCTTTACTCAGGTTTCTTTCATGATAGCGTTCCCGTTTCCTCTCTTCTTTCCTCATTTTTTTCTCCCCGTGGCTGATCAAAAGGAGAAACCATTAAGTTTTAAAAAATGCACTTCCTGTGGGCACAAGATCCCATTGTCTGATGTCCACAGGAAGTGCGTTTACTGTCTGGGGCCTTCTCATTTGGACAGTGACTGCAGCATTTGTATGAGTTTTCTCCCCAGAGCCCTGGCAGATAGGGGCTCAACTCCCTTCTAAATTTTCTAAAGAGGCCAGAGAGAGCAGGAAATGCCCCCCCCACGAGGTCCTCTTTGGAGCTGCCCTAAAGGTGCCAGGGTTCTTGGAGCCGACCCTGTTGGCACCAGCTTCTTCAGCTCCATCCCCCCCCCCCACTGCTCCATGCCTCTTCTACTTCCTTGGGGTAAAGTAGATTGGATCAGAGGTCTCCTCATCGTGCTTCCAACTTCTGGCTTGGGGCAGACTACCCCCATTCAGCAGTCTTCTTTTCTGAAGAAATCTTCCAGGCTTCCCTCTTCCACAACCTCTCGAAACCTGTCTAAGATGTGGGTAGACTGAGGCAATTTCTTGAAGCTCAGATCCAAATGGGGTTTTGTCCGCTCTGTCACCTTCTGGATCCATGAGTCTCTCCCCTTTCTGCCCTGTGGCTCCTTCTCTGATCCAGGCCTCTGTTTCTGAGTCTTCAGTTCCATTACTCCCGAGCAGTGAGGTGTCAGAGCTGATGGTGATCTCATCTTCGTTTCCGACATTTCCCCAACATGCTTGTCTCCGACTGTTTCAGGGCTGAGTGCGTCTGAAAGCCATAGCCTTGACATCGGTTTTGGGGGTTTGACTTCCACTCCGAATTTTTCAGATTGGTTGCTTCCTCTTGGAGTTTAGCGTTGGACAGCGCAGCTCTGACCCCCCTCCCATTGGACCAGGGGGCTCTGAGGCTTCGGGAGGTGTCCTCTTTGGTGGGTTTGGCTCTGTACGGATGCTTCAGCGAGCTCGGAGCCCTTCAGACTTCGAAGTGGTGGAGAGGGCCCTCTCCCATTCTGGGAGAGCATCTGCTCTCACTTCTTCAGACCTGTCCCTATCCCTTCTGGATCGGTGCCTGAGGCCTCTAGTCTACCATGTGGACAGCCGGCTCCAGAAAGTCTGCATACAGTTCCATCTGTGGAACCCCAAGGCTCTTCCAACACCTCCCTGGAACATCCCACCGAGGAGGTCCCTCAGAAGAGACTGTGCAAGAGGAGTAACATCGATTCCCCTGAGGAATGAATCCTTTACCACTGGCACCTACTTCGAGGAACGCAAAGTATCCCCAAGATTGCCACCAGAAGAGATCTCCTTTGGAGACATTTTAGAAATTCATTGTCAGAGGAGGTTGATCTGTCCAAAATCCTTCGGAGGAATCTGTACTGTTGGAGGCTTTAGGGTCTGGCCCATCTACATCCTGGCTGGGTGTGTCCCACCCGCTTGACCCACTCATTTAGTTGGTGTCTTCTGTGGCGTAGAAGGAATCGGATACAGTAGTGCCCCTACCAAAATGCACAAATGAAAATCTTAAGTGCCCCTGGGACAAGACGTTCTGGACCAAGGTTATCCCCCATTAGAGAATTTCAGGCTTTTGACGAATTTGGCAGGAGAGTTTATGCCTCTTCCACGTTTACTTTGCATTAAACTGTTTATCCCATTTAATAGGACTACAGAGAGACCTGGTCAAGGAACTCTCTAGCTCGGCCCTGGCCTCCATGTTTGCCAAGGAACAGAAAGCCTTTTCCTCCAGATTGACCACCCTTCAGTCACTGTCTAGTGCGTCCATGAGACTTGTATCCCATGCTTCTGAGGGTACCTCAAAGGACGCTGGTTCTGGTATTGCCACAAGGCATTAAGCCTGGAAGAGGCTGCTTAAATTTGCTGAGCCCTTTCAGGCATCTTTCATCAGTGCACCCTTTGGACCAACCTTGTTTGGACCATGGTTCGAGACATACTCTTCCACAGCGAAAAAGATAGGAAGAACCCTGTCTGCCATCAGAATCTGCTTTTCTACTCCACAAAAGTCCTTTTCCAGAAACCAGCATGGCAGTAAAAAGATGTGGTTCAAGAAATTTCAAACTTCCTGTCGGGACTCTCCAGGAGATTTTTCCCTCAGAGGCAGAGGGGCAAATATCCAGAATGCGAGATGCCACCTACACAGCAGAGGGGGCCTGCAAAATCAAGGGTCTCTGGAACCCTTCTCGGACAGACCCTTCCAGTGTTCCTGAGCGGTTGCCCGACTGCCTTCCTCTGGAGGTAGTCAGAGGAGTGCTTTTCCTTGCACCCCGCAGCCTAGGAACTAATCACAAACAAACAGTGAGTGCTAAGGATCATATCCAGAGGATACTGCACTCCCTTTTAAGAGAAACTGAATCCAAAGAATTACCTCTCTGATGTTACACCCAATCAGAGGAAGGACACAGCCATAGAAATTGCAGACTTGCTTCAAAAGAAGTCATCCAGGAGGGCCCTCCTGATCAAGTCGGATCGGGTGTCTACTCCAGGTTCTCTTTGATAGGGGACCCGAGACCAATTCTGGACTTAACTTCTCTGAACATATATGCAAAGAACACAAAATTCAGGATGGTCATGGTTCAGTCCATCCTATCCCTGTTGAAGATGAACGATTGGATGTGCTCTGTAGACCTGAAGGATGTGTACTGTCGCATCAAAATACACAGGCACTCCAGATGGTGCCTTCATTTCAGGCTTGGAGCCATTCATTACCAGTTCAGATGACTACCACTTGGTCTCACCTCAGCCTCAGGGTGTTCAAATGTTTGGCAGTGATGGCAGCTCATCTCAGGCTGCAAGGTTACCAGATTTTCCCCTATCTGGACAACTGGCTGTTAACCACTCCAAACAGGCATCTGTTGTTACAGGCCAAGGAATGTCTCCTCCACATGGCTGCAGCTCTTGGAATAACAATCAGCCTGCCCAAATCCCAGTTGAAACCAGTTCAAGTGATAGATTTCATAGGAGCACAGCTGGACACAAACTTCTCATGCTTATCAGACAAGGACAGTCTCAATTTTAAGATTTCACATCAAGCAAGTTATGGCCATTCTGAAACCTCCAGCCAATTTAGTTCTCAGAGCTCTGGGTTCCATGGCTGTCACGATAACTCTGTTGCCACAGCACGCTTTGATATGAGAATTCTACAGTGGATTTTAGCAGTCCAGTGGTCACTACACAGGAAATCCCCTAAGCTTTCCCAGATTTGCACAGAATCTGTTTTCATGGCTTCACTCTACAGACTATACTTGCAGTCCTTTCGTTCTTCCTCCCTCAAATATCACATTGACCACGGATGCCTCCCAGTTGGGGGATGGGGATTATCTGGGTCAAACAGTTCAAGGCGTGTGGACGCCCCAGGAGACCAAATTGCATATCAGTGTACTAGAGATGAGAGCAGTTCTAGCATTGCAAGAACTACACAGTTCTCTTCCTCTAGAAACTGTTGCGATTTCAGACTGACAATTTGTCAGTGGGCTGGTACATCAGCCGACAGGGAGGGACCAGATCTTACCCCCATATCGAGAAGCTATGAGTGTGTGGCAGTGGGCAATCTCTACCAATCTCTTTCTGGTGGCAATGCACATTCCAGGAGAATCCAACATCTTGGCAGACAGGCTCAGTCAAATTTTTCTGATTCCTCAAGAGTGGTCCCTGAATCAGTACACTGCAAACACACTTTCAAAAATGAGGTCAACCTTGCTGCAATCTTTATACGATACCTCTCAACAACAAATGCAGCAGGTACTTTGCCTTGATCCCTCCTCAGGGACAGTCACCCAAGGATGCTCCAAATCCATGCTTGGCCTCTCAGTCTGTTCTGTTTTCCACTGTTGCCCTTAATTCCAAAACTCTTACAGAAGGCTCTCAGGTTGGAGAGGGAGGTAATCCTCATTGCTCTATTCTGGCTTCGACAAATCCAGTTCCCCTTTCTTTGGCCTCATCTGGTCTGTCTGCTGTAGGTGCTGAGCCCAAATCCAGGTCTACTTTTTTACCCATCAGGGTACCCCCACCCGGACATTTAAAAATTGAAACTAACTGCATGTTTTTTTCCAATTCCAGTTATGGCTAGACACCCCATGCTTTCCTCCCCTGTTCAGAATATATTGATCTCTGCTCATTCTCAACCAGAAAAATTTATAAGAGTAAATGGAAAAGACTCTCCATGTGGGCTCAGCAGAAAGAAATAGATCCTTTCACAGCCTCCATCTCATTAGTTTTAGATTTTTTGCCCTTTCTTTTTAGTAATGGAGCTACTTACTCCACTGTTAAAGTACAGCTAGCAGCTGTCAGCAGTTTCCATTTTGGACAAGATTCTCTTCTCTGGCTTCATTCAGACTCTGTAAAGCCTTTCATAGGGGCACCTTTCTGCATCATCCTTTTTTAAAAGATCCTACCCCATCCATGGGTCTTGACTAAAATTTTACAAGCTCTAGTCCGCCTCCCTTTCAAACCAGCAGCTACAGTAGATTTGAAATTTCTTTCTTGGAAGACATTTTTGGTGGCTATTACTTCAGCAAAAAGAATCTCCAAACTTCAGGCTCTTTCCTGCAAATTTCCTTACTTTATATTCCACAGAAATCAAGTGACCCTTGCACCAATCCATCCTTTCTGCCTTAAGTCTCTAGGGAATATATATCAATCAATCCATTAATCTTCCTGTATTCTTCCCTAATTTTCAGAATAAGGGAGTGTACACTATTGCTTGATGTACATAAACAACTACATTTTTACTTGGAACAAAGTCTTTCAGGAACTCTGAACAGTTGTTCGCATCCTTTTCAGATGTTAAAGTTAAACCCATTGCTAAGACTACCTTAGCAAGATGGTTGAAAGACTGTATTTCACTTGTTTATTCCTCCAGGAGCATTCCAGTCTCTGGTCAAGTTAAGGCTCATTCCACAAGGTCTCTGACAACTTCTCAAGCCTTTTGGTAGAGACTATGTTTTGAGGACATTTGTGCAGCAGCTACTTGGTCAAATCCTCATACTTTTATTGCGCTTTATAAGTTGGACATCATCTCCAGGAGCAGAAGTGCCTTTGGCTTTGCCATATTTCTGAATGTCCTTCCATGCGAGCCACCCTGGGTTATTGTAGCTGGGGACTCTAACCCGCAATGAATGAAGATGACAACATCATGTAAAGACATTATGTTCTTACCATAATGTCCCATCTGTGTTGTGTATCTTTATTCTTCATTAACCTTCCCATCTCCTTCCCCCAGTCCAAGACTTCAAGAGACCTGACAGATGTGTTCATAGGAACCGCAGTTCCTTTCGGAGCTCCTGATGTTCTAATTGCTATCTTCTATTGGCTATGTTGATGTATTTGTTAACCACTGATAGCTGTTATTGCAAACTCTATCTCGGGTAATCTGGAGGAGTAAGGAATTGTGGATAGGAGGGAGGAGCCCAAGCTTGGAATCTGTAGCTAGAGAAGGGGCTGGTCAGTTCCGAGGGTCTGAACCAGGACCCCCAAGTTAATGAAGATAGACAACACAGATGGAACATTATGGTAAGAACATGACAACTTCATCTTTGGAGCTGGACTCCCAGCTCCCTGCTCCTAGGAATCCTGATCATTTTAATGGGAGGGATCCCACTTTCTGATGCAGCCATGGTGCCCCTGGACTTTGGTATGGGATTTACTGGTCTCCAACCAAGAATCCTATTCCCAGTGGCATTAGAATACTTGACTGATTTGGAAAGGTTTACACCCCACCTCTACCACACTGGTCTTCAGAGCTCTAAGCTGCCAAACTTTCTTATTAAGGTTCAAAAGTCCCTTGTGTCCTGTGTTAAGCACAAAGCTGACGTGATGGTGGACAACGCCCCAAGAGGTGAAGTACTGAAGTTGTGAAACCTCTTTTCTCAGGTTGGCAAGGATTCTGTCACATATAGATATGAGGCAGTGGTTGCATCATGCAAGGAAGCAGCAATGAGGCTAGTCATTAGGAGAATCGAATGGCTGCGGTCACAAGCCACGCCAGGTTCTATGAGTACAACTACTCAGTGCCACCTTAATTACTTTGATACCTTGGCTGAGCAGGTGTTTAAGAAGCTAGAGGAAAATGGGAAGGCAGTGGTTTTCACATAAACCACTGCCACACAGTAGATATTGCCCCACTAAAAATTGACCTTTCCAGCAGAGGCATGTCAAAGGTAAGTCAGCCAAAGGAAAAAAAGGCCAGTGTAAAAGAAAGTGGCATGGTGACCAAAAGAGGGAGCATGGGAACTCTTATTGATGGGCACCACAAGGGATCAGCTAACTGGACAGAACTCTCCTCACAGTTATCAAATCCCACACCAACCCCTTTCCTACACTTTTCACCACCACTTCCTAACTATCCATACACAAAAAAAGGGGGGGGGGGTCTGGTGTAGTTTCCAAAAGAGTGGGAAAAAATCATTCACGAGTTATTTGATCTCTGGTATTGGAACCATAACCTTGTCTCAAAATTTGTAAAAGAGAAGGCTGTCATGCGTCCCTTAATACAAGAGAGTAAAAAGATCTAATCAAGCCTATGCTGCTGGTCCTAGGTTAGAGTGCGTTAGAGCTCCAAAACAGAAATGGGGGAGGAGATTTGAGAAGAGGAGGTTTTACTCAAGATTAATTTCATGCCTCAAAACACAACCTTTTTTTTTTGACTCACCAAGGCTAAAATTTTTCTTCTGGTGCCAGAGCTCAAAATGCTTAAGTTGCAAGCCCTACTGACTCTCTTGTTCCCACAAACCTTTATTGTAACCCTAAACCTAAAAGTTGTCTAGCTCTACATACCTATTGCCAGAACAGGCCATAATTTCCTCATATACAAAGATGAGGTTGCTCACTGCCAATTTGCTTCCTTGCCCTTTGGTTTGCCTGCTGCACCCTGGATTTTCAGAGTGCCTGGCTCCAGCAGCTGCCTACTGCAGAACCAAGGACATTCATGTTTATCTTTACCTGGATGACTTCCTTATTCCAGACTCCGCACATGGAAGAGCAACAGATAGCCCTGCAGTCCACCCAGACCTGCCTTCAGATTCCTGACTCTTGTAACCTACCAGAAATATAGTCAGTGTTCTTTCAACAAGTCTAATGTCTGGGAACCTTTCTTCCCTCTCAAGAGGATTTTTTGCTGACCTTTTTATTGCTACCATAATGTCAGATGACAGTTCATCAGAATACCTTAATCCTGATGCTCCCCCCAGGCAACACTCGCAATGAGAACCACAGTGGTGCCTGAGGAATAGGTGGTGCCGGCATACCCACTCCCTGCAGTGCTTCATTTTACTGTTGCTTTGTATCAGAAAGGCACTGTAATGTTGAAAACAGGTGAAGTTAAATTAGGATCCCTTTCAAACTAGGGTTGGACACTTGAGTAAGCTCATTAGATTAGACTTGGCTTGGGTGTTCAAAAATGGTAACAAATGATTCAGGTGACTTGGAGCAAAATTCTGAGAAAAAATCAATAAGGCAATGATGGCTGTAATTTCAGTAATGTAGTACATATGTAAGTGGGGGAAACCTGCTTTTGCCTATTGCCTGGAACTTAGAGTCATAGTACTTGGCCCAGAAGTGAATCTTGATCTTCAGGATGTCTTGAATCCCTTCTCAGGAGAATACCTTGGTAGATGAATTGAGAACAACATATATTACACCCTCCGGAATGATTGCTGAATGGGTTGTATTTATGGATTTGCTTCTCGTGTTGTGTCTCAGAAGTAGAACTTTTTGTTTTGCCATAAAGTAAATTTTTTTCACTGGCACACCAATATCATGGACCTTGGTGATGCTTTCTCAGTCCCCAAGTGCGTTTCTCTGCTACTTTCCTCCATCGCTGGTTTCCTCAAAGTAATAGAAAAGGTAATGGAAGACAAGCCATGTTTCCTCTTGGGTGCCATGGAGAAGCCCTGGCCCCTAACTAATCTTCAGTGTATTTGGTCCTGACATACTTGTCACTCCTTTATAAGTCTGTGTTTTATGCTTCATCGAATGTACATGTCTGCTGTCCATGCCTGCAAAGGAGTCTACCTTGTTTATTCTGTGTTACCTAGAGTGGTTCTTCAGAGCATCTTAAAACTGAAGCCTCCACAAAAGTAATCTCTCTCCATAGGCCGTCACCCATGCACTAGAAAAATGAACACTGCAGCTATTTGCAATAATACCTGCATCAACCCTGAAGTAGTTGAATTGGAAGATGGATTTCCTAGTCCCACTATATTTCCCAAGATTATCAGAATTGCAAGTCTTCATGCAAGCAGCCCTTTCAATTTTTTCACAAGGATAGGTATCCCTCCACACCAGTCCCACCTTCATGTCCAAAGTAGAGAGAGGTGTCTCTGTATGAGGCATTTAACAGTTATTAGGGACCTGGGGACCCAGGTTGACAGTAGCCTGTCATTCGACACCCATGTAGCTAAAGTAGTTAGGAAGACCTTCTACATTGCCCACCTTATCATGAAGGGATTCACATCTAGATCAAGGGAGGTCATAGTTTCCCTGTACTCATCACTCATCAGACCAATGATTGAGTACAATGCCCCATTCGGAATGTATCTGACCCGACACTTGCAGCAGCTGGAGAGGCCACAAAAGTTCCTCACCAAAAGGATAAAGGGTCTCAAAAATCTGTCCTATGCTGCCCGACTGAAAGAACTTCAGCTCTATTCAGTCGCTTACCGCTTGCTCAGAGGTGACCTGTGCCTGACATACAAGGCCATGTCAAACCCAGATTTGATGAATATGCTTCACCTCAATAAATCTAGATCCGCCAGAGCCACAAGGGCGGGAGACTTAAACCTTGACACGGCTATTAATAGGACGTGCTGGAGGGATAGATTCATCACCCAAAGACTCCCTATGCTGTGGAACAAAATCCCGGTATATGTGAGGCAGAGCACCTCGCTGGCCTTGTTCAAGAGAAATCTTGACCAATGGATGGGAGATCGCAGATATACCCCAGGGATTACCTCAGTGTCACTGCTCGACAGAGGCACAGCAAAACAATGGGTATAGTTCCCCATACTAAAGGGGTGGCGTAAGCCACAAAACTATGGGCTAGGCTTGTAAATGCCCTCGGGCAGATAGCCTAGTATAAACCTATGAACCTTTGTGTGTTCTCTTCTACCCCACAGAACAAGAGGGGAAAGTAGCTTGTGTATGCTGTAAGTACATACACAGCTGAGATGCCACCTAGAAAGGATTAAAGTAATAAGATAATTGGACCAGTTATTCAGTTGTTTATAGCTTTCATAAAGATTAGAGAAAGTAGGCCTATCTGGAAACAGTGTCAAAGTGGCTGGCTTCTTGAATCATTTCCTGTTACTCATTCCATGATGGTGTAGTACAAGGGCAAGTAAGCGCCCACTCCAGAAAAGCAATAACTGCCACTGTGTCAGCCTTTAGGGGAGTCTGTGCTCAGGCTTTCACAGAAGCAGCTACCAAGTTATCTGTTCATAACTTCTCTAAACATTATAACTGGACTCTACTTTTAAAGCTAGCATAGGTTTTGCCACAGCCATTCTACAAGAACTGCTAACAAGTATATTCTCAGGGCCAACCCTCCCATTGATTCATAAGCTTTTTGAATATTCCCAAGAGTTAGCACTATTGCAGTAGTAAACGGAACACAGTATACATAGTATAATTGTATAGGAGCTTGCCATAATTTTTAGATGGTAGACTATGTTCACTGTTGCAGTAATGTTTCCCATTCTCTGCATGTTTCCTGCCTAGACACCCTGGAGATGGGGTGGTTATCTACTCGTGTTCCTTCACCTTCCTTGTTTTCCACCCTTACAAAGTGTCCCCCTAGTAAATGGTTTTAGAGCTTTGGGAGTTCTACTGGTTGGGCTGACATCTTTGGGGGGCATGTAATACACAGGCAGGTAGTGTTCTTGCTTCAGAGCTGACCCCTACATCTGGCAGCAGCAAGAGTGACCTGAAGATGGCATGGGAGGGCATCTGCACAGCCTGGATGTAGGGAATAGAAAAATTCCCAAGACTTAACACTGCTGCAGCAGTGAATATACTCTTAACAGTTGCAGTTCTGGTACTCTCTTGCACAGCTGTGTTTTCCCGTTAATCTGTGTAAATGCAGAGCTGTACATCCTAGCAAGACTCCTGTACACAGTGGGTGGATGGTGGCATACACAGTGTCAGAATTTCTGTGCATCTTGTGAAGCTTTAATGGGTTAGAATAGCCACTGCAAACCCAGTTGTACAACTTAATGTTAAACAGGTAGTACTTTATGAGGTGTTAACTACATAACAGCTTCAGTGATCACTGCCCGGGAGACATGGTATGGCTATATTTGGGTATTATTTACCTAATGCGTTAGATTGCAGACAGACACTCGTTCCTTTACTACTTTGTATGCCCCCTCCCCCTGATAAGTATTGCTTGTCTCTAAAACGAGCAGAGCTTAAATAGTTTTGTCCGGTGAGTTGTGCTTACTTTATGAAAAGAAGTTGTAATCTATCGTGGTAGCCTTGTTTTTTTTTTTTTTTTGTTTGTCCCCCCCATAACTGTTCCTTCAGTATTGACCGAATTCTGATAATGTATTTATGTACTGTTGTGCTGTCCAAGCAATAGACACAAGCGTGACAACAAGGAGTGAAGGCAGGACATATTAACGTTATAGTAATGTGTAAAAACGTAAATTTTTGAGTGAAATAGCAGTCATACACACGCTGAAGCAGTACTACGGCTGTGCAGTTCATTGTCTGCAGCATAAGCAGAGTGGTCTTAAGCCATTTAGCATCAGAACAGTAGCCTGAGAGATGAGCACACACGGGCATTAGCAGAAGAAGTAAAGAAATTAGAACAATGTGCTTCTGAAACACTGTTTGCAGTTCTGAAGTTTTTTGTTATAAATGCTACAATGCAAAGTAATCTAACAGTAGAGGAAAGCAGAGTATCATTTTTTGCTTATTAATACTGGTAAACTAAGCTTCATTGCAGCACCCTTTGGTAATCAATTTGTTTAAAAAAACACAACTTGTACCTGCATCCAGTTTGTATTGTGAATGCACTGCAGCAGTGATCCTATTTTACAAATATCTGTAATTATGAAGAGCATCTTCTGAGTTGTATTTCACAGCGTGTAACTAATTTGCACTTAAGAAATATAGCTGTTGGTGCATCCCTAGCTAGTCAGTAAAATTGCAGTATTTTTCTGATATGAGCCTTAAAACCGATTTGATTATGGACCACATTACTAATTACTGATCATATTTTAAGTGTTTCTTGTTAAGCAATAATGCTGTTTGTCTGAGAAGTAATTGGTGTTGTATCTTTTCGCTAGTGTGTTTTAGTTGCCAAAGAGTTTTATATCAAAACCACTCCCTGATTTTTAATTGATTCAAAATACTTGATATTTTAATGTCTTAAAGATGTTCAGTGCAAAAGTTTAATTTTTCTTGTTCTTTTGCAGTAAAGGTGCATTCCCACTTCTGATATATATAAAAATAACTGCGTTATACAAGACTGTTTGATTTCATTATTATTATTCTGGCAAAACATATGTTACAGAACCAAGTCTTATTTCAGAAGTTGTGTACTTGTTTGTGCACATGGGCATAAACAACACGTGAAAATATTATCACAAAATCCTGACGTTAAAAGAAGGTGCATTTTTAGCAAAATACGTTTCTGAAGGTGCTGTTATTTTGTTGTTGGATTATTAACTTAAAACAGTATGTTAAGGGCAAAGCTTCACAAAATACAGAGGTAGTTTTTCTGAGCATTTGTTTTAATATCTCAGGAAAATGCAGTTTCTCTTGTGATTCGGTTTTTCACATTCAGCCTTAAACAACACACACAGTTTGTATGCATTGTTTTGTCAAATCTATTCAACCAATTATTTGCAGAC
Source organism: Protopterus annectens (assembly GCF_019279795.1). Taxonomy (NCBI): domain Eukaryota; kingdom Metazoa; phylum Chordata; order Ceratodontiformes; family Protopteridae; genus Protopterus; species Protopterus annectens. Next base: position 301,622,053 of record NC_056742.1, on the reverse strand, counting down.
ATAATTGGTCTAGTAGTTAAATGATCAGAGACAGCATTTGTCATAATGTTGGATCTCAGAAGTAAGTGGGATTGGGTTTGTAATGAAAGTCTTTACATTATCCTGTCCATCCACATTGACAGGGCTCATCTGCCCTTGTGGCAGATCCAAGCCAGCAAATGCTACAGCTGTTTCCAGAGATTAAGTTCCTCTCTTATGCTGCAGTGTGCTTCATTAGCTACAAATATGATTCTGGGGAGCTCCTTATAAAAGTGCATACAAGTTCATTTTTTTTTCCTTTCTGCAGATTAGGTCAGTTTTTCTACAGATCTGATGTCTTTTCTATCCATCCATCTCAACTGTTGGGTATATCTGATTCAATGTCATTTGAAGCCAACAGCTTTCAGTCTTTTGAACCCAAGGCTGAGGCTCCTCTCCTACCCATAATGCCCCTCCACCTTGACAGTTCCCTTTCAGCCAAACAGGGTCTCCATGGTTTAGTGCATTATATGATGGTTTTTCGAGTTTTTATAACAGAGTCTAGTCTTTCACTCCTTCCAAGTTTGTGTTTCTGCTCTGGGATTTTCCCCCCTTTTTTGCACTTTGCTGGTAGTCAGTGGATATAGTTATAGCTGTTCCTGCCTTTTTTTTTTCTTCCCCTTTCTCTGTCTCTATTGCTGTAGTTAGTTTTCTGTGTGAAGTTAGTGTGATGGCTTAACTGCTTATTTGTTCTTGGGTGTAGTTTCGTATTGCATCTCGTGCCATGTCTCTCAAGGTTTCAGGTTTAAAAAATCACCCCATTTGCAGACACAAGATTCCCCCTCAAGATCCACATACTTAAAGGTGTATATTGCTTAGAGGTGGCCCAGATTGAAGAGGATTGCCAGCTTTGTAGCTCTTTTGGGTCTAGGGCTGTTTCATTCCATCGATCTAAATTAGTCCTTAAAGGACCTTCTCCCTCCTTCAGTTGGAGAAATGGCCTCCTCCCTTTCAGGTTCTCTCTCCTCAAAGAGAGCAGCGAGAAGACTGAGGGGGGACAAATCGAAAAAGAAAGCAAGGGAGAAGGAAAGAGAAATCAAAAGAAAAGGATTCATGGAAAAGGTCTCCAGATACGAGGGCTTTAGGTCCAGCCCCTACGATCAGACTCTTGATCAGAGACCGGCCATATTCCAAAAACTTAAGCCCACAGAGCTGTGCCTTCTCTACCTATAATCCCTCACTCCACTAAGATTACCCAAGGTCTTATAATTCTTGGACAATTGCTTGGTCATTTGCTCCACTGGAGTGCATCTTTTTTATGGGATTTCTCAGTGTGATTTAGTTTTTCCCTTTACTTTTGTTTTCTTGTGTGTCACTGTTTGTGGTTTTGCCTTTTTTTCCTCAAAAGAGCATGTGCTGTTTGCGAAGCTTTGCACTTCCTTTGTCAACGAGAGAAGGGCCATGTTGGTCCTGAAAGGAGTGTTGCTAGGTAAAGACTCTTCCAGCAAAGGGGAGAAGAGCAATCAGGGTCACAAACAGGGCTCAGAAGACCCCAAACCTTCCAATGGGGAGCAAAAATGATTGGCTGCCTCCTCTTCTGGTCAGTCAGATAAGGTCCCAAAATCCTGGCTCCCCTGGTGGTTTCGGCTGTGTTGTTGGCTCTCGACACCTCTGATCTGATTGCGGGCAAGGCATAGGCTACCACTATCAGTATTCCTAGCCCCTTCTTGTCCAAGGAAGCTCCATTGGTTAGGACTTTCTCATCTTCTGTTATGCAAAAGTGTTGACTGCAGTCATCCCCTTCTCTCCGGATTTAAGTTTCTCCAGTTTGGATCTGGCCATTGAAGCCATTATCTAGTAGCTGAGCCTCCATTGGTGGTTTACTTGTCCTGGTCACATGTGAGTTTGACACCCATGGACCTGGAGCAGCTGATGCGGTCCTTTTTACAGACACAGATGCCATTAGTTCTTGACCTAAAGTGTCTGCTTCTTTAAGTAGGTTCCCTGCCTCAGGTTCTACACTTTAGAGGCCATTGGAGCTTATTGCCTTTTATTCCTCCCTTTAGGGTCTGATCTAATGTTTTGGCAGATTTTTTGTTCCTGCCCCTACCTTGGTTTACTCAGCTCCAGCAGCAGCTAAGCCAAGTGGGCCTCAAAGCCAACATGTTAAGATGGGGTCGTCTGTGTTGCATTTATAAATTCCGATTTTGGGATCGTCTCTCAGGATTGAGTCCTCTCTCCTGTTGACAGTGGGGCTCTGGTCTCTTTGTCAGGGCAGTTTGGAGCAGCTCTAGAGTCCATTATGTCCTTGGGATTGTGACGCCCCTGCACTGGCCCAGTACTCAAGAAGCTTCAGTCCTTACTACTGGCAGCAGTGGGGAACGTACACACTGGGAGGATGACAAGTACACACACAGTAAGTGCAATTTCCCTTAAGGGCACAGAGATCACAGTCAGTGTGGGGCTGGTTTCTCCCTGTCCCCAGTAAGATTCCTCACTGGCACAACTATAGGGTTGAGAACTCAGCTGAGTGGCCAAACCAAGGTCTCCAGTACCCACTGTGTCCAACCAGTGCTTCGGGTCCCTGCCCAAGTAGCTGACACACACACTCTGAGATTTGATTTATATACAAACACACACACACACCTGGGAAAGGCTGGCACAGGTTCACTAGCTATGCCCCCTTCTTCCCAGACTATAAGGTAGTTTTCACTGGCACCAACTCTTATTAGTTACTTTTAGGCCCTTAGCAAAGGGTGTCCACTCCTACTGTGTAATGTTGCCATTAATCCAAATGGTAGTCTCACCAAGAGTAAGGCTATTTAGGAGTGCCGTGCACAGTGTCACCAAATAGATATGCAAGTACTTTAAGAGCTTAAATACCTCTAAACAGACTAGCCACAATAAAAAGGTTTAAATATGTTTAATAATAAAAGAACAAGACAATAACTCAGTAAGTAGTCAGGCACATCAGAGTTCAAAATCACAGGAAGTATTTAAAACAACATTGCAGGACAGTCTAGAAAACATCCAAGTTACACTTTACTATATTCCTATCTGAATCGACTGAATTGAAAAGTGTTAGTATGCCCTAAAAACTTACGGCAAGGCAAGTGCAGAAGTGAGTGGATGTTCCCAGCTGATGTTAAGTCAAAGGCAAAATACAAAATGCAGTCGCTCTCTCCCTCTCACAAATTAATATCAAAATATTACTGCTGGGTTAGCTTGGATGATATATTTTTGTCGCCTGACTTCAGTTCCCAAGCTAAACCCCCTTTGTCAGAAATTAATAGAATTTTTGCATCTCTCTCAGATGTTTGCAGATTCTGGAATTCATAAAACAACAAAACTCATTACGTCTTAAACCTAGTAATTACGTCTGTTTCAAGATCATCCAAAAAATATTCTAGCTGTAGACAGTCTGCTACAGCACTGAAACTGAGGTGTAACATCTCTTTTAATTACATGGTTATGAAACAATTTAATTTCAACTATTTTGTCTGAATTTTTCCAAGTTGACTTCCTGTGTTCCAGTTTCCATTAAACATATACATCTAAACATCCACAATAGTGGAGGTAAATTCCTGATGTTAAGTTGTCTATCTCGCCTTCATTCTTGCTAGTTGGGTTTGGAGCCGATCTTCGGCTCCAACTCGGCCATTTTCTAAAGCTCGAGAACTACATACTGGCTCAAGGCCTCCCCATATCCCATGATGCCTGGCGCTAGAAACCCAGATCTTGTTTGCCGCTTCTGTTGCAAGGTTGGTCTACTGGCTCAGGTTGTATAAAACTTTTATATTGTGTGTTTTTTGTCATAAAACTAGTTAATTTTAGCATAGAAATTCTCGTTAGATATATCCTTGGTAGTTATAGTGTGTTCGTGTCTGAATACTTGTCTTTTCCCCTCAGAAACTCGTTTTTATTTAGAGAGTTTCCCCTCCCCCCTTTCTCTTAAGGTTTTCCGTTTAAGTTAGAGGATAACCTTTTTTTCTCCCCATCTCCTGTAAAAAAAAAAAAAAAAAAGTTAGTTTAGCTATAGTTCATTATAGTTTTTGTAGTGTAGTGGTTCTGGTAACTGTAGTGTATTTTTATTGTGGTTTGTTACCTTAACCTTTTGGTGTGTGTGTTTTTTCCTTGGTTTTTCTTCTTTTAGGATGTCCAAGGATCCTAAGCCACCCGGATTCAAGAAGTGTGACTCATGCTGTCAGTCTTTGGTGTTTATTGTCTGGGTGCCGTGCACCTGCAGGACTCTTGCTCGATTTGTCATGCGTTCAGTCCAAGAGTCCTGCAGGAGCGCAAAAACAAATTGATCTTGAGGGGTGTACTTAAACCCCAAGATTCACCGGCGAAGGCTCAGCCCGTGAAATCTTCTAGGCCACTTAAACCTTCGGCTCCCAGTTCGGAGCCATCATTGGGTGAAGCCATACCATCCATCTCGGCTCCGGCTGGAACCGATGTTCCTCCCTCCCAGTCAGCTCCGACACGTTCTTCGGAGCCGTCTGAGAGTCGAAAAAGGTCCAGGTCTCCTTCTCTGGAGTCGATACGTTCGGTTCCGAAGTCGCCTCTGCTCCAGTCGGAGCGTAGTCATCGCTCATGCCACTCTTCTCGGTCCTCAAGACTTTCGGACCATGACTTGGAAAGTGTGGTTAGTAGGCTGCTAAAATCGCAGGCCCTAGCCAAAATGTTGTCCAGCCCCCCTCATCAGGCGTCGGCACCATCCACAGCTGTAGAGATTCCTCCTCCGACTCATCCTATGAGCACGGAGCCGGAGTTCGTTGGGGTTCGAGTCGTGGAACCGTCTGCTTCAATACCTTCTTCGGTTCCGTCGTCAGCTCCGATCCCTTCCATGGTACCGTCCCTGGAGGGATCTGGGTGCCGAGACTCCCTCGTCTGCTCCGAGGTGGCGAGTGGCATCGGATTCTTGTCCGACCCCACACTCCCCCTCGGCGCGTCGGCTCAGGTGAGCTCGGCTCCCACATCTGCCTCGGAGCCGTCCCATTTGGTACAGGGAGGGGTTCTGGTTTCTTCAGACCCGGAGCCATCTCTGCAGCCGGACAGGGACGCCTTCAAGGTGATGAATGTACTGGCCCCAGAGTCAGTCCCACGGTTGACCCCATCGGCTCCTCCCCCAATGTCTACGTCAGTCTCTGCCTCTTCCAGACCCCAAGCGTGGGGATCCAGCACTCCAGGACACCCCCTTGGGTGTATCCTCCTTTTCTGAGGCCTCCCCTGACCATTCAGAGGAGCCACCTCACAAGAGGAAATGCAAGAGGAAGCATGTTGACTCCCCCGAGTCTGTCACATCGGATACCGACTTAGAGAGGAGTCTGAAGGGTCCCCAAGATCCCCCTCTGAAGATGTCTCCTTCTCAGACATCCTTGAGATGCTTAGGCAGAGGGGGAACTGGACTGCCCTAAGCCCTTCCGAGGATGAATCTGTATTCCTGGATGCGTTTGGATCCTGACCTTCCACCTCCTGGGTGTCTCCGCCTTTCAACCCACTGATGTCTGTGGTGGCTCGGAAGGCATGGACGGCTCCAGACACAGTGGAACCGACCCCTAGAAGATCGGCCAAATTCATTACTGCACCACAGGACAAACTGTTCTTGACCAAAGGTGTCCTCGTTGCCATGGTGGTAGCGGCGGCCATAAAGAGGGAGTTGGCTGAAACTTCTTCATCTGTCCATCTCCCTAACAAAGTCCAGGATGATGGACAGATATGGGAAGCAGATGTTCTCTTAAGCGACCTTTTCTATGTGGTCCCTGAATTACCTGTGCCACTTTACCCACCTTCAGAGGGATCTGCTGAAAGAGCTTGGCAATACCCTCCAAGATCCATCAGCTGAGAGGGCCCAGGCTAAGGCAGCCTCCCAGCTGGCGACTCTTATTGTAAACTCCTCCATGAGGCTTATTTCGTATGCAGTCGAAGGGGCGAGTAGAGCCACAGGCACAGGCATGGCCCTAAGGAGGCACACTTGGATGCTGCTATGTAACTTTGCGGGACCTTTCAGAGCGTCTTTCACCAACACCCCTTTTGATGGTTCCTCTCTCTTTGGATCACAGGTGAAGGATACCCTTACCAGGTGTGAGCAGGAAGGCAAGACTCTCTGCCATGGGAGTCCATTTTTCCACTCCTTCCAGACCATATCCCAAGGGTCAGAAGAGTGGAAAGATGTGGTTCCGGAAATCCCAGGGAGCCTTGCCGGACACGTGGTGAGTTTCCCTCCAGGGGCAGAGGAGGGAACACTAATAGACGCCGCTGTCGTGGCAGAGGGGGGGTCCGCAAAACCAGGGCAGTAGAGAATCTTTCTCTGACAAGCCCTTCCAGCATCCCTGAAGGGTTGCCCGGCTGCCCACCTCTGGAGGCAGTCAGGGGAAGATTATCGCTGTACCCAAGAGCCTGGCAAGAAATAACACAAGACAAATGGGTACAGTCTGTTATATCCAGAGGCTACAGAATTCCCTTTGTTCACACTCCTTTATTGTCAAACAAGACCCTTCCAGATGTTCCACCCAATCTAAGGGATGAAGCAGTTCAGGAAGTTTCAAAACTGCTAAGAAAAATGGCAATCCAGCAAGTCCCAGCAGACCAGCAAGGATCCAGAATTTACTCAAGGTTCTTTTTGGTACCAAAAAAGACAGGGGACTGGAGACCCATTTTGGATCTCAGCAGACTAAATAGGTCTGTACAAAGAACGAAGTTTCGGATGGTCACGCTACAGTCCATTTTACCCTTCCTGGGTCAGGACAATTGGATGTGCTCCATAGATCTTCAGGATGCGTACTACCACATCAAAATGGACAGGCACTCCAGAAGATTCCTGCGCTTCCAGCTGGGAGCCAGCCATTATCAGTTCAGAGCTCTGCCCTTTGGTCTCACCACAGCCCCAAGGGTGTTCACCAAATGTATGGCAGTTGTCACCGCTCACCTGAAACTGCAAGGATTCTAGGTGTTTCCATATCTAGACGACTGGCTCCTCACTGCTATCACCAGGCATCACCTTCTGCAAGCCAGAGACTATACTATCCACACATGCTCCAGACTAGGTATCACTATAAATTTCGAAAAATCATCTTTGTCGCCTTGTCAGTCTATCATCCTTATAGGCGCAAACTTAAATACAAAAGACAGGTCAGCCAGCCTTCCACCAGACAGGGTGTTAGTCCTTCAGCGGCATGTCCAGGTCTTGTTACAATGCAAGAGATTTCAAGCCAGGTTTGTCCTCCAAACCCTGGGTCTCATGGCAGCAGCAATCATACTCTTCCCGCTGGCATGTTTTCACATGAGGATCATCCAATAGCTTTTTTTCACCCAATGGTCCTTCCAGCAGCTTCCCATGTCTCGCATGATTATTATCATAGAAACATGCAAAAAGCACCTTGCATGATGGATGGTCTCCTCAGTGCCTCTGGGCAGACCATTGTACTTCCCCCTTCAGTTGCTATGGTGACCACGGATGCCTCCCTGATCGGGTGGGGGGGGCAGTATCAGGGCAGAACAGTCCAGGGTACCTTGCAACCTCAAGAGTACCATTTGCACATAAACGTCTTGGAGACGAGGGCTGTGCTTTAAGGGTTGCAAGCTCTTCAGGACTCTCTTCCTACCGGGACAGTTGCAGTTCAAACAGACAATATGTCAGTCGTGTGGTACATCAACAAGCAGGGCAGAACCAGGTCCTAACCCCTATGTCGAGAAGCACTCAGACTCTGGCAGTGGGCGATCTCTTCCCAACGGTTTCTGACCGCAATGCATATCCCTGGGAAATCCAACGTCATAGCAGACAGGCTAAGCAGCGCTATTCTCATGCTTCACGAATGGTCTCTGAATCAAGTAGTAGCGGACCAAGTCTTCCGCAAATGGGGGCAACCTTGCTGTGACCTCTTTGCCACCCCCTTCAACAGCAACTGCAGCAACTTCTTCTCTCTCCTACCACATCCAGAGCATTCCCCCAGAGATGCTCTAGTCCACGATTGGCCTCAGGGACTTCTGTACGCATTCCCTCCTTTTCCCCTAATTCCCAAGCTGATTCAGAAAGCTACCGTATTGGGTTGCAGAATGATCCTCATTGCTCCGTACTGGCCTCGACAAATATGGTTTCCGTTCCTTCATCATCATCTTATCGAGCAGCCTTAGAGACTGGACCCAGCTCCAGACCTCCTGATCCATCAGTCGGGCGGGCTGCATCATTCCCTACAATCTCTCAAGCTCACTGCTTGGTTGCTCCACTTCCAACCCTAGCCAAGCTTCTTGATATCTCCCAATCGGTGCGTGAAATCATTTCATCATCGCACTAGTCTACCACGAGAAAAACATATGCTAGTAAGTGGAAACGTTTTTCTTCCTGGCCAGAGGCCAAGAATATAGACTCCTTTTCAGCCCCTGTTCACCACATCCTGGAATTTCTTGCGGAGCTCTTTCATACTGGGTCCGCTTCCGCTACAATTAGAGTGCAGTTAGCCGCAATTTCAAATTTCCACATTGGTTTTCAGAAAGTAGTATAATGTCTCATAAGCTTTGTAAGGCCTTCCTCAAAGGAACCACTCTGCTCAGGCCCCCGGTTAGAGATCCTCCACCCCCGTGGGATCTGAATTTGATTCTATCCTCTCTAATTTTGCCCCCCTTTGAACCTGCAGCTTCCTGTTCTTTGAAGTTATTATCTTGGAAAACACTTTTTCTGGTAGCAATTACTTCAGCAAGAAGAGTTTCTGAACTGCAGGCTCTTTGTATCCATCCCCCGTACCTAGTGTTCCACAAAGACAGGGTTGCTCTTAGGACTAATCCTTCCTAAGGTCTCTTCTGAGAATAACTTGAACCAGTCCATTGACCTTCCTGTATTTTTCCCCAACCATTCCAACAGGGGAGAATATAAGTTACATCAATTAGATGTTCACAGGCAACTGCACTTTTATTTGCATAGGACTAAGGACTTCAGAAAATCAGATCAGCTTTTCCTCTCTTATGCAGAGGGCAAACGAGGCCTACCAGTATCAAAAGTAACTTTATCTAGGTTGGCTGACTTTTATCATAACCTTTATCTATCAGCTGAGGAAGAAAGAATTGCCTGTTAAACCTAAAGGCCACTCCACCAGAGCATTAGCCACTTCTGTTGCATTTCAAGCTAGGTTGCCCATGGAATCTATTTGTGCAGCGGCCACGTGGACAAATCCTCATACTTTCATCTCGCATTATAAGCTGGACGTGGTTTCCAGGAGCAGAGCTGATTTTGGTGGTTCCACTGTTCTGAAGAGTCTGTTCCACTGCGCCACCCAGTATATTAGGTGCTAGGGACGCTGTCCCAACCAGCAAGAATGAAGGCGAGATAGACAACTTAACATAAAGAAGTTATGTACCTACCGTAACGTTCCATGTTAGTTGTCTCCTCTTGCCTTCTTTCTTGCGTCCCACCCTCCATCCCCCTATCCTACTAGACCGAAAAGAGTTTCTCTATGGATTTACACTGGCTGAGTCTTCTCTGGCATTCCACTCTACCTAGTAGTCTCTATAGTTGGGCTTATGTATGATAGGATAGGATTCCTTCATTACTTTGTCTGCTGTTAGTCTCACTAAACGAGATCTGGGTTTCTAGTGCCAGGCATCATGGGATATGGGGAGGCCTCGAGCTTTAGAAGATGGCCGAGTCAGAGCCGAAGATCGGCTCAGAACCCAACCCGCAAGAAAGAAGGCGAGAGGAGACCACTAACATGGAATGCTATGGTAGGTGTACATAACTTCTTTTTCTATTCCTATAGGGCATGCTGTGGGTACAGTTTAGCTCAGTACTTTACACACACTTCTGTATAAATCTTAGCAGTATTCAAAAATGATATAGAATTATTTACAAAATTCCAGATAGCTGGGCTGGCAGTATTTCCATTTGTCACAGGAAACTTCAGATCTTAGGTCCATGGGCACCTGGAAGCCTGCTTCAGCTTCTGCATTTGACATAGTGGAGAGGATGTTCTGCCACTAGGAGATTATGATCATGAGTGATCAGCTGCACCCGATGTTCTTCGTGTTTCACTGTTGCAGTCATTACATTTGTGTAATCTGCTGGCAGGTAGCCCTCAGTCAGCCTGATTAACAAAGTCTTGGATCCTGCGTAGATTGCTGTCCCTTCTTCCATGATGTCAGGTTGTCAGGGGTATAAAACAGCAGCCGACGCCATTACATCAGTCTTTCTTGCCGTGCGGTGCCCGAAGCAGAAGCAGTTCGCAAGTGCCAGTAGGCCGACTCCTAAAATTTTCGATCTGAAGCAGTTAACTTCATTCTTTCTGCACATATGGGTATTCTGATCTGAGCCGGCAAAACTTTTACAAGCATCAGCTCCAAGCTCCTCCCCTACCTATAATACATCACTTCCTCCCGAGTAACCCCAGATCTCGTTTGCCGCTCTAAGAGTTAGCATCATGGTATCTGAGCTCTAAGCGAAGGGGGTAAGGTTTCTCTTTTCAGTACAGTTGGTGTGTGTGTATGTGTACCTGTTCCCCTTTTCCTCCCCCCTTCACGCGTAGTCGTGTTTAAAAAAAAAAAAAAGTTTTTTTCTGTGTAGCTTGTTGTTAGTTTTAGTTCCCGCCTAGGCCCCATCCCTTGTTTTTTGTGTGTGTGTGTGGGGGGGGCCTTAGGGTTTAGTTACTGTTCTGCCCTTATGGCTGAACAGCCTAAAGTTCTTTTTAAAAAATGCACAGAGTGTGGTCACAAGCTCTCACCAGCGGATGGCCACACTCTGTGTGTTCTTTGTTTAGGGGTCTCCCATTTGTCAGCCTCCTGCGACATTTGTGCGGGTTTTAACCCCAGGGCCTTGAAAGACCGGTCTGCTGCTAGCTTCTGCCTCAATGTTCATCGTGTTTCACTGTTGCAGTCATTACTCTTGGGTTATCGTGCTGGCAGGCTACCCGCAGTCTGCATGAATTCCAAAGTCTTGGTCTGGCGTCGGTTGCTGTCGCCTCTTCCCTGACATCAGTGCGCCAGGGGTATAAAAGATGCAGCCGACACCATTTTCTTCAGTCTTTCTTGCCGTGCGGTGCCCAAAGCAAAAGCAGATCGCAAGTGCCGGTCGGCCAGCTCCTGAGATTTTCAAAATCGAATTTCAGATCCAAAGTCTTCATTAAAGCTAAGTACCCCGTTGGGGAAACTTTTTTCTTGCTCCAGACCGATGTCAGAAAAAGTTAACAATTGTATTTCTTGTGGGAAGCAAATACCTCATAAGGATTTACATTCTTACTGTATTCCATGCCTAGGCCCTGATCACGATGTTGCTAGCTGTCGGTTTTGTGCTAGATTTAACCAATGCACTATTAAGCGTTGGTACGATTTTGCCTTTCATTACTTTGGCCGAAGGTTTAATTATATAATACCATCAGAACAGCCTACGACCGGAGTTTATAAAAAGCACAAGGAAAAGGACAGGCATCCGAGGTCCAAAACCAATGAGGAGGCCCCCGCTAGGCCAGTCGCCGGTTTTCAGTGAGGTGCTTTCGCGGCCCCTGATGCCCGCTACCTCAGAGCCACAGGCCGCTTCCGACTCCCCTGTGGAGCCGACTAGGCCTCTGGAAACTCAAGGTATTGGACTCTCAGAAACTATTCCCTCAGATGGGTCTGGAGCCGCTGAACAGGCATCGGCTTCTGAGGGTGTTTTCAGACCTACACAATTATATGTCAAGCCAACCTCAGCTTCAAAGACTAAAACAGCTCTAAAGACAAAGAAACAAGTACAGCATTCTCCTGGACAGACTTCCTTGCCTAAGAAACAGATGCTTAAAATGGCCGAAGACCTAATTACTTTGATCAGGGATTCCCATCCCCCTCCTGATAAGAGGCCTAGGCAAGAGACAGAATATGACTCTTCTGATCAGGTTCCAATTTCCTCTGGCTCCTCTTCTGAACAGGGATACTCTCTTCCTCCCTATGAGGATTCTAATGCTGAAGAATCCATTCCTTCAGCCTCTCCTCCTGAGGATTATACTTTTGGGGAAACCCTGCATACCATGAGGGAGCATTTTCACTGGGAGAGCCAAGATTACTCAGAATCTAAGAAAAGGCTCAGAGACTTTCTTTTACTACCTCAGCACAGACCTCTTGCTGTTCCACCTGTTCTAGACATTGTAGATGATGTATTTTCAGAGTCCGGCTTGTCTCCTGACTCTTTACCCCCTACACCTGCTAAGCTAGACAGATACTACAGGGTTCCAGACTCTCATAAATTTCTATATAAAAAAACCCTGCTACTGACCCAGAAACTATATCTCAGGGTCCCAAAGGCGTTAAGGCTTCCACTGCAAAAAACCCTGTCCCCTCTGATAGGGATTCTAGGGCACTGGACAGATGGGGGAAAAAAAGTTTACACTTCTGCTACCTTGGCTGTAAGGGCTTTAAATTGTCAGTTTTCATATACTTAAATATCAGCAATACTTAATGTCACTGTTTAATCAGAAAATGTTGACAAATTCTGAATGTTCTGATAAGGAAATGCAGGATTTATTGCATGCAGCTGAACAAGTGGGAAAGCATACTTTGCAATGTGGTTTTGATTCACTGGGGGCCTCTTGCAGGGCCGCTGTTACGGGTTCTGTCATTAGAAAGCATGCTTGGTTAAAGGAACAGAATCTGCCTGATCATGTTAAAGCAAAATTATTGGATGCTCCATTACAGCATGATACTTTGTTTGGTGTTAAGGCAGAAGAGGTGTTGAAGAAAATGCTAAATCCATGCACAGTTAAGGATTTCCTACAGGTACAGCCACCGGCCACAAAGAGGCAGATACAGACGCCCCAGAGGCAGATCCCAGCCCCAAGGTTCATACAGGCCTAAAAATGGGGTGCTTCTACCTCCAAAAGTGGAGAAGACAAATCACAACCTTACAGGAAGCAGTTCCAATGACTTTCCTCTGCCAGAACCAAGCACTTATCTTTTGGCAGCCCCCTTAGGGGGAAAACTAGCACTTTTTTCACCAAATTGGCACGATTACCCAGGACAAGTGGGTCTTGAACATAGTGTCTCAGGGCTACAGGTTCCACTTTCACACCCTGCCAAGGGCAAAAGGTATGCCAGACCTGCCACACAATCAGTGGGCAGAGGCACAAAAACAAGTTTCATCCCTCATGGACAGCAAGTGCCACAACAAGAGCAGGGACAAGGATTTTACTCGAGACTTTTCTTGGTGCCCAGAAAAGACAAAGCCTGGAGACCAATACTGGATCTGTCTATTCTAAACACTTTTCTGGACGTTCCAAAATTCAAAATGTTGACTGCAGCAGCTACTGCCCATGCTGGGCAAGAAGGCTTGGCTCGTAACTTTGGACCTAAAAGAGGCATACCTGCATGTCCCAATCTGACAATCTTGCAGAAAGATACCTCAGATTCATAGCTGGCTCAATGCACTACCAATTCTCTGCACTGCCCTTTGGCTTATCTACTGTGCCCAGGGTCTTCACAAAATGCCTTGCACCAGTAATTGCATTTTGCAGACAGAGGAATTCAGATATATCCTTACTTTGGATGACTGCCTTATTCAAGCAGAGAACAAGGACATTCTACTAAAGCATCTGGTGTTTGTAAAAAGATTACTAATTTGCCTAGGGTACACAGTAAACGAAAAGAAATCAAAACTAGTACCCTCTCAAGAGATAATATTCTTGGGTGCAAGCTTAAATACAACTGCCCAGATGGTTTATCTCACGCCAGACAAACAAAGGCAACTGACTTCTTACTTCAAAATGTTGGCAACAAAGACCCAGTTATCTGCAAGAAAAACACTGCAGGCTTTGGGCTTCATGACATCCTGCATTCTGCTAATTCCATATGCCAGACTGCATATGAGGAAACTACAATGGTATCTAAAAAGTATTTGGACTCAACATTGCCACAGTCTGGAAACATTAATTACCCTCATTCCCTGCCTGCAACAGGAGTTTTGATGGTGGGCACAGGCCTGTCACCACAACAAGGGACAGCCATTCACTTTACCCACAGCCAGGCAGACACTAACAACGAACGCATCAGATTATGCCTGGGGGGCCCACATGGCAGGAAAATGTATTCAGGGCACATGGCCCACAAGCCAGATACATCTTCATATTAATCAAAAAGAGATGGTAGCTGTTAAGAATGCCCTGACAGCTTTCAAGGATCTACTTCATCCAGGACAACTACTGATAGACTGACAATACTACAGTCATGTGGTACATAAACAAGCAGGGAGGCACACATTCGTACCCCCTCTGCAGACGAGCCATGACTTTGTGGGACACATCATTGACTTATCAAGTTCACCTGTAAGCACAATTCCTGCCAGGAGAAATAAATACTCTGGCAGACGAACTAAGCAGAAACCTCATGGATCCCCACGAGTGGAAACTGGATCCACAAGTCTTCAGCATGATAACAAGGAAATGGGGATGCCCAGACATAGATCTATTTGCCTCCCCTCATGACTGCCAACTACAGAGATTCTGCACAAGGATTTATCACAAGCAAGCATGGAAAAGTGGATGCCCTATCCTTCAGCTGGAAAAACCTAACAGTATATGCCTTTCCTCCACTGCCTCTCCTACCCAAGGTACTCCTAAAGGTCAGACAAGAGAAGCCAAAAATGATACTGATTGCCCCAGACTGGCCACGCCAGCACTGGTACCCAATCCTAAAGAGCTTGTCTCAAGGTCCAGCCTGGACATTGCCTCAAACTTCTCACTTACTGACGCACCAAAACAATCAGATCCTGCACAGCCAACTCAGGACCTTAAATCTGGCAGCATGGCGGATAATGTAGCCATTCAGAACACTCCTCTCTCCAAAGCTGTAATGGATGTTATCTTGGAGGCCAGGAGGCCCAGTACCAGAAAATCTTATGCAGAAAAATGGAAGACATTCAGTGCTTGGAACCAGGAACAAGGGATTGACACGTTTGTACCAAATATTCCTCAGATTTTACAATACTTAATTGAGATGCTGGACAAAGGCCTATCCTTTTCATCAATTAAGATTCATGCCTGTGACATTTCAGCCTAATACAATACGGAACCACCTATCTTTTCTCTTCCTTTAATAAGGCAGTACCTCAGAGGGGCCAAAAACATAAGACCTCCAAGAAGAGCACCAATACCTGCATGGGACCTCAATTATGTCTTGGAAAAACTCACACTGCCTCCTTTTGAGCCAGCCTCAACAGCTGATATAAAATTCTTATCCTGGAAAACAGCTCTGCTCCTAGCAGTAACCTCTGCAAGAGTCTCGGAGTTACAGGCACTCATGGCTGTGGAACCTTTTATCATTTTCCATCAAGACAGGGTTTCTTTGAGGACGAACCTGACATTTATGCCTAAGGTGGTGTCCAGTGTGGCCCTTAATCAAACCATTCACTTGCCTACCTTTTATCCAAACCCAAAGAGCAAGGGGGAGAGACTTCTGCATTCTTTGGACATACACAGACGTCTACGCTTCTACTTGGACAGAAATAAAGCTTTCAGAAAGACTGAGCAACTTTTAGTGGCATATGCTGCAGGATCACAAGGAAAGGCTATCTCAAAACAGACTATTTCAAAATGGATAGGCCATTGCATTAGTTTCTGCTACTCACAGCATGGCAAATCAGTGCCTAAGGGCATTAGGCCACATTCTACCAGAGCAGCAGCCACTTCAGCAGCCTTCCTTAGAGGAGTACCAACCAAAGACATCTTAGAGGCTGCAACTTGGAGTTCAGTGCACACTTTTACAAAGTGCTACCACTTACCTCTCTACTCTAAATCCAGAGCAGGCTTTGCCACTGCAGTTCTGCAGGGCCTCATAGCCTCTCCTAATCCTGTTTAGCCCAGCCACCCATCCACAGCTTTGGGATTCAACCCAAGAGTAATGACTGCAACAGTGAAACACGATCAACATAGTACAGTTGTGTACCTACCATAAATGTAGATGTTAGAGTGTATTCACTGTTGCAGTCCAGGTTACCCTCCCACCATCCCCCTTTCATTTGCTGGGTTTTGTCTGTACTTCTCTGTTCTATACAGCCTATGTGGTGTATTTGCTTGTAGATGAAGGAAATGTTTACTTTAGTGCATGCATGTTTATTGGCATAATCTATTTAGCCTAACCTTTTGGGGGCATCTGACATCTGTGGCAAGAAAAACTGAAGAAAATGGCATCTGCTGCATCTTTTATACCCCTGGCGCACTGACGTCAGGGAAGAGGCGACAGCAACCGACACCAGACCAAGACTTTGGAATTCAGGCCGACTGTGGGTAGCCTGCCAGCAGGATAACCCAAGAGTAATGACTGCAACAGTGAATACACTCTAACATCTACATTTGTGGTAGGTACACAACTGCACTGTCTCCGCTCCAGCCAGTGACTTCTTGCAGGCAGGGACTCAACCTCCCGGTCATCCTGCGGCCTCAGATTCGTCCCAGAAAGGTAGGGACAAGAGAGAGGGAGAAGCACCACAAAGAGAGGGACAGGCCCAGAAAAAGATCCCCCGACAGGGAGTCTTTCTCCAGCCCCTCTTCTAAAGTCCCCAGGTCCCGTTCTCCTTGGCTCCACTCTCCCTGTTTCTCGCCAGAGCCAATGGAGCCCTCGGAGCCTAGGCACTCCCCTCAGATCCAGCCAAGACCCGCTTTGGTCGCTTCTTCTTTAAGGTCGACTTGTAGTGTCTCCGACCTTGACATGGACAGGCTGATGAGGTTCATCCAGAATCAGATTCAGATGGGGGGGGGTCTTAGCAGGTCCCTCTCCCATTGGAGAGGGTCCTTCTACAACTCTATTTCACCCAATCTCTCCTTCCCCCATCCGACCCGATGCTTCGGGGTTCTCAGATCAGAGGCCCTTCGGAGCTGTTGGTTTGGCACTGACGGTTCTCGTTTCCTCGACGCCGGCCGTCACCTTGAGTTCCTTGGATCCGATTTCGGATCTAGGAGACTCTCAGGGCTGTGGTCAGGGAGCCGGACCCGAGGGTCAAGGTCATTCTCTTTCGGATCCCATCCTTGGTGCCCAGGCTACCCTGCCTTCGGCTCCAATCCCTGCTTCGGACCCGGGGAGGGCCTCATCCTTATGGGTTACGGAGGTTTGTTCTCCATCATAGGTTCATAGGTAGATACTAGGCTATCTGCTCTAGGGCATTTATAAGCCTAGCCAGAGTGTTATTGGCTTTTGCCTCCCTTTTAGATTGGTTAACTGTGCTTCTGTATAGGAGGTCACAGAAGATAGCCCTTTAAGGTTAGTTTACTGTGCCTTTGTCTAGCAGGGACACAGAAGAGATCCCAGGGGATCTCCCATCCACTCGTCAAGATTTCTCTTGAAGAGGGTCAGTGAGGGGCTCTGCCTAACATGAACTGGGATTCTGTTCCAGAGTGAGGGGACCCTCTGGAATATGAATCTGTCCCTCCAGCATGTCCTATGTATTGCTGTGCTGAGGTTCAAGTCCCTGGAGCATGTAGTTCTAAAGGATTTGGATTTCCTGAGGTGGAGCATGTCTATTAATTCAGGGTTAGACATGGCTTTGTACGTCAGGCATAGATTGCCTCTGAGTAGGCGGTAAGCAACTGAGTAGAGCAGGAGCTTCTTTAGTCGAACTGCATCGGGCATCTGTTTGAGGCCCGTAATCCTCTTGGTGAGGTACTTTTGGGGTCTCTCCAGTTGCTGCAGGTGTCGGGTAAGGTACATCCCAAATGGGGCATTGTACTCGATTATGGGCCTGATGAGTAGAGGGGCACAATGACCACTCATGATCTAGATGTGAACCCTTTCTTGATAAGGTGGGCTGTATAGAAGGTTTTTCTAACCAGTTTGGCAACGTGATGGTCAAAGGAGAGATTACTATCTACTTGGGTCCCCAAATCCCTAATTACTTCCGTACTTAATGGATTACCACCTATGTGGTAATTTGTGGGCACTTTGTTTTTTTTCAAAGGGGATGACTATGCACTTTTTGGCATTTAGCTTGAGGCCGTGGCTCTGGGACTAGGTATCTGTCTCTGTGAGACCCTTTTGGAGGATGCTTGAGTCAGCTGGAGAGTCGATTATGGTTCCCAGTTTGCAGTCATCTGCGAACTTGGTCAGCCATAGTCCTCCCTTGTTAGCCTGTACCTCCGAGAAGTATATACCGAACAAGAGGGGTCCCAGGACTGAGCCTTGTGGGACGCCACTTATAACTAGTTTAGAGTCTGACATGGCACCTGCAATTCTGACTGTGTGGGTTCTATCCCTGAGCCAGTTTGCAACCCATCTTATGACATAGGGGTTGATATTTAAGCTGGTAAGCTTATTTATGATGCCTGAGTGGGGTATTGTGTCAAAGGCTTTTGCGAGGTCAAGGTAGGCTGTGTGGACTACCTTCCCCTCATCTATGGCCTTGGTAACTGTTTCAAAGAAGTCAACTAGGTTTAAGAGGCAAGATCTGCCCTTAAAGCCAAATTGGGTAGGGTCCAGTGTCTGGAGGTTCCCAATGTCTTTGTTTGAGTTCCATGATGATACGCTCCATAGCTTTGCAGACCAGACTAGTCAGGCTTATAGGGCAATAGTTCCCGGGGTCCGTTGTGGCACCACCTTTGTGCAGCGGGACCACTGTTACTGTACGCCATTCTTTGGGTACGTATCCTGTAGTAAGGCTGAGTTTGAACATTGACTTTGTGAGGGTTCAGTTCTTCTTGGAGCTCGTGTAAGACGCAGCCCGGGACACTGTCTGGTCCCATTGATGCTGTGTTTTTTGCTTTGGAGAGGGCAGCTTTCACCTGTGCATCTGTGATGTCTTGGAGGCTACATTCTGTAGGGATAGACATTTGCTCTTTTGGGGGGGATGGGGAGGAGAAGTTTGCACTAAGTCTGTCTACCAGGATGTTGGCAATGTCTGTGGGTTCAGTGTATTTCTTGCCATTTTGCACTAACTTAGAGCATATCTGGGAATTGCCACCCAGATTCCTGGCATAACTAAAGAAGGCCTTGTGATTATCTTTATCGGCATTTGGGGCAGTGGAAAGGGTTCTCTCCCAGGGGTTGAGACCACAGCTCACCTTCTCGGATCCTACCCGGACCTCCCAGTTTTCAGATTCTGCACCTCTCACCCTGTCTCAGGGACAGCCTGTGCCAAAGCAACCCCAGGTTGTTCCCCTCAGGGAACCCCCAGAGGCTTACAAGTCCACTTCAGAAAGTCCCACTGGAGAGGAACATTGTAAACGCAAGTGTAAAAGGAGGCACTTGGACTCCCCTGAGTCCATTACCACTGATTCAGACTTAGATGAAGGAGAGGGTTCCTCCAGATCACCTCCCGAGGATGTCTCCTTCAGAGACATTATGGAGATCCTCCACCAAAGAGGAGGTTGGTCAGCCCCCAAACCCTCTGCGGATTAGTCCGTGTTTCTGGAGGCCTTTGGCGCGGGCCCATCTACTTCCTGGGTTTCCCACCAGCTGACCCTTTGGTGGACCTCATCACCAGTAGGGCATGGAAGGATCCTGACACCATGGAGCCTATACCCAAAAGACCGGACAAAATTCTTTCCCCGCTGTCAGATAGGCAGGCATAGTCCAAAGGCGCCCCTGTGGACGCTTTGGTGGTTGCAGCTGCCACAAAGAAGGAACTGGCACAGGAGAGTTCCTCGGTCCATCCACCAGACAAGGAGTCCAGGTCGATGGATCGTTTTCGGGAAGCGTATGTACTCGTAAGCGACTTTTTCTATCCGTGCGCTGAATTACTTGGCACATGTTACCCGACTGCAGCGTGATCTTATTACGGAACTGTCTGTGTCGCCCCCGGAGTCTTTGTCACAGCAGGACAAACAGTCCTTTACTGCGAAGATGACTACATTGAAATCAGTGACAAATACATCTATGCGTCTCCTTTCCCATGCTATGGAGGGAGCCCCTAGAGCTGCTGGTACAGGCATTGCCTTGAGGTGACATGCCTGGATCACAGTGTGTCAATTTGTGGACCCCTTTAAGGCATCTTTTGTTAATGCCCCTTTCGATGGATCATCCCTCTTTCGGAAGACAGTACACGACACGCTCACCCAGGGTGAGAAGGACGGAAAGACTTTGTCTGCCATCAGAATCCGCTTCTCTAACCCCCAGATATCCTGTTCCAGGAACCAAAAAGGGCAAAAAAAGATGTGGTTCCGGAAGTCAGTCTTTCCAGTCACTCACAACTATTCGTCCGGCAGAGGGGGACAAGACCGACGCCGTCCCAGAAACTTCGGGTCTAGGGAACACTTTTCCGACAGGCCCGCACAGCAACCCTGAGGGGTTGCCTGACTGCTCTACTCTGGAGGCAGTCAGGGGAAGATTCTACTTGCATCCAGCGGCATGGGAGTCCATTACTACAGACCACTGGGTGTTAAACATCATATCCAGAGGCTATTCTATCCCTTTCATATCATCCCCATAACTCCAGCATGCCTCCCAGATGTTCCACCCGATCACAGGGAGGCCGCAGCTTTACAGGTTTCAAAACCGTTACAAAAACGAGCCATCGAACCGGTCCCCACTGACCAGTCCAGATCAGGCATCTTCTCCAGGTTCTTTTTAGTGCTAAAGAAGATGGGGGACCTCAGGCCCATACTGGACCTGTCTAGCCTCAACCTTTCAGTAGAGAAACAAAAATTCTGGATTGTCACTGCACAGTCCATTCTACCGTTTCTAAGAGAATGCGACTGGATGTGCTCGTTAGACCTCCAGGACGCTTACTATCATATCAAGGTCCACAGAAACTCCAGGAGGTTTCTGCACTTCTGGCTAGGGGCCGGTCACTTTCAATTCAGGGAACTACCCTTTGGTCTCGCCACAGCCCCCAGTGTGTTCACCAAGGTAATGGCAGTCGTAGTGGCTCACCTGAGACTTCATTGAATTCAGGTATTCCCCTACCTAGATGACTGGCTCTTCGCTGCATCCACCAAACGTCTCTTGTGCCAGGCCCTACACTACTTCCTCGGTCTGGCTCACAAGTTAGGCATCACAATCAACCTCAACAAGTCCCACCTGGCTCCGGTTCAGGTCATAGACTTCCTCGGGGCACGGTTGGATACTATTCAGTCAAAGATCTTTCTCACCCCGGAAAGGATAGAAAATCTCAGACTCCACGTGTCCGCTATCTCAGAGCACTCTGTAGTCACAGCAGGCGATGTTCTCAGGGCCTTGGGTTCGATGGCAGCCTCCATTTCCATTCTCCCTCTTGCACGTTTTCATATGAGAACCATTCAGTGGAATCTAGCAGTTCAATGGTCTTGGCTAGACCTCTCGATGACTTTCCAAATCAACCAGACATGCAGAATGTCACTCCAGTGGTGGCTTCAGTCATCAGACATACTGGCGGGGCGCAGTTTTCTAACCCTGCCGGCCCAAGCCACGGTGACCACGGACACCTCCCAGCTCAGGTGGGGGGGGGCACTTCCTGGGAAGAACAGTCCAAGGCACGTGGTTCCTACTAGAGACCAAGCTACACATCAGTGTCCTGGAGATAAGGACAGTGCTTTTAGTGTTGAAAGCCTTCCATCCTGTCCTACCTCCAGGGACAGTGGCCATTCAATCAGACAACATGTCAGTAGTCTGGTATATCAACAAGCAGAGAGGGACCCGATTCTACCCTCTCTGTCATGAGGCCATGAGAGTTTGGGAGTGGATCATATCCACCAACCGGTTTCTGATAGCAACGCATATCCCGGGATGCTCCAACATTTTAGCGGACAGTCTAAGCCGGGCAATCCTCCTGCCTTACGAGTGGTCTCTAAATCCATCTGTGGCGAAGAGAATCTTCCTCGTATGGGGTCAGCCTTGCTGCGACCTCTTCGCTTCTCCTTCCAGCACGAAGTGCAGCAACTTCGCTCTGATCCCTCCTCCAGGGGATGTCCCAAGGGACGCTCTAGTCCATGTTTGGCCTCCCGGGTTACTTTATGCTTATCCCTGTTACCTCTGATACCGAAGTTCCTTCAGAAAACTTGCCGGTTGCATTGCAAAGTCATTCTCATAGCTCCCTTCTGGCCTCGCCAAGTGTGGTTTCCCTTCCTATGGTCTCACCTTTTGGCTCCTCCATGGACTCTAGATCCATGCCCAGATCTACTTGCTCATCCATCGGGCTTGCCCCTGCCCAATGTGGACAGTCTCAAGCTGACGGCGTGGCTGCTCCAGTTCCCATGATTATCAGGAGTCCCGGACTTTCATCCCCCTGTTAAGAACATTCTGGTAGCATCTCTCAAAGCCTCCACTAGGAAACTCTACAGTAGCAATTGGAGACGTTTTTCCGTTTGGGCCTCTCAACGCAATCAGAACTCTTTTACAGCCCCCATTCCAGTCATTTTAGATTTTTTGGCTGGTCTCTTTCAATCAGGCGCAAGTTCTTCCACCATCATTCAACTGGCTGCCATCTCTAATTTCCATGTAGGTGAAAATAAGTTTGCTCTGGCCTCTGCCAGATTGTGTAAAGTGTTTCTGAGGGGCACCTTTCTCTTGCGACCTCCAGTTAGAGACGGTTCCTCCCAGGGATCTGACTTTAGTCCTTTAAGCATTGACCACTCTGCCTTTCGAACCTGCCGGTTCAGTCTCTATGAAATTCTTGTCTTGGAAGACGGCATTCCTGGTTGCCATCACCTCAGCTAAAAGGGTTTCAGAGTTACAGGCCTTATCCTCCGTGCCCCCCTATTTGATTTTTCACAAGGACAGGGTTTTGCTGTGTACAAACCCCTCATTCCTTCCCAAGGTGTCCTCAGCAGCCAATATTAACCAATCTATAAATTTGCTACTCTTCCCAAATTTCCAAAATAAACACTTATTGGACGTCCATAGACAGCTTCGTTTTTACCTTCATAGGACTAAACCCTACAGAAAGTCGGATCAACTGTCTCTTTTTCAAAACCATGTTTGGGCAAAGCCGTTTCGAAAGTTTTCTTTTGGGGAAACTTTACATAGTTTAAGTTAGCGTTTCCACTGGGAAAGCCAGGAATTTTCTGATTCAAAAAAGAGGCTTAGGGATTTCCTTCTTCTACCGCAGCATAGGCCTTTGGCTGTACCTCCTGTACTAGACATTGTTAATGAAGTGTTCTCGGAATCCAGTTTGGCCCCTGATTCCCTGCCTCCGGCTCCTAGTAAACCTGACCGATACTACAGGGTTCCTGAGTCCCACAAGTTTATTTTCAAAAAATCCTGTTGCAGATCCAGAGGCTATTTCTCAGGGGCCCAAGCATTAAGGCTTCTACTGCTAAAAATCCTACCCCTTCTGATAGAGACTCCAGGGTGCTGGATAGATGGGATACAAAGGTTTATACTTCTGCAGCCTTGGCAGTCAGAGCTTTAAACTGCCAATTTCATATGTTAAAATATCAACAGCATATTATTGGACTGCTTAAACAGAAAATGATGTTGATTCCTGACTGTGTGGAAAATAAAGATTTACAGGATTTAATGCATTCTGCTGAACAAGTTAGAAAACATACTTTGCAATGTGGTTTTGATTCTTTAGAGGCGTCTTGCAGGGCTGCTGTTACTGGGTCTGTGCTTACTAGGCATGCTTGGCTTAAGGAGCAATCTTTGCCTGATCATGTTAAAGCTAAATTGTTGGATGTTCCCTTAAATCAGGACCACCTGTTTGGCAACAAGGCTGAAGAAGTTCTTGAAAAGATGGAAGATAAAGCTAAATCTATGCAAACTGTTAAAGATCTTTTACAAGTGCAACCTCCAAGATTTAGTAGACACTGGCCTACTAAGAATTGGTCCTTTCCAGTCCCTTCCAGGTCCTCTCAAGCCAAACCCAGACACAGCAAAAACCCCAGGTTTCAGTCCCAGGGGACTCAGAACTAAGCAGTGGGGGGGTTTCCACTTCCAAATCTGGAAATAAGACACCCCCCTATGGTAAACGGTCTTAATGACTTCCTTTTAAAATCCCCAAGCACTTATCTTTTGACCACCCCTTTGGGGGGGGGGGGGGATTGCTCTCCGTGCAAGGAACTGGGAACTCATAACCCAGGACAAATGGGTCTTAAATATAGTGTCCCAGGGATACAGATTTCATTTCCACATGTTGTCAACACCAAACGGGTGGCCAGACCTGCCCCCAAATCAGTGGGCAGAGGCTCAAAAACAAGTACTTTCCCTCTTAAGCATAGGGTCTATTCAACTGGTACCAGAAGAGGAAAAGGGACAAGGTTTCTACTCCAGGCCTTTTCTGGTACCCAGAAAAAAAAACAAATCATGGCGTCCAATCCTGGACCTGTCTACTCTAAACACCTTTCTGGTGATTCCAAAATTCAAGATGCTGACTCTTCACCATTTACTTCCTATGCTAGGCAAAGACGCCTGGTTGGCAACTCTAGATTTAAAAGAAGCATACCTGCACATCCCAATCAGGGAATCTTGCATTAGATACCTTCAAAGCAGGTACTCGCATTATCAGTTCTCTGCACTGCCCTTTGCCTTGTCTACTACGTCCAGGGTATTCACAAAGTGCCTGGCTCCAGTTATTGCATTTTGCAGGCAAAGAAATATTCATATATATATCCATACCTGGACGATTGTCTAATTCAGGCAGAAAACCAGGGCATACCTTTAAATCATCTGGCGTTTGTAAAAAGGGTTCTAACTTGTCTGGGGTACACCATAAATGAAAAGACATCACAACTGGTACCCTGTCAACAAATTACGTTCCTGGGTGCAAGCTTGAATACAACTATCCAGATAGCTTTCCTCATGCCAGAAAAGCAAATTCATTTGGTAACCTACTTCAAACAAGTGGCCACAAAAACCCTGATGTTCATTGTGTTACACTGCTGCAGTAATTACACTTGGGTTATCCTGCCGTCAGGCAGTCCCACAGTCGGCCAGAGTTCCTCCAAAGTCTTGGTCCAGCGTCGGTTGCTGTCGCTTCTTCCCTGACGTCAGTACGTCAGGGGTGTATAAGATGCATCCGACGCCATTTTCTTCAGTCTTTCTTGCTGTGCGGTGCCCGAAGCAGAAGCAGTTCGCAAGTGCCGGTTGGCCGACTCCTGAGATTTTCGAAGTCGAATTTCAGATCCAAAGTCTTCAAGGGGAAACTTTTTTTCTTGCCTCAGACCGATGTCAGAAAAAGTTAATAATTGTATTTCTTGTGGGAAGCAAATACCTCATAAGGACTTCCACTCTTACTGTATTCCATGCCTAGGCCCTGATCACGACGTCACTAGTTGTCGGTTTTGTGCAAGATTTAACAAACGCACTATAAAAAGATGTTTTGATTTTGCTTTACACTACTTGGCCGAAGGTTCAATTATACTATGCCGTTGGATCAACTGATGACCTCAATACCGAAAAAACGCAAAGACAAGGATAAAGACAGGCATCCGAGGTCCAGAACCGACGACAAAACCTCTTCTAGGCCAGTCGCCGGTTCTCAGTGAGGCGCTTTCGCAGCCCCTGACACCCACTACCTTAGAGCCACAGGCCGCTTTCAACTCCCACGTGGAGACAACTAGGCCTCTGGAAACTCAAGGTATTGGGCCTATGGAAACTAATCTCTCAGATGGGTCTGGAGCTGCTGAGCAGGCATCGGCTTCTGAGGGTGTTTTCAGACCTTCACAACTTACCATTAAAACAACAGCCAAGACAAAGGTACCATTAAAGACAAAGAAACAAGTACAGCATTCTCCTGGACAGTCCTCCATGCCTAAGAAACAGATGCTTAAAATGGCTGAAGACCTCATTACTCTAATCAGGGGTTCCCATCCCCTTCCTGAGAAAAGGCCTAGGCAGGATACAGACTATGATTCCTCTGATCAGGTTTCCATTTCCTCTGATTCCTCTTCAGACCAGGGATACTCTCTACCCCCCCTATGAGGACTCTGATGCTGAAGAATCTATCCCTTCAGCCTCTCCTCCTGAGGATTATTCTTTTGGGGAAACTTTGGATACCATGAGGGAGCATTTCCATTGGGAAAGTCAGGATTACTCAGAATCCAAGAAAAGGCTCAGGGATTTCCTTTTATTGCATCAGCACAGGCCGCTGGCTATTCTGCATGTGCTAGACACTGTGGATGATGTGTTCTCTGAATCCAGCTTATCTCCTGATTCTTTGCCCCCTGCTCCAGTCAAGCCAGACAGGTATTATAGAGTCCCTGACTCTCACAAATTTCTTTACAAAAACCTTTCTGCTGATCCAGAAACTATTTCCCAGGGTCCAAAAGGGGTTAAGGCTTCCATTGCAAAAAATCCAGTACCCTCTGACAGAGATTCCAGAGCTTTGGATAGATGGGGGAAGAAAGTATACACTTCTGCAACTTTAGCAGTAAGAGCTTTAAATTGCCAATTTCACATGTACCAGCAATATTTAATGGCTCAGTTAAAACAGAAAATGCTTGCAAGCTCAGAAGCTCCTGATTGTAAAGAAATGCAGGATTTATTGCATGCAGTTGAACAGGTGGGAAAACATACTCTGCCATCTGGTTTTGATTCTTAGAGGCCTCTTGTAGAGCCGCTGTTACAGGCTCTGTTATTCGAAGACATGCTTGGTTAAAAGAACAGAGTTTACCTGATCATGTTAAGGCAAAATTATTGGATGCTCCTTTACAGCATGATACCTTTTGGTGTTGGCAGAAGAGGTGTTAAAGAAAATGGGGGATAAAGCTAAATCTATGCAAACAGTCATGGATTTCTTACAGGTACAGCCACCTCGGTTTAGCAGAAATTGGCCAACAAAGAATTGGTCCTTTCCAGTGTCAAGACAGGCCACAGAGAGGCAGATACAGACGACCAAGAAGCAGATCTCAACCCCAAGGCTCAAACAGACAGCGACAGTGGGGCACCTCAACCCCAAAAGAAGGTGAGGACAAGTCTCAAACTTACAGGAAACAGTCACAATGACTTTCCCCTTCGTACGCCAAGCAACGTCCCTTTTGGAAGCCCGCTTAGGGGGAAAAATAGCACTTTTTTCTCAAAACTGGCAAACAATCGCCCAAGACAAATGGGTTCTGAATATTGTGTCTCAAGGTTACAGGTTCCACTTTCATACTTTACCAAGGCTAAAAGGAATGCCAGACCTGCCACAAAATCAATGGGCAGAGGCACAAAAACAAATTTCAGCCCTCATGGACATGAGAGCTATTCAAAAAGTACCACAACAGGAACAAGGACAAGGATTTTACTCAAGACTCTTCCTGGTCCCCAGAAAGGACAAGGCCTGGAGGCCCATACTAGACCTTTCAAATCTGAATACTTACCTGAATATTCCAAAATTCAAAATGTTGACATTACAGCAGCTTCTACCCATGCTGGGCATGAAGGCTTGGCTTGTTACTCTGGACCTCAAAGAGGCATACCTGCATGTCCCTATCAGACAAAATTGCAGAAGATACCTCAGATTCAAAGCTGGTACAATGCACTAGCAATTCTCTGCACTGCCCTTTGGCTTATCTACTGCGCCCGGGGTCTTCACAAAGTGCCTGGCACCAGTAATTGCATTTTGCAGACAAAAAGGAATTCAAATATATCTATACCTGGACAACTGCCTCATTCAACCAGAGACAAAGGACTTTCTTCTACAGCATCTGGCATTTGTAAAAAGGTTGCTAATTTCTCTGCGGTACACAGTAAATGAAAAGAAGTCAAAACTAGTGCCCTCGCAACATATTATATTCCTGGGTGCCAGCTTAAATACAACTGCCCAGATGGCTTACCTAACGCCAGACAAAAAAGTTCAACTAACTCAATATTTTCAATTACTGGCAAAAAAGTCCCATCTCCCTGCAAGAAAAAATCTGCAGGCCATGGGATTCATGGCATCCTGCATTCTACTAATACCATATGCCAGACTGCATATGAGGAAATTACATTGGTACCTAAAAAGTGTTTGGACTCAACACTGTCACAGTTTAGAAGCAGTAATACCAATGATTCCCTGTCTACAACAGGAGTTTCGATAGTGGGCACAAGCATGTCACCTAAACAAGGGTCAGCCTTTTACCCAACCCACAGCCAGGCAAACTCTAACAGCAGATGCTTTGGATTACGCCTGGGGAGCACACATGGCAGGAAAATGTATTCAGGGCAAGTGGACCACAGACCAGATGCATCTTCACATCAATCAAAAAGAGATGTTGGCTGTTCAAAATGCCCTAACAGCTTTCAAGGACCTTCTGCATCCAGGACAATTATTACTAAAGACAGACAACACCACAGTAATGTGGTACATAAACAAGCAAGGGGGCACTCATTCTTCTCCCCTATGCAGGCAAGCCATGACCTTGTGGAACACAGCTCTAACGTATCAAGTTCACCTGCAAGCACAATTCCTGCCAGGAAAGAAAAATACTCTGGCAGACGATCTAAGCAGAAATATCATGGACCCTCACGAATGGAAATTGAATCCACAAATCTTCAGCATGGTAACGCAAAAATGGGGATGCCCAGACATAGATCTTTTTGCCTCCTCACTGAATCGCCAACTATAAAAATTCTGCACAAGGACTTGTCACAAGCATGGAAAGTGGATGCTCTTTTGTTCAGCTGGAAAAACCTAAAAGTGTATGCCTTCCCGCCACTGCCTCTCCTTTCAAAGGTATTCCTAAAAGCCAGATAAGAAAAACCACAGATGATCCTGATTGCTCCAGACTGGCCATACCAGCACTGGTACCCTATATTAAGGAACTTGGCTCAAGGACCACCATGGATTTTGCCTCAAATTCCACACCTTCTGACTCAACAAAACAATCAAGATCCTACACGGTCAGCTCAAAACCCTAAACCTGGCTGCATGGCAGATACATTAGCTAAACAGGCAACACCTCTCTCTAAAGCTGTTATGGATGTCACTTTGGAGGCCAGGAGGCCTAGCACCAGGAAAGCTTACTCAGAAAAATGGAAGAGATTCTGCGCCTGGAACCAGGCTCAAAACCTTGACCCTCTTGTTCCAAACATTCCTCAGATTTTACAATACTTAACTGAGATGCTGGACACAGGCCTATCCTTCTCATCAATTAAGATCCACTCCTCTGCCATTTCAGCACATTACAACACGGATCCTCCTTTATTCTCTCATCCCTTGCTAAAGCAGTACCTCAGAGGGGCTAAAAACATAAGACCGCCCCGGAGAGCACCAACACTGACTTGGGACCTCAGTTTTGTTTTGGAAAAACTGACCCCTACCACCTTTTGAGCCAGCCAATACAGCCGATCTAAAATTTTTATCATGGAAAATAGCTCTGCTCCTGGCAGTAACTTCAGCACGAAGAGTCTCAGAGCTACAGGCATTAATGGCAGTGGAACCTTTTATAATTTTTCATCAGGACAGGGTTTAAGGACAAACTCTGTCTTTATGCCAAAGGTGATATCTAGTGTGGCTCTTAACCAAACCATCCATTTGCCAACTTTTTATCCAAACCCCCAGAATAAAGGGGAGAAACGTCTGCATTCTTTGGACATACACAGGCAGCTACGCTTCTTCTTGGACAAAACAAAAGCTTTCAGGAAAACTGAGCAACTGTTTGTAGCATATGCTGCAGGATCACAGGGCAAGGCTATCTCGAAGCAGACTATATCCAAATGGATAGGACACTGTATTCGTTACTGCTACACACAGCATGGAAAATCAGTCCCAAATACCATTAGGCCACATTCCACCAGGGCAACAGCCACTTCAACACCCTTTCTCAGATGAGTACCTACCAAGGAAATTTTGGAGGCTGCAACTTGGAGTTCAGTGCACACCTTTACCAAGCATTATCACCTGCCTCTTTACTCTAAATCCAGAGCAGGATTTGCCACTGCAGTTCTGCAGGGCCTCATAGCCAATCCTAACTCTTTATAGACCAGCCACCCAACCTTAGCTTTGGGATTCTACCCAAGTGTAATGACTGCAGCAGTGTAACACCATGAACATAGTACAGTTTTGTACCTACCATAAATGTAGATGTTCAAGTGTTCAGACTGCTGCAGTCCAGGTTACCCTCCCTCCATCCCCTCTGAACTAGCTGGACTTCTCTATACCTTTCTATCCTGTACAACCTTTGTGGTGTATTTGCTTGTAACTGAAGGTATTGTTTTTATTTTATATGTATATCTTTTATTAGCAATATGTATTGCCTACCTATTGGTGGGGGCACCTGACATCTGGGGCAAGAAAAACTGAAGAAAATGGCATCGGATGCATCTTGTATACCCCTGACGCACTGACGTCAGGGAAGAAGCGACAGCAACTGATGCCAGACCAAGACTTTGGAACTCTGGCGGACTGCGGGACAGCCTGATGGCAGGATAACCCAAGTGTTAATGACTGCAGCAGTGTGAACACTCGAACATCTACATTTATGGTAGGAACAAAACTGTACTTTATCTGCAAGACAAATACTGCAAGCCTTGGGGTTCATGGCCTCCTGCATTCTTCTAATTCCATATGCAAGACTGCATATGAGAAAACTACAGTGGTATCTAAAAAGTCTATGGAGTCAACATTGTCACAGTCTGGAAACAATGATTCCTATCGTACCTTGCCTATGCCTGGAGTTCCTATGGTGGGCAGAGGCCTGCCACCAAAACAAGGGACTACCATTCACACTACCTCCTACCACACAAACCCTAACTACAGATGCATCAGACTATGCATGGGGGGCTCACCTGGTAGGGAAGTGCATTCAGGGCAAATGGAACCCAAATCAAATGCACCTACATATCAATCAAAAAGAAATGTTAGCTGTACAGAATGCTCTGACAGCCTTCAAGGACTACATTCTTCCAGGACAACTAATGGTAAAGACAGACACCACGGTTATGTGGTACATAAACAAGCAGGGGGGACACATTCATACCCCCTCTGCAGACTAGCCATGGCATTGTGGAACAAAGCCTTGAGCTACCAAGTGCACCTACAAGCTCAATTCCTGCCAGGAAAATTGAATACACTGGCAGACGGACTAAGTAGATACCTCGTGTACCCACACGAGTGGAAACTGGAAACCAAGGATTTTCAACATGTTGACAAGCGAATGGGGGAGCCCAGACATGGATCTGTTTGCCTCCCCCGAGAACTACCAGTTGGACAAGTTTTGCACAAGGACTCCCCACAAACAAGCCTGGAAAGTGGATGCTCTGTCCTTCAGCTGGAAAAACCTATCAGTCTACGCCTTCCCCCCATTGCCTCTGCTCTCCAAAGTTCTACTAAAAGTCAAACAGGACAAACCAAGGTTGATTTTGATTGCTCCAGACTGGCCGCGCCAACACTGGTACCCCATCCTGCGCAGTGTGTCGCAGTTATCTCCATGGCACCTGCCTCAGACCCCTTCCCTGCTGTCTCAGGAGAACCAAATTCTGCACCCTCAGCTTCCAACATTGAACCTTGCAGCCTGGCTAATCACTTAAATTCACCCTTATCATCCCTCAGCAAACCTGTGATGCATATCATCTTGGAGGCAAGGAGACCTAGTACTAGAAAATCAAATGGAAAAGATTTTGGGCCTGGAACCAATCTCAAGGGATGAGCACAGCAATGCCCAATTTACCTCATATTTTGCAATAGTTAACTGAGATGCTTCACAAGGGCCTGTCTTTTTCCTCCATTAAAATCTATGCCTCAGCTGTTTCAGCTCATTGCAGTCCTGGTTACCCTCCCTCCAGCCCCCTAACTTTTTCTGGCTATACCTCTACTTTCCTTTGCTATGCTTAAAAGCCTTTTTGGTGTATTTGCTTTTTGTTGGAGGTATACCTTTGTGTATTTATGTTTATTTACTCCCCATTAGGGGGGCACCTGACATCTGGGGCAAGAAAAACTGATGTAATGGCATCGGCTGCATGTTTTATACTCCTGACGTCTTAGAGGAAGGGACAGCAACCGACGCAGGACCCAAGACTTTGTTAATCAGGCTGACTGAGGGCAACGTGCCAGCAGATTACCCAAATGTAATGACTGCAACAGTGAATACACTCGGAACATCTACATTTATGGTAAGTGTACACAACTGTACTATATCCCTCACGCTTAGACATCTGCATTTGTGGACATGCTTTGGTCTGCTTCTGGGCTGCTCATCCCGGGTGGGCTCTACTCTGCCCAACTTTAAGGGCTCTTGGCCTCTCCCATCATCCTGGATTCTCCTGGCAGGGAAGTTTTGGGCAAGAAGCGGTGCAAGAGGAACCACCTGGGTTCTCTCAAAGAATTTCTCTCCAAGGAATACTGACCTTGGAAGTAGCGGGGTCTTCTAAATCCTCCTTTGATAATCTCTTGGAGCTACTTAACCAGCATGGGGGTTGGACTGCCAAAGCCCTATCAGAGAAATGTGTATTTTTAGAGGTCTTGGCAGTCGGCCCCACATCCATATATGTCCTGGATGGTTCCCCTTCCAGATCTTATTGACGTGGTGTCCCAGCAGATGTGAAAGAAGCCTGATCAAGTGGAACTGATCCCTAAGAAACCACACAAGATTTTCTCCCCTTCCAAGAACTGGCACCACTGTTGAATGTGTCCAGCGTTAAATGCAGTTGTGGTTGCAGCCACTAAGAAGGACATCTCAGAGAGTTCCTTGGTTCATCCCCCATATTAGGGGGTCTTGGGCATTAGACTGGTTGGGGAAGTGATCCTTTGCATCAGGCACATTTAGACCGAGGGCATTAAACTGTCTTGCTCAAACTTCAGTGTGACATTGTCTCGGAAGTGTCAAGGATAATTAAAACACAGCAGAATCTGGAGTCTCAGAGACTTTGGAGACTCAGGTGTCTACTTTATAGTTTATTGCTAATGTTCCCACGTGTCTGCTGTCTAATGCAGCTGATGGTGCATCATGAGCCGGTGGCACTGGTATTACCATGCTTGGATGAAGTGGTGTAGATGTCCTTCAAGAATGCAACTGCAGTCATAACATATGGGTTGTCCTGCCTCAGGCAGCCCTCGGTTGGCCGGATTCCAAAGTCTGGGTCTGACGTCGGCTGATGTCGCATTTCTCTCCGACGTCAGAGCGGCTGGAGTATATAAGCATCAGCCGACGCCATCTTCTTCAGTCTTTCTTGCCGCGCGGTGCCCGAAGCAGAAGCAGTTCACAAGTGCCAGTCGGTCAGCTCCTGTATTCTTCAAAACCGAAGTCATCAAAAAAGCTAAGTACCCCGTTGGGGACCTTTTCTTGCCTCAGCTGATGTCAGAAATTACTGAAAAAGTAAATAATTGTTTGTCTTGTGGTAAACAAATACCTCATAAGGATTTCCATTCCTACTGCCTCCCTTGCCTTGGCCCAGACCACGACGTCTCAGCCTGTGCCGCCTGTGCTCGCTTCAATAAGCGCACTCTCAGGCGCTGGGTGGAGTTCGCTGAAGACTTGGCAAAAAATTTGATTATATAATGCCGTCGGAACAACCGACCACGCATACTCCTAAGAAACGAAAAGACCGGGACCGACATCCTTGGCCCGTGTCTTCTACCGACACCACGCCAAAACTAACCGCGAGTGCCCCGGTTCCATCTGAGGTGATTATTCCACTGCTTTGAACCAAAGACACCGCATTACCGATACCTCCGATACCGGAGGCCACTCCGCCAGTTATTGATTTTCCTCCGGATACTGAAACCGAGGAAATGCCCGAGACCATTGCTGTTGATAAGGTCACTCCTGCACGTGGAGCGGCTAGGCCTCCCATGTCCATGTCTATCAAGGCCTACACACGTGCTAAGGCAGCCAGCAAGGCCAAGCATCTTACTGCTAAAACCTTACCTCAGCCTACTCCTGAAACTCAAATCATGTCTATGGCCGCAGATTTAATTTCCCTGATCAGAGGTTCCCAGGCCCATCCTGAGAGGATCCCAGCCTCCTCCTGATAAGAGGCCCAGGGTTGAACCCTCTGACCCTCTTCCTTCAGATGAAGATTCTGAGGACTCTGTTCACTCCGAAAGCCAGGAAGAGCCCTTCCAGACCTATGAGGATTCAGATGCAGAGGACTCCATTTCCTCGGCCTCTCCTCCTGAGGATATTTCTTTTGGGGAAGTTCTGCATTCCATGAGGGAGCATTTTCAGTGGCAAGGCCAGGAATATTCAGATTCCAGAAAGCGCCTTCGAACATTCCTTAAAAAACCCCAACACAGACCCTTAGCTATACCTCATGTGCTTGACGTTTTGGATGATTTATACTCTGACTCCAGTGTTACCCCTGATACTCTTCTTCCTGCTCCTGTCAAGCCTGACAGATATTATAGGGTCCCAGAAACCCATTCTCATTTCTTTAGGGCCCATGCTGTTGATTTAGAAACAATTTCCCAGGGGTCTAAAGGGGTTTCAGCTACCACCTCCAAAAACCCTTTGCCTTCTGACAGGGAAGCAAGGTCCTTAGAGAGATGGGGGAAGAAGGTTTACACCTCCACTACCTTATCTATGAGAGCTCTCAATTGTCTCTTTCACATGTTTCAATATCAGGATTTCCTGTTAGATGATTTACAGACAAGATTGGCCTCTCCTGAACCTTTAGATAGGAAGTCTTTGCAGGAGGCTGTTCGTAATTCTCAGAAGGTTAGCAATCACTTTCTACAGTGTGGATATGATGCATTGGAAGCTTCATGTAGGGCAGCTATGACAGGGGCGGTCATTCGTAGACATGCATGGTTAAAAGAACAACCTTTACCAGATCATGTTAAGGCAAAACTTCTTGATGCACCCTTGGAAAAGAACAAGCTTTTTGGTGCTAATGCTAAAGATGTGTTAAAGTCCATTGAGGAAAAAGCCAAGTCAGTTCAGACAGTCAAAGATTTCCTCCAGGTTCAGCCACCCAGATTCAGCAGGAACTGGCCTTCTAAAAACTGGTCCATTCCTAATCCTGAAAGATTTCAAAGGGGCAAAACCAGGCGTGCCCGAGGAAGAGGGCAATACAGAGGATCCTACAGGGGACGACAATGGCAACCAGCAAACCAAAGAAGTGACACAGGGGTTTCTCCTGCCCCGCAGGGACAATCTCAATGACTTTCCTCTAGTTCCGCTGACCAAGGAGCAATCAGAAGCTCCTTTGGGTGGAAAATTGTCTTTGTTTACAAAATATTGGCACAAACTGATAAAAGACAAATGGATTTTGGACATTATAGACCACGGTTACAGGTTCCATTTTCATACCTTGCCAAGAAAACAAGGCATGCCAAATCTTCCACAAAATCAGAGGGCAGAGGCTATCAAGCAAATTTTTCTGCTTGCTCAGATCAAAGCAATAGAAAAAGTTCCACAACAAGAACAAGGTCAGGGGTTTTATTCAAGACTGTTCCTTGTTCCAAGAAAAGAAACTCAATGGAGACCAATACTGGACTTGTCCGCTTTAAACACTTTTCTCATAGTACCAAAGTTCAAAATGCTGACTCTACAGCAACTCCTTCCCATGCTGGGCAAGGGGTCTTGGCTGATTACTCTGGACCTCAAGGAGGCATACCTGCATGTCCCTATCAGACACAGCTGCAGAAGATACCTCAGATTTCTTGCAGGGCCAGAGCATTATCAATTCTCAGCATTGCCATTTGGCTTATCTACTGCACCCAGAGTATTCACGAAATGCCTGGCATCAGTAATTGCTCATTGCAGGCTCCAGGGGATTCAAATCTACCCGTACCTGGATGATTGCCTCATACAAGCGGACAACAAACTAACCCTTGATAAAAAACTTGAATTATGTCATACACTTGCTACAGGCTCTGGGATACACAGTCAACTTTCAAAAGTCAAGACTTCAGCCATCCCAGCAAATAACCTTCTTAGGAGTCAAACTAGACACAGCCTCTCAAATGGCTTACCTGACAGAAGACAAGCAAAAGAAGTTAACTCATTACTTCAAAAGTTTAGCAAAGCTCACCCAGATGACTGCAAGGAGATTCCTACAGGCCCTGGGTTACATGGCATCCTGCATTCTCCTGGTTCCACTAGCAAGATTACACATGAGAAAGCTTCAATGGTACCTAAAAAGCTTATGGTCTCAACACAGCAACAACCTAGAAGCAACTATTCCACTCATTCCATGTCTTCAAAAGGAATTTCTATGGTGGGCCACAGTAAGCCAGTCAAACACAGGCATGTCATTCAAAAAACCTCAGATAACACAGACCATGACCACAGACGCCTCAGACCTTGGATGGGGGGGGTGCACATGGAGGGCAGATGTATTCAAGGACAATGGTCTCCAAAGGAAACACATCTGCTTATCAACCAAAAAGAAATGCTGGCAGTAATGCATGCCATCGAGGCCTTTGGACAACAACTTCAACAAGGCCACCTACTAATACAGACAGACAACACCACTGTGATGTGGTACATAAACAAGCAGGGGGGCACTCATTCTTACCCCCTTTGCAGACTGACAATGAATCTTTGGGAAAAATCACTGAGTCTAAACATACAGTTACAAACCCAGTTTGTTCCAGGCAAAGACAATGTTCTGGCGGACAGTCTAAGCAGGAATTTCCTAGACCCCCCACGAATGGAGGCTACATCCAGACATCTTTATACGACTCACCTCAACATGGGGCAGGCAGGACGTAGACCTATTTGCCTCCCACCTCAATCATCACTTACAAAAGTTCTGCTCAAGGACATATCATCCACAAGCATGGAAAATAGATGCTCTCTCATTCAACTGGAGCTCCCTAATAATTTATGCATTTCCACCTCTGCCACTGATGACCACAGTGTTATTAAAGATCAAAGCAGAGCAGCCAAGGGATCCTAATAGCTCCAGACTGGCCAAGACAACACTGGTACCCACTACTACGGAGCATATGTCACAACAAAACGTGGGCCCTTCCCCAATGGCCCCAACTTTTGACTCAACACAACTTCAGGACAGTTCATCCCAACATCCAGACGCTACAGCTAACAGCTTGGGAGATCCCATAAATAACCTCAATTTACCTCTATCCAAGGAAGTTCAGCGGATACTAACAGAAGCCCGCAGACCATCCACCAGAAAGGTTTACTCAGCCAAATGGAAGAGATTCAGCATTTGGAATACCAACAAGGGTCATGATGCATCACTTTTGAGCATCCCACTCATTCTGGAATACTTGGCAGATATGCTACATAATGGACTCTCATGCTCTTCCATAAAAATACATGCTTCAGCTATCTCAGCTAGATACAACACTGATCCACCTGTTTTCACATCCTTTGTTAAGGCAATTTCTTAGAGGAATCAAGAATATAAAGCCCCCAAGAAAGGCACCAGTACCAGCTTGGGATCTCAATTTTGTCCTAGAAAAATTGACTCTACCTCCCTTCGAGCCAGCAGCTTCTGTGGATTTACAATTTCTTTCCTGGAAGACCGCTTTCCTGCTGGCCATTACCTCAGCAAGAAGGGTTTCGGAATTACAGGCCCTAATGGCAATACCACCATTCATAACTTTTCACAGAGACAGGGTCTCCTTACGAACCAACCCTACCTTTCTGCCAAAAGTGGTATCTAGGGTTTCTTTAAATCAAGCAATTCACCTGCCTACTTTCTTTCCCAATCCTGAGAACAAAGGGGAAAGACTGTTACATACCTTGGACATACACAG
This sequence comes from Protopterus annectens, assembly GCF_019279795.1. Taxonomy (NCBI): domain Eukaryota; kingdom Metazoa; phylum Chordata; order Ceratodontiformes; family Protopteridae; genus Protopterus; species Protopterus annectens. Next base: position 301,584,678 of record NC_056742.1, on the reverse strand, counting down.
ACAACTTCGCTACTACCTAGACAGAACCAAGACCAGTAGGAAGTCTGATCAGCTTTTTGTAGCTTACGCCCCTGGAGTACAAGGAAAAGCAATTTCCAAACAGACAATTTTAAAATGGATTGGACATTGCATCAGATTCTGTTATTCTTTCCATGGAAAGAGTGTGCCAGCCAATGTCAGACCACACTCCATCAGAGCTACAGCCACCTCTACAGCATTTTTAAGAGGGGTGCCTACAAAAGACATTCTAGAAGCTGCTACATGGAGCTCCGTGCATACATTTTCCAAACACTACAACCTCCCTTTATATTCCAGATCCAGAGCAGGCTTTGCTTCAGCAGTCATGCAGGGATTGATAGCTACACCATCCTTTTCTTAGAGCATACCACCTCCCCCAGCTAAGCTATGGTATTCAACCCATATGTTATGACTGCAGTTGCATTCTTGAAGGACATAGTACAGTTTTGTACCTACCATAAATGTAGATGTCCGATAGATATGCAACTGCAGTCGGGTTTTCCCTCCCTCCTTCCCCTCTATGCCTTGGGTCCACTCCTCTCCCTGTTATCCTTAGCTGGGGATATCTGTTATGGTGTAATCTGTTTATTGCTTATTTACTGTCTGGAAACCTATTATTGTCTTCCAATTTGATTACAGCCTTCCTTGGAGGGCACCTGGCATCTGGGGAAAGAAACACTGAAGAAGATGGCGTCGGCTGATGCTTATATACTCCAGCCGCTCTGACGTCAGAGAGAAATGCGACATCAGCCAACGTCGGACCCAGACTTTGGAATCTGGCCGACCGAGGACTGCCTGAGGCAGGACAACCCATATGTTATGACTGCAGTTGCATATCTATCGGACATCTACATTTATGGTAGGTACAAAACTGTACTTTTTCCAGACTCTTTCAAGATGTCTTTCATTAACACCCCCTTTAGCTTTTCACTTTTTTGCCCCAAAGTTAGACACCTTGAGCAGGATGAGAAGCTATCTGCCATTATTTTGCTACCCTTCAGTAGACCTTCTCTCAAAACCAGAATAACATGCAGCACTCTTTTTTTAGGAAGCTCCTTAATGAGGGTTCTTCTGCAGTGGGGGAGGGGAGTAACACAAAAGGATGCCACCCTTGGGGCAGGGGTGGTGTGCAGAACCGGAGCTGTTATTGAGCTTTTGGGAGGCACTTTCAGCAACCCTGAGGGGTTGCCCAACTGGTAATGGAGGTATTCAGTCATTTGGCTCTACATCTGGAATCTTGGGAGACCATCACTTCAGACGTATGGGTGTTTAGTCATATCCAGAGGATATACAGTTCCATTTTTGGAAACTCCAAATTTAAATCCCAAGCATTTCCAAGATGTGCAACCCAATCAGGGAAGTTATGCAGCCATCAAAATGCATAACTGTCAGAAAATAGTCTTCCAAGAGGTCGCAGCAGACCATGGCAAATCTGGGGTCTGTTAAAGAACAACTTCAGGCCAGTTTTGGATTTTAGCAGGTTGAATTGTTTTGTCAAACAGACCAAGTTCCAAATGGTCATGGTGCAGTCCATTCTGCCTCTCGAGGAAGGACGACTGGATGTGCTTGATAGACCTCATAGGTGCCTGCCATCATGGATAGGTGTTCCAGGAGGTTTGTGCACTTCTGACTGTGGAGGCATGTCATTATCAGTCCAAAGCTCTGGCTGTTGGTCTCCACCACCACCCCCTGGGTGTTCAGGTTTATGGCAGTTGTGTCTGCAGGGCGCAGGCTGCTGGGGTTCCAGATCTTTCTTTACCTGGACAGTTGGCTCCTAACCACTTCCATGAGAGCATCCTTTGTTAGGACAAAGGACACTTTACTGCAGCTGTGCAACTCCTTGGGAATCGCAGTTATCAGAAGTACAGCCTGTTCCATCTGCAAATGATGGATTTCATAGGCTGCCCCTAGACAGTTTCTCATTTTGCAAGACTGTCAGTTTCCAGAGTATCAGCCCTGTGGGATCTAACCTTTTCCTTGCGGTTACTGAAACCCCCAGCTTATCTTATTCTCAGACTGTTGGGCCACATGATTGCTGCCATCTGCTTGGTTCCCCTAGTGAAGTACCACAAGGGTTCTGCAGTGGGCACTGGTGCAGTAGTCTTACTTGACACATCCAATGGATTCCCCCATTGTACTGACAGATGTCTGCCAAGATAAGGTGGTGGTTGCTGGGGACACTCCCATTGGTTGAATCCAGACCCGAAAGACAACATTGAATATGAAAGTTATGTACTTATAGCAATAGATCTTGTTGTCATTCCATCATGGTTCAACCTTCCCTTCCTAATTCCCCCTTCCATTATGGCAAGTGACAGGCACTGGGTGGCAGTGAAGAATTACTGAATAGCTGGGTAACTACAGCAGAGCTAGTACGAGAGATAGCTAGAAGGGTGCTTGGTGTGACATCTGGAAAGAGGAAGGAGGACAAGGAGACCTGGTGGTGGAATGAAGAAGTACAGGAGAGTATACAGAGAAAGAGGTTGGCGAAGAAGTGGGATTGTCAAAGAGATGAAGAAAGTAGACAAGTGTATAAGGAGATGAGGTGCATGGCAAAGAGAGAGGTGGCTAAGGATAAGGCATATGAAGAGTTGTATAAAAGGTTGGACACTTAAGGAGGGAGAAAAGGACCTGTACCAATTGGCTAGACAGATTGACCGAATTAGTAAAGATGTGCAGCAGGTAAGGGTGACAAAGGATAATGAGGGAAACGTACTCACAAGCAAGGAGAGTGTGTTGAGCAGATGGAAAGAGTACTTTGAGGGGTTGATGAATGAAGAGAATGAGAGGGAGTGAAGGTTGGATGATGTGTGGATAGTGAATCATGAAGTGCAGTGGATTAGCAAGGAGGAAGTAAGGATAGCTATGAAGAGGATGAAGAATGGAAAGGCTGTTGGTCCAGATGACATACCTGTGGCAGCATGGAGGTGTTTAGGTGAAATGGCAGTGGAGTTTTTAACTAGATCGTTTAATGAAATCTTGGAAAGTGAGAGGATGCCTGAGGAATGGAGAAAAAGTCCTTTGGTACCGATTTTTAAGAATAAGGTTGATGTGCAGAGCTGTAGTAACTACAGAGGGATTAAACTGATTAGTCACAGCATGAAGTTATGGGAAAGAGTAGTGGAAGCTAGGTTAAGAAGGGAGGTGATGATTAGTGATCAGCAGTATGGTTTCATGCCAGGAAAGAGCACTACAGATGCGATGTTTGCTCTGAGAATGTTGATGGAGAAGTACAGAGAAGGTCAGAAGGAGTTGCATTGTGTCTTTGTGGATTAAGAGAAAGTACATAACAGGGTGCCTAGAGAGGAGTTGTGGTATTGTATGAGGAAGTCGGGAGTGTCAGAGAAGTATGTAAGAGTGGTACAAGCTATATACGAGGGTAGTGTGACTGCGGTGGGAGTGACAGATGTGTTTAAGGTGGAGGTGGGATTACATCAAGGATCAGCTCTGAGCCCTTTCTTATTTGCAATGGTAATGGACAGGTTGACAGACGAGATCAGACAGGAGTCCCCGTGGACTATGATGTTTGCAGATGACATTGCGATCTGTAGTGAGAGTAGGGAACAGGTGGAGGAGACCCTGGAGAGATGAAGATATGCTCTAGAGAGAAGAGGAATGAAGGTCAGCAGGACTAAGACAGAATATGTATGTGTGAATGAGAGGAAGGATAGAGGAATGGTGAGGATGCAGGGGAGTAGGGGTGGCGAAGGTGAATGAGTTTAAGTACTTGGGATCAACAGTTCAGAGTAATGGTGAGTGTGGAAGAGAGGTGAAGAAGAGAGTACAGGCAGGATGGAGTGGGTGGAGAAGAGTGTCAGGAGTAATTTGCGACAGACGTGTACCAGTAAGAGTGAAAGGAAGGTCTACAAGAGGGTAGTGAGACCAGCTATATTATACCGGTTGGAGACAGTGGCATTGACAACAAGGCAGGAGTCAGAGCTTGACGTGGCAGAGTTGAAGATGTTAAGATTTGCACTGGGTGTGATGAGGATGGACAGGATTAGGAATAAGTATATTAGAGGGTCAGCCCAGGTTGGAAGGTTTGGAGACAAAGCCAGAGAGGCAAGATTACGTTGGTTTGGACGTGTGCTGAGGAGGGATGCAGAGTATATTGGGAAAAAGATGCTAAGGATGAAGCTGCCAGGTAACAGGAAAAGAGGAAGGCCTAAGATAAGGTTTATGGATATGGTGATAGAGGATATGCAGGTGGTTGGTGTGACAGAGCAAGATGCAGAGGACATGAGGAAATGGAAACAGTTGATCTGCTGTGGCGACCCCTAACGGGAGCAGCCGAAAGAAGAAGATTATGGCAAGTTTCTTGATCATGGGATGACCAAGTCATTTTGAAATTCCTCCTTTTTTGGAGCCCTTAGCATTTTCCTGTTGGATTGAACTCTGTCATTTTGGGCAGTATGGGGCAAACTCAGCCTGAGGTAATCTTAGTAGAGCGAGGGATTATAGATAGAGGCGATGGAGCGCAGTGGGCAGAAGTCTTTGAAATATGGCCAGTCTGTGATCCGAGTTAGATCCAATTACCCACAGGTTGAACCAGACGGAAAGAGACAACAAGGAGCTATCATTATGTAAGTACATTTAGTTTTTCTCCGGAGTTCCACAAGGCCACCTTCAGCCTCCTCATTTCTGTATGGTTATCAAGGCACTTATCTGAAGCTAATGCGAACAGGATAATGCAGAATTCCCTGTTAACCCAGATACATGTGAGGTCCTCATCCCTATCCCACAGTGGGGGGCACAGAGACCAGGCGCTTCCACATCTCAGCGGGTTTCTCCTTAGTCTGAACTTCAAATCCTGTGGTTTTGAGCTTGAGCATTATCTATGGATACCTTTGTTGGAGCTGGTAGTTTGGCCATCTTCATCAACAAATAGTTTCTCCTATCTGCTTGACTCTGACAGCATATTTCTGGGGAGGGCCTGGAGCAGAGTGGTCAGTGTTTACACACTGGGATTTAGAATGGACAGACTTCTCTAATCCATCCCTACCTTTTCCTTAGTGCATCAGCACTAGATAGCTTGGCTCGGGTGTCTGTTTTGGAAACAAGTCTCAAGAGTGCCTGTTGTCAGGATCCTCGGATCCTAAAAGAACCCTTTTTGACCATCATCTGCTTTGGCCTTTGAGACATTTAAAAGGGTTCTCTAGTTATCTTGAGAAGAGAGATCCGTCCTTTGCCTGAATCCATCCCAATCCGTTCTGGTGTATGTGCTTGACTAGGCTGTTAAGTTCCCCTGCAGCTTCTGTATCTTCCTCAGTGTTTTGCCATGGAAGAGCACAGGAAGCATCCATTGTAAAGGAGACATTTAGACTCCCACAGGAGTCTTGTACTGAAGATACCATTTTTGATGGAGAGAGAGGGTATCCCTGGAAGATGTCTTCTAAGGGATCATCCATGTAATTACTTCAGCAAAGGGGTATGGTCTTCCAGTGCCCCCCTCCCAAGAGGAATCTGTATTTATCGAGGCCTTTTGAGCTGGTTCATCTACTTCCTAGGGGATCCCTCTGGCAGATAAGCTTGGGCGTGGAAGGAGCCAAATTTAGTGGATTACATACCCTGCAAGCCCAGTAAGATATTTTTGTTTCCTTACAAGACAGATCACACTGGACTCTCAGTAGATGTCCTTGTGGTAGTGGTAGCCATGAAGAAAGAGCTCTTAGAAGGAGAACTCTTCTGACTTATGCGTGCTGAACTTTCTAGCACACTTAACTCTCTCAGGTGCTATGACAGCAGAGTACCACAAAACAGTGGACCCGCAACTGGCAGCCTTACAATCCATTTCAAATGTGCCCATGTGTCTTTTATCCAATGCAGCAGACAAAATCTTGAGCAACAAGCACAGACATTAACATAAACATGCCTGGATGTATATCTGTGATTTTGCAGAGAAATTCAAAACATCCTTTTTGAATGCCCCTTTTGACAGGTCCACACTCTTCAAAACCAAAGTTAAAAATGTGCTTATAAGAAATGAAGGCAAAACCCTGTCTGCATCGGCTTTGTCACCTTTTCTCAGAAAAAAAAGGGTGATAAGAGGCTGTAATTCTGGAAGTGTCTGGTTTTGCATAAGATGCTTCTGGAGATAGACTCCCCAAGGAGCAGTGGAGGGAATAAGGGCAGCAGTGGATGTCACCCTATAGGCATAAGTGGTCTGCAAAATCAAGGGATTTGAGGCTTGTTTGCAGACAAACCTGTTCAGTATCCTGAAAGGTTGCACGACTGCCGTGCTGTGGAGGCAGTTGGGGAAATCTGTCACTGCACCATCACACCTGATCAGTCAGCACTCCTGATTCATGGCGGCAGAGAGTAGTATCCAGAGGCTGTCATTACCTTTGCTTACCCATCTTGAATGCTGCAAAGAAAGCTTCCCAGTTTTCCACCCCCACAGAGAACAGCATCTGCTCAAGAAATCGCAAAGCATTTAAACAAGTTACCTAGGAGGTCCCACCAGACCTGCAAGTGTTTAAAGTCTACTTAAAGTTCTTTTCAGTTCTAAAGAAAAATGTGACCTTAGGCCCATTCTGGACCTCAGACACCTAAAACAGCTTGTAAAACAAACAGCTAGATGCTCATAGCTTAGTCCATTTTCCTGTTCTGAGGAGGGATGACTGGATGTGCTCAGTCGACCTGCAGGATGCTTATTATCACATGAAAATAGCCAGCAGTCCAAAAGGTACTTTCATTTGAGAGCCAGTTCATTTCAGTTCAGTACACTATACACCATCTTTTCATCTCATCACTGACCCCCAAATGTTCATCAAATGCACAACAGTGGTTGCATCACATCTCAGACTGCAAGATTTCTAGGTGTTCCCTTGTAAAGATGACTAGCTCATAAGTGCTATGATCAGGGATCTGTTAATTCATAGAGGTCACAGTCAATCTGAAAAAGACCAACTGACTCCTGTACAAATGATGGAATTCATAGAAGGGGAAACTGGACACCACTTTGCAAATAGCCAAACTTCTGGAATCCAGATTAGCCCCTTCACATCAATAAGTCGTTCTTTTTGTTCTGTCTCACCAAAATCCTACGACAGGATCCAACCTGTGGCGTTTGGCTCTGGTGGTGTCCATCGCCGTTTTTTTTCAGGCCAGATTTCACATGAGGGTGTTACAGTGAACCCTTTCAGTACAGTGTACACTATCCTATGCACTTTCCAGTCACACTTTTGGGGGGGGGGGGGTTTACACACAGAATGTTCAGTGGTGGCTAAGTTCTCCTCTAGTCTCTCTAGGTCGTCCCTGTGTTCTCCCTTCCCCAGTAGCCATGGTAACCATAGATGCTTCCCTTGTAGGGAAGGAGGGGACATTTTGAAGTTAAGATTTCTGAATAATGGATTTCTGAGTAATGTGAGCTTCAACAGAGGCGAGTCTTCACATTAATGCTCTGGAGATGAGGACAGTCCTAGCATTACAAACCTTCCAGGGCTCCCTCCTTTTGGATGTGATTATGATTAAGACACAATGTGTTGCCTGGTGGATCAACAATTAAGGAGGAACCAACGTGCACTGTTTGTCGAGAGGCCATGAGGTTTGGCAGTGGGTGTCTTCCCAGTATTTTTTTTTTTTTTTTTTTGGTTGCAAGTCATGTTGAAGTCCAATGCATTAGATAAGTTGGGTAGGTCCTTTTTTTTTTTTTTGCTATACAAGTGCTCTCTTCAATTGGTGACTTCTAAGATTTTCAGCTGCTGGAGCCTGTCTTGCTGTGATTAGTTCATAGTCCCATCCAGCATCAAATGCCGCAGATACTTTGCCTGATTCCCAGGAGAGTGCATCACTGAGGGATGCTCTAGTCAACATTTGGCCCTGGATATCCTTTATGTTCATCCTGACTCCGCTCACAACTTTCTGTAGAACGTGACCTGGTGCAAGACAAAGGTGAAGCCTCATTGCCCTTTTTTTTTTTTGCCTTCACAGGTAAGGTTCCCCTTTCTTTGGCCTCACTTCACACTGGATCCTTTTTCATATTTGCTTTTTAACCCATCCTGCAAGCCTCACTTAAAATAAAAGCCCTGAAGTTTACTACTTTGCTTCTTCAGTGATGGACAGTAATTCCAGGTTTTCATCTACAGTGATCCATATCTTATCTCATAAACCTGTCAGGAAAGTTTATAGAAGTAAGTGGAGGAGATTTTCTATATGGGCATCTGTTAAGGGTCTGGACCTATTTTTAGCTCCATTACCATTGATTTAGATTTTCTGGCAGATTTGTTTCATGCAGTAGGTAGCTGCTGCTCCATCAAAGATGATGTTCATCGTGTTTCACTGTTGCAGTCATTACACTTGGGTTATCCTGCTGGCAGGCAACCCGCAGTCGGCCCAAGTTCCAAAGTCTTGGTCCGGCGTCGGTTGCTGTCTCCTCTTCCCTGACGTCAGTGCGCCAGGGATATAAAAGTTGCAACCGATGCCATTTTCTTCAGTCTTTCTTGCCGCACGGTGCCCGAAGCAAAAGCACTTCACAAGTGCCGATCGGCCGACTCCTGAGATTTTCAAAATTGAGTTTCAGAACCGAAGTCTTCAATAAAGCTAAGTATCCCGTTGGGGAAACTTTTTCTTGCTCCAGACCGATGTCAGTAAAAGTTAATAATTGTATTTCTTGTGGGAAGCAAATACCTCATAAGGATTTTCACTCTTACTGTATTCCTTGCCTAGGCCCTGACTATGACATTACTAGTTGTCGGTTTTGTGCTAGATTCAATAAACGCACTATTAAACGTCGATTGATTTTGCTTTGCATTATTTTGGCAGAAGGTTTAATTACATAATGCCGTCGGAACAACCGACGACCGGAATTTATAAAAAATGCAAAGACAAAGAAAAAGGACAGGCATGCGAGGCCCAAAACCGACGACGAAGCCTCTTCTAGGCCAGTCGCCGGTTCTAAGTGAAGCGCATTCGCAGCCCCTGACACCCGCTACCTCAGAGCCACAGGCTGTATCCGACTCCCACGTGGAGACAACTAGGCTGCTGGATACTCAAGGTATTGGGCCTATGGAAAATATTCCCTCAGATGAGTCCGGAGCCACTGAGCAGGCATCGGCTTCTGAGGGTGTTTTCAGACCTTCACAGCTTGTTATTAAATTCTCTGCAGCAGCCAAAGTAAGTCAAAGACACCATTAAAGACAAAGAAACAAGTACAGCATTCTCCTGGACAGTCAACCATGCCAAAGAAACAGATGCTTAAAATGGCTGAAGACTTAATTACTTTGATCAGGGGTTCCCATCCCCCTCCTGATAAAAAGCCTAGGCAAGACACTGACTATGTCCTTTGACCAGATTTCTGTATCCTCTGATTCCTCTTCAGATCAGGGCTGTTCTCTTCCTCCCTATGAGGACTGTGATGCTGAAGAATCTATACCTTCAGCCTCTCCACCTGAGGATTACTCCTTTGGGGAAACTCTGCACACCATGAGGGAACATTTCCACTGGGAGAGCCAGGATTATTCAGAATCCAAGAAAAGGCTCAGAGATTTTCTTTTACTGCCTCAACACAGGCCCCTGGCTATCCACCCTGTGCTTGATATAGTTGATCTTTTCTCTCAATCCAGTCTGTCTCCTGATTCTTTACCCCCTGCACCAGTCAAGCCAGACAGGTATTACAGGGTCCCTGACTCTCATAAATTTCTTTATAAAAACCCTGCTGCTGACCCTGAAACAATTTCTCAGGGTCACAAAGGGGTTAAGGCTTCTACTGCTAAAAACCCTGTTACCTCTGATAGGGATTCTAGAGCTCTGGATAGATGTGGAAAAAGTTAACACTTCTGCTACTTTAGCTGTAAGGGCTTTAAGCTGCCAGTTTCACATGCTTAAATATCAGCAGTACCTCTTGTCTTTGTTAAAACAGAAAGTGCTTACTAATTCAGAGAATCCTGACAATAAGGAAATGCAGGAATTATTGCATGCAGCTGAACAAGTGGGAAAGCATACTCTACAATGTGGTTTTGATTCATTAGAGGCTTCTTGCTGAGCCGCAGTTACAGGCTCTGTTATTCAAAGGCATGCTTGGTTGAAAGAACAAAGTTTACCTGAACACGTTAAAGTAAAATTATTGGATGCTCCATTGCAGCATGATATTTTGTTTGGTGTCAAGGCAGAAGAGGTGTTAAAGAAAATGGAGGATAAAGCAAAATCAATGCAGACAGTAAAGGATTTCTTACAGGTTCAACCACCTAGGTTTAGTAGAAACTGGCCTTCAAAAAATTGGTCCTTTCAGGTGTCAGACAGGCCACAAAGAGGCAGATACAGATGCCTAGGAGGCAGATCTCAGCCACAAGGCCCCTACAGACCCAAACAATGGGGTGCTTCTGCCCCTAAAGGAGGAGAAGACAAATCACAACCTTATAGGAAACAGTCCCAATGACTTTCCTCTACAAAAGCTAAGCACTTACCTTTTGGCAGCACCCCTAGGGAGAAAGCTAGCACTTTTCGCACAACATTGGCACATAATCACCCAGGACAAATGGGTACTGAATATAGTTTCTCAGGGTTACAGGTTCCACTTTCACACACTTCCAAAATCAAAAGGTATGCCAGACCTGCCACAAAACCAATGGGCAGAGGCACAAAAGGAAATTGCTGCTCTCATGGACATGGGAGCTATTCAAGGAGTACCACAACAAGAACAGGGACAAGGATTTTACTCAAGACTCTTCCTGGTTCCCAGAAAGGACAAAGCCTGGAGACCAATACTGGACTTGTCAATCCTAAATACTTTCCTGGATGTTCCATAATTCAAAATGTTAACACTGCAGCAACTTCTACCCATACCCGGCAAGAAGGCTTGGCTAGTTACTTTGGACCTCAAAGAGACATACCTGCATGTCCCAATCAGACAGTCTTGCAGAAGTTACCTCAGATTCATAGTTGGCACAATGCATTACCAATTCTCTGCACTGCCCTTTGGCTTATCTACTGTGCCCAGGGTCTTCACAAAATGCCTGGCACCAGTAATTGCATTTTGCAGACAGAGGAATTCAGATATATCCCTACTTGGACGACTGCCTTATTGAAGCAGAGAGCAAGGACATTCTACTAAAGCATCTGGCGTGTGTACAAAGATTATTAATTTGCCTAGGGTACACAGTAAACGAAAAGAAATCAAAACTAGCGCCCTCTCAAGAGATAATATTCCTGGGTGCAAGCTTAAATACAACTGCCCAGATGGCTTATCTCACACCAGACAAACAAAGGCAACTGACTCATTACTTTCAAATGATGGCAGCAAAGACCCAGCTCCCTGCAAGAAAAATTCTGCAGGCCCTGGGCTTCATGGCTTCCTGCATTCTACTCATTCCATATGCAAGATTGCATATGAGGAAACTACAATGGTACCTAAAAAGTGTTTGGACTCAGCATTGCCACAGCCTGGAAACAATAGTGACTGTAATTCCCTGTCTACAACAGGAGTTTCGATGGTGGTACAGGGCCTGTCACCACAACAAGGGACAGCCCTTCACCTTACCCACTGTCAGGCAGACAATAACAACGGATGCATTGGATTATGCATGGGGGGCACATATGGCAGGAAAATGTATTCAGGGCACGTGGCCCAAGGAACAAATGCATCTTCACATCAATCAAAAAGAGATGCTAGCTGTACAGAATGCCCAGACAGCCTTCAAGGAGCTACTACATCCAGGACAACTACTACTAAAGATGGACAACACCACAGTTATGTGGTACATAAGCACGGGGGGCACACATTCCTACCCCCTCTGCAGGCAAGCCATGACTCTGTGGAGCACAGCACTGACCTATCAAGTACATCTGCAGGCACAATTCCTGCCAGGAAAGAAAAATACACTGGCAGACAAACTAAGCAGAAATCTCATGGATCCGCATGAATGGAAACTAAATCCACAGGTCTTCAGCATGATAACAAGGAAATGGGGATGCCTGGACATAGATCTTTTTGCCTCCCCGCACAACTGCCAACTACAGAAATTCTGCACAAGAACTTATCACTCACAAGCATGGAAAGTGGATGCTCTTTCATTCAGCTGGAAAACCCTGACAGTTTATGCCTTCCCTCCACTGCCTCTTCTTCCCAAGGTACTTCTAAAAGCCAGACAAGAGAAGCCAAAAATGATTCTGATTGCCCCAGACTGGCCACGCCAGCACTGGTTCCCAGTCCTAAATAGCTTGTCTCGAGGACCAGCCTGGCCTTTACCTCAAATTCCTCATCATCTGACTCAACAAAACAATCAGATTCTACACAGTCAACTCAGAACCTTAAATCTGGCTGCATGGCAGATCGTTTAGCCACTCAGACCACATCTCTCTCTCTAAAGCTGTTATGGATGTCATTCTAGAAGCCAGGAGGGCCAGCACCAGGAAATCTTATGCAGAAAAATGGAAGATATTCTGTGCTTGGAACCAGGCACAAGGACTTGAACCGCTTGTTCCAAATATACCTCAGATTTTACAATACCTAACTGAGATGCTGGACAAAGGCCTATCCTTTTCATCTATTAAAATCCATGCCTCTGCCATTTCAGCTCATTACAATACGGAACCTCCTATTTTTTCACATCCACTGCTAAGGCAGTACCTCAGAGGGGCAAGAAACATAAGACCCCCAAGGAGAGCACCAATACCTACTTGGGACCGACCTCAATTTTGTATTAGAAAAACTCACACTGCCTCCTTTTGAGCCAGCCAACACAGCTGATATAAAATTCTTATCATGGAAAACTGCTCTGCTCCTAGCAATAACTAGAATAGTTTCAGAGTTACAGGCATTAATGGCAGTGGAACCTTTCATCATTTTTCATCAGGACAGGGTCTCTCTAAGGGCGAACCCAACATTTATGCCAAAGGTGGTTTCCAGTGTGGCTCTTAACCAAACCATTCATTTGCCAACTTTCTATCCAAATCCCCAAAATAAAGGGGAGAGACTTCTGCATACTTTGGATATACACAGACAGCTACGATTCTACTTGAACAAAACAAAAGCTTTCAGAAAAACTGAGCAACTGTTAGCTTATGCTGCAGGATCACAAGGAAAGCCCATCACAAAACAGACAATTTCAAAATGGATAGGACACTGCATTTGCTTCTGCTATGCTCAACATGGCAAATCAGTGCCTAAGGGTGTAAGGCCACATTCTACCAGAGCAGCAGCCACTTCAGTAGCCTTTCTCAGAGGTGTACCAGCCAAAGACATTTTAGAAGCTGCACACTTTCACTAAGCACTACCACTTACCTCTCTAATCTAAATCCAGAGCAGACTTTGCCACTGCAGTTCTGCAGGGCCTGGTAGCCTCTCCTAATTCTATTTAGACCCAGCCACCCAACCTCAGCTTTGGGATTCAACCCAAGTGTCATGACTGCAACAGTGAAACACGATGAACATAGTACAGTTGTGTACCTACCATAAATGTAGGTGTTCGAGTGTATTCACTGTTGCAGTCCAGGTTACCCACCCACCATCCCCCTTTCTCATTGCTGGGTCCTTTTTGTACTTCTCAACTCTCTACAACCTATGTGATGTATTTGTTTGTAGATGAAGGAAATGTTATTTTGGTACACGCATGATTTTTGACATAATTTTTTCCAGCCTTCCTATGTAAGAGTGTTCAATCTCGCTGTTTGTTCTTACACACGGATTCGGAGGCGATGCTCGGCTCTGAGTCGGCCGAATTGCAAAGCTCTGAATCTCAGAGAAGCTCGAGATCAGCCCATATCCCACAATCCTCCCTGCCATTACTCAGATCTAGTTTGCCGCTGCAACAGATCGGATCGAGGAGAGCTCGGACCAGATAGAAACTTGAGTTTTTGTTGAGTCTTCAGATAAGAATTCAAAATTGTTTTCTTCTTGATACTTCATTATAGTTACTAGTTACTGTAGAAGTGGTGTGTGTGATATATATATATATATTTACCCATTTTTCTTATTCAGGCACCTTTGTGGCCTAACCTGGGAGTCCCTGTCGACGCTATGGTGGTGTCGGCAGCCACGAAAAAGGAGATGTCTGAGTCTTCCTCATCTGTTCATCCTCCTAATAAGGATTCTAGGACTATGGACAGATATGGGAAGCACATTTTTAGTTCAGCGACTTTTTCCATGCGTTCGCTAAACTACCTGACCCATTTCACACGATTACAGAGGGATCTCATCAAGGAGCTGACAGATACCCTCCAGGGTAACACAGATGCTGCTGTTTCAGATAAGGTAACAGCACAACTTAACACCCTCACATCCATAGTAAACTCATCCATGAGGCTCATCTCGTATGCAGCCGAGGGATCGAGTAGAGCTGCAGCTTCAGCGATTGCTCTTCGAAGACAATCATGGATGCAGCTGTGCTCCTTTGCGGAAGCCTTCAAGTCTTCCTTTGCTAATGCCCCTTTTGATGGTGCTACACTTTTCGGGCCCAAGGTTAAGGAGACTCTCACTCGGTGCGAGCAAGAGGGAAAGACCCTGTCTGCTGTCGGGGTCCGTTTTTCTGCTCCTACTAGACCGTACCCCAAAGGGCAATGCGGTGGAAAAATGTGGTTCTGTAAGAATCAGGGATCTTTCCAGACCACACAGAGTGATACCCCCACCAGAGGCAGAGGAGGGGGTAGAAATGGAAGACGCCGCCCCGGCGGCAGAGGGGGGTCCACATAACCAAGGTGACAGGGATTCCATCTCTGGGAAGCCTTTCCAGCACTCCTGAAGGGAGGCCCAGCTGTCCTGCTCTGGAGGCAGTCGGGGGTCGCTTAGCTTTATACCCACTGGCCTGGCTAAATATTACTTCAGATTCTTGGGTAAAAAGCATTATAACCAGAGGATACAAAATCCCCTTCTTTTCAACACCACCTCTACAAAGGAAATTTCCAGATGTGCCACCCCGTCTGCGAAAACTAGCAGCTGTAGAAATTTCAAAGCTGCTCGAAAACAGAGTCATCCAACCAGTCCCGGCGGACCAAAGAGGATTCGGAACTTACTCGGGGTTCTTTTTAGTTCCAAAAAAGACAGGGGACTGGAGACCGATCTTAGATCTCAGCCGTCTCAACAACTTTGTGAAGAAGGAAAAGTTCCGGATGGTCACGCTTCAATCGATCCTTCCATTCTTACAGAAGGACAATTGGATGTGCTCCATAGATCTCAAAGACGCGTACTACCACATCAAAATGGCCACACCGTCCAGGGATCACCTGCGCTTCTGGCTGGGGCCAGTCAATTTCAGTTTCGAGCTCTGCCCTTTGGACTCACCTCAGCCCCCAGGGTGTTCACCAAATGCATGGCAGTAGTTGCGGCTCACTTGAGACGACAAGGATTCTGGGTGTTTCCCTATCTGGACGACTGGCTCCTCAACGCCACCACCGAGCGTTGACTATTGCAAGCCAGAGACTACACAATCCGCCTTTGTTCCCACTTAGGGATATCCATAAACTTCGAAAAGTCTTGTTTATCGCCCTCACAGTGTATTTCATTCATCGGAGCAGATCTAAATACACGATCGACACTACTAAAACTCCCCCCAGTAAGAGCTTCAACGCTCAAACAGCAGGTCCTACTACTTCTAGTCAGCAAGAAAGCCCCGGCCAAACTGGTGTTAAAAGTGTTGGGACTGATGGCAGCCGCATTAATTGCAGTCCCTATGGGAAGGTTACACATGAGGATTCTTCAATGGCTACTTTTTGCACAGTGGTCGTTCCAACACCTACCCCTAATGCACGAGATCAGGATAACAGAATCTTGCAGATGGGACCTCTCATGGTGGGTGTGCGACCAGAACCTCACTGTGGGTCGTCCGTTCATTCTACCCATCCCAACAGCTACAATAACCACGGACGCTTCCCTGATAGGGTGGGAGGGCCTTTTTCGGGGAAGAACAGTCCAAGGAGAATGGTCCAGCACGGAGTACACTCTACGTATAAATGTTCTGGTGTTGAGGGCGGTGTTCCTAGCGTTGCAACATTTCCAACCACTCTTACCTCTAGGGATAGTAGCAGTTCAGACCGACAACATGCCTGTAGTCTGGTACATAAATAAGCAAGGGGGAACCAGGTCTTACCCGTTATGCAGAGAGGCCATGAGAATTTGGCAATGGGCAGAGTCCACAGGTCGCTTTCTGATAGCAACGCACATCCCGGGGTCATCCAACGTCATTGCGGACAGGTTGAGTAGAGCCATCCTGTTACCTCACGAGTGGTCCCTGAATTCACAAACGGTGGAAAAGATCTTCCGCAAGTGGGGCCAGCCTTGCTGCGATCTGTTTGCTTCCCCATTGAATGCAAAATGCAGAAGCTACTTTGCCCTTCTACCCCCTCTGGGGGATGTCCCCAGGGACTCACTGATACACGATTGGCCCCCGGGTCTCCTATATGCATTCCCACCAACTCCATTGATTCCCAGATTTCTACAGAAAGCCAGGAGCCTGGAAAGGACTATAATACTCATAGCCCCGTTCTGGCCTTGTCAAATATGGTTTCTCTTTCTTCGAGCTCATCAAATAGAGGAACCATGGATTTTGAACCCAGTGCCAGACCTGCTGACACACTCCTCAGGAGTTCCTCACCCGTCTCTACAGTCCCTCAAACTAGCAGCTTGGCTGCTCCGCTTCCCTAGCCTAGCCAGGTCTCATCTTCTCCCTCCGTCAGTTCAAAACATCCTGTTTGCTTCTCATAAAGCCTCTACTACTAAGCTCTATACGAGTAAGTGGAAATGCTTTGTATATTGGGCATCTAGTCAAAACTTAGATCCCTTGGTAGCTCCTTTACATAAAATTTTAGAATTCTTATCCATCCTTTTTCACGAAGGAGCTTCTGCTTCCACTCTAAGAGTACAGTTGGCGGCCATATCAAACTTCCATATTGGTGAAGGAGGTTCTTCCATTATGTCTCACAGGCTTTGCAAAGCCTTTTTGAAAGGAACCTTCCATCTTAGACCGCCTGTCAGAAAACCTTTCTTTCCATGGAGCCTGAATTTGCTACTGTCGCAACTCATGTTGCCACCTTTTGAACCTGCTTCGTCATGCCTCCTAAAGTTCTTGTTGTGAAAGACGCTGTTTCTCGTCGCTGTGACCTCAGCTCGTAGAGTCTCAGAGCTGCAGGCATTATCGGTTAGACCACCTTACCTGATATTCCACCCAGACAGGGTTTCTTTACGTACAAATCCATCTTTCCTTCCAAAAATATGTTCAGTTACGAATATTAACCAGTCTATAGAACTCCCTACCTTCTTCAAAAACCATACTAACAAACTGGGAGTATATGTTGCACAAGTTGGATGTCCACAGGCAGCTAAGATTTTATTTAGACAGGTCCAAAGCTTTCAGAAAAACGGATCAACTCTTCGTCGCTTTTGCAGACAATAAAAAGGGCATGGCAATTACTAAACGTACACCATCTAAATGGCTTGCTGACTGTATAACATTTGTATACTCTAAATCAAACCAATCCTTACCAACCAAACAAACCTAAGGCCCATTCTACCAGATCCGTTTCCACCTCCTTAGTTCATGTGGCTCGCTTGCCTTTGGACACCATTTGTGCAGCAGCCACGTGGTCTAAACCACATACTTTCATCACTCATTATAGAGTGGACAAGGTCTCCAAGGATAGGACATCATTTGGTTCCACTGTGCTTAGGAACGTTCTTTCATGAGTCACTCGGGGTCACGGAGCTAGGGACACTACCCGTGTGTAAGAACAAACGGCGAGATTGAACACTCATACATAAAGAAGTTATGTCCTTACCATAACGTTCCATGTAGAGTGTTCATCTTGCCTTTGTTCTTACATTCCCTCCCTTCCCACCCCATGTGTTTGGAAGAACTGGTAGGATTAGAGTCTGATCGACGTGTCTTGACCCTTTGCGGGGTATATGGTCCCGTGTGTCATGGGATATATGTTTAGACCATTAGTTATTGCTATGGTGAGAGAGTGTCTCTGAATGGCTGAAGAGAGTGTATGCTTCTAGCACCGCTGGTGTTGGATCCTTCGTCTGATTTGCTTGCAAACTAGATCTGAGTAATGGCAGGGAGGATTGTGGGATATGGGCTGGTCTTGAGCTTCTCTGAGATTCAGAGCTTTGCAATTCGGCTGACTCGGAGCCGAGGATCGGCTCCGAACCCATGTGTAAGAACAAAGGTGAGATGAACACTCTACATGGAACGTTATGGTAAGGACATAACTTCTTTTTTTGGGGGCACCTGACATCTGGGGCAAGAAAAACTGAAGAAAATGGCATCGTCTGCATCTTATACCCCTGACGCACTGACGTCAGGGAAGAAGTGACAGCAACCGACGCCGGACCTAGACTTTGGAACTCGGGCCGACTGCAGGTCGCCTGCCAGCAGGATAACCCAAGTGTAATGACTGCAACAGTGAATACACTTGAACATCTACATTTATGGTAGGTATACAACTGTACTTTTAACGCCCAAAGTATTAGTCGTCAGGCTATCTTTGTCACTAAATTCTTTCACTCTCATTCTCCGTATTCCGAAATGGCTTCAATAAGCTGTCTGACTACCAATCTTCTTAAAAAAACGTAAGGATAAAGATAGAGACCAAGACAAAACTGCCAACGCTTCAGTTAAGCTAGTTGCCAGTCCGCCACTACTCAGTGAGGCGCTTTTTCAGCCTGATGCCCGCTTCTACAGATTCACAGACCTTTGCTGAGACACAGTCGGAGTCCAGTATGCTGTGAGGTGTTTCTTCAGCTATGGAACCTGCGGATGTCTCTACCTTTGATGGGTCCTGAGCCGCTGTGCAGACACCAGCGTCTGAGGGTGTATTCCGACCTTCCGATCTTCGTATTAATCCAACAACTTTGTTTTTGACTAAAACTACCGAGTTTCTCAGGCACAGAGTTCGCACTACACCTAGAAAACTGACGACCAAAGCGCATGCTCAAGCTCCCATGCCACAGAAATAAATGCTTAGAATGGCTGAAGACCTTATAACTTTAATTAGGGGAAGCCAGCCTTCCCCCTAAAAGACAAAGAATTGATTTTCCTTCTGATTCTACTGACCATGATTCTGATGACTCTGATCCCTCTGATTTACCAGGAACATACCCTTATTTACCTATGAGGATTCCAATGCAGAGGATTCCATTCCCCTCTGCCTCCCCTCCAGAGGATTTTTCTTTTGGTGAAATCTTGCATACCTTAAGAGAACATTTCTGCTGGGAATGCCAGGACTATCCTCAGTTCAAAAAGAGACTCAGAGAATTTTTAGACTTGCCTCAGCACAGGCCTCTAGCAATACCCCCTGTCCTGGATATTGTAGATGATGTCTTAATGGAATCCAGTCTTGCTCCTGATACTTTGCCACCAGCTCCTAGAAAGCCTGACAGGTACTGCAAGAGTACCTGATGCTCTCAAATTTCTCTAAGAATCACACTGTGGATCCAGAGACCATTTCCCAGGGACCTAAAGGCATTAAGGCTACTACAGCCAAAAACCCCACCTCTTTGAACAGGGATTCTAGAGCTTTAGACAGATGGGATAAGAAGATATATACCTCTCCAACTCTTGCCATCAGGGCTTTGAATTGCCAGTTTCACATGTTGAAGTACCAGTAACATATTATGGAACTAATTAAACAAAAAATGCTGTTCCAGATTGTACAGAAAATAAAGATTTACAAGAGTTAATGCATTCTGCAAACCAAGTTAGTAAACATACTTTGCAATGTGGTTTTGATACCTTAGAAGTATCTTGCAGCACTGCTGTCACTGGATCTGTACTGAGAGGGCATGCTAGACTGAAGGTACAAATCTTGCCAGACCATGTCAAAGCAAACTTACTAGATGCTCCATTAAACCAGGAATGGTTGTTTGGCACAAAAGCAGAAGCAGTTCTTAAAAAGATGGAGGAAAAAGCTAAATCTATGAAAACTCGATTCAGTAGGCATTGGCCTTCTAAAAACTGGTCCTTTCCAGTCCCTCCCAGGCCTTCAGTCCAAACCCAGGGGCAACAGACCACCAAGGCTACAGTCTCAGGGTATGCATAGATCTAAACAATGGAGTGCTCCCACCTCAAAAACAGGGAGTGGTACGCCACCCCTTATGGAAAAAGTTCACAATGACTTTTCTGTCATCCTTCCCAGTCATGCCCAAGTACTTGTACCCCTAGAAGGAAAACTCGCCCTGCATGCATAAATTGGATGTCCGTTACCCAGGACCGATGGGTCCTAAACATTGTATCCCAGAGATACAGATTCTACTTCCACACTCTGCCAACCCCAAGCGGTTTACCAGACCTTCCTCCAAACCAGTGGGCAGAGGCTCAAAAGAAAGTATTTTCTCTTCTCAACATCAGAGCTATTCAACCTGTCCCAATAGAGCAAAGGGGACAGGGTTTCTACTCCAGACTGTTCCTGGTGCCCAGAAAAGAGAGCTCTTGGCACTCTTTTCCTGGATCTGTCAATTCTTATGTGCTTATCTGCACATCCCCATATGGGAATCTTGCAGGAAATATTTACGTTTCAGGGCAGGCTCTATGCACTATCAGTTCACTACACTTCCCTTTGGCTTATCTACTGTGCCCAGGGTATTCACAAAGTGCTTGGCTGCAGCCATTGCATACTGCAGGCAGAGAATTATTCAAATTTATCCATACTTGGATGATTGCCTGATTAAGGCAGACAGTCAGGAATTGTTTCAGCACCTGGCATTTGTAAAGAGACTCCTAACTTCTCTGGGGTACACCATCAACGAAAAGAAATCTGCCAGTCAAAAGATTGTATTCCTGGGAGCAAGCTTGAACACAACTTCCTAGATGGCATTCTTCACTCCAGAAAAACAGATTTATTTGACAAACTACTACAAACTAATGGCCGCCAAAACCTAACTATCTGCAAGAAAAATACTGCAAGCCCTAGGATTCATGGCCTCATGCATTCTACTGATTCCATATGCAAGACAGCATATGAGGAAACTTCAGTGGTACTTAAAAAGTCTCTGGTGTCAGCATTCTCAGGACCTAGAAACTGATTCCTATCATTCCTTGTCTAAGGGTAGAGTTCCTTTGGTGGACAGAGGCATGCAACCACAAGGGACTTCCTTTCACTCAACCCCTCGCCGCCCAAACCCTGACAACAGATGCATCAGCCTATGCATGGGGGGCTCACAAGGCAGGCAAATTCATTCAAGGTAAATGGAGCCCAGGACAAATTCCCCTGCATATCAATCAAAAAGAAGTGTTAGCTGTACAGAATGCTCTGACAGCCTTCAAAAACCTTATCCTTCCAGGACATAATCTGATAAAGACAGACAACACCACAGTTATGTGGTACATAAACAAGCGGGGGGAACTCATTCCTACCCACTCTGCAGGTTAACCATGGCCCTGTGGAACACAGCCTTGAGCAACCAAGTGCACCTGCAAGCTCAGTTCCTGCCAGGCAAACAAAATTCACTGGCAGACGACTTAAGCAGAAATCTACTGGACCCACGAGTGGAAACTGGAACCCAACTCATTCAGAGTTCTAATCCACAGGTGGGGGACACCAGAGGTGGATCTCTTTGCCTCCCTCCAAAACCATCAATTGAGCAAATTTTGCACCAGAAATCCTCACAGCAAAGCGTGGAAAGTGGATGCCCTATCCTTTACATGGGAAAACCTCTCAATTCATGCCTTTCCCTCTCTGCCCCTTGTCTCAAAAGTACTACTCAAGATCAAACAGGACAGACCAAGGACAATCCTTATTGCCCCAGACTGGCCACACCATCACTGGTACCCACTCCTATGCAGTCTGACAGCAGTGCCACCCTGGCATCTACATCAGATCCCCCTCCCTGCTGTCCCAGCAGGAGGGACAGATTTTGCATCCACAGCTGCAAACCCTGAACCTTGCAGCATGGCTTATCCCCTGAATATACCACCAGCAACCCTCAGCAAACAGGTGCTGGATGTCATCCTTGAGGCTAGAAGGCCTAGTACTAGGAAATCCTATTCTGAAAAGTGGAAAAGATATTGTTCTTGGAGCCAGTCTCAAGGGAAGGACACAGACATTCCCACTTTACCTCAAATCCTAGATTACCTAGCAGAGCTGCTCCACAGTGGCCTGTCCTTCTCATCCATTAAGATTCATGCATCTGCCATCTCAGCTCATTACAATACTGAGCCACCTCTCTTTTCTCACCTTCTCATCAAATAGTTCCTGAGAGGAGCTAACAATTTAAGGACCCAGAGGAGAGCTCCCACCCCTGCCTGGGGCCTTAACTTTGTACTAGAGAAGCTCATGCTTACCCCCTTTTGAGCCTGCTGCTGCAGCAGAGTTAAAATTCTTCTCTTGGAAAACAGCCTTACTTCTAGCCATCACTTCCGCAAGAAGAGTGCCTGAGTTATCCTTCATTATTCTCCTATTTTCCATGCTGACAGGGTTTCCCTCTGGACTAACCCATCATTTATACCCAAGGTGGTATCCAGTGTGACTTTAAACCAATCCATCCATTTACCAACCTTTTTCCCTAATCCTCAGAATAAAGGGGAAAGGATCCTGTGCTCCTTGGACATGCACAGGCAGCTCAGGTTCTACCTTGGCAGGACTAAAGATTTCAGAAAATCTGACCAGCTGCTAGTCAGCTTTGCCACAGGGGCAGAGGGCAAGGCCATTTCAAAGCAAACCATTTCCAAATGGATAGCACACTGCATCCATTTCTGCTACAAACACCATGGAAAACCTACCCCACAGGGGATTCTAACTCATTCCACTAGGCCTATGTCAACCTCTACAGCATTTCTTAGCAGAGTTCCCCCTACCAGGGACATCCTGAAAGCTGCATCCTGGAGTTCTGTACACACCTTCACCAAGCATTACCACTTACCTATCTTTTCTAAAAGCAGAGCTGGATTTGCCATAGAAGTCTTACAGGGCCTGCTAGCCAACCCTAATACTTCTTGACTGCCTCCACCCTTCCTCAGCTTTGGGAAGCAACCCAAGTGTAATGACTGCAACAGTGAAACACAAAGAACATAGTGCAGTTGTGTGCACTTAAATGTAGATGTTCAAGTGTATTCACTGTTGCAGTCCTGGTTACCCTCTCTCCAGCCCCCTGACTTTTTCTATACTTTCTACCTATCCTCTTTTTGGCCATATGGCAATGGTATTTACTTTTTACTGGAGGTGTTCCACACCATGTAATTGCTTCCTATTTGGGGTACTCCTGACATCTAGGGCAGGAAAAACTGATGTAATGGCATCGGCTGCATGTTTTATACCCCTGACTACCTGACATTATGGAAGAGGCGACAGCATCCGACGCAGAAATCCCAAGACTCTGGTATTCGGGTCGACTGAGGGCTACCTGCAGGCAGATAACCCATGTGTGATGACTGCAACAGTAGATACACTCGAACGTCTACATTTATGGTAAGTGTACACAACTGTACTTTCATTTGGCAGCTGTTTCAAAATTTCAAATGGGTGAAGATAGTATTGTAGTTCCCTTGTTGAAACTAAGGCCTTTTTGCAGAGTGCCTTCCTCTTAAGACCTCCTCTAAGGGATTTTGTTCACTTTAGGATATTAATATTTGACTGTAGGCCTTGACAAAGCCCCCTTTGAACCTGCAGCAACTACAGAATTGGACCAGTTTTAACTTCTTTCTCGGTCACTTCTGACCCTGCCTTGAATCAGGTAATAAACTTGCTGTTTTTCTTTCCCAGTTTCTCAAACATGGGTGAATATCTTTTGCATTTGCTTGATGTTCATCAGTTATGCTTCTATTTGCTCTGAGCCAAGGGCCCCATAAAATCTTAAACAACTTTCTTTCCTTCTCTAAAGCTAAACTGGCAAATAGTTTCTCTAGGGTTCCACTATCCAGGTGGCTGCCCAGTTGCATTATGTTTGTCTATGCAGCCAACGGATTATCTCCACCTCAGAAACCTAAAGCTCACTCTACTAGGGCAGCTGCAACTTCCACAACCTTCTTTTTTAGAGTTCCTTTTGATATCTATGCTGTGGATATTTGGTCTACAGTGCACACGTTTATTTCCTACAGTCTAGGTCTTGTACTTTGGCTCCACTATCTTCCAGAACGTCCATCGATGAGTTCTCTCATGGTTTATAGTAGCTGAGGACATTGTCCTAACAGTTGAAATAGATGGAAAAGACATAAGTTATGAAAGTTATGTACTTAACATTAAATGTTCATCTTATTAATTGCTGCAGTGGTAGCTTTAGTTATATATTGCCAAGGATGTAACTGTTGTCCAGCTTCAAAAGCTTCAGGGCACTTTCCACATGCTCAAACCATTAGGCAGCTTGAGATGAGCTGCCTAAAAACAGAGGTTTGAGCACCAAGCTGTTCAGAGCTTTGCTGCTGCTAAAGAGAGCACTCCTCTGCAGGCCTTCAGGGATCAATGGTTGGCTTGTGCAGTTCCTTTCCCAGACAGAAATCCCATTTGGGGAAAAATGTATTGTCAGATGTACTTTCCTGCTTAAGAAAGTTGTTTTTAATGTAAGAGTTTGTGTTTTAACAGTTTGTTAGATGACTTAACTGTACTTTCATGGGAATTAAATTTTTCCTTTCATTTTGTTTTTTTAAAAGTAGTTGAAAACAATTTTTCTGTGGAGAAATTATGTTTATTTTACTTTTAGTTGCAGGCAAAGTAAATTAAACTCATTTTTACTTTTTCTGTGAAACAAAAAAGGATGACTTTTAACAAAAAATTTTATCTGCTTATGTTGCTTGTTTTCCCTGGAAAGAGGCACCATTTTTGACAATGGAACAGACTTCTGAACCCATGGTCAACCCTCCTTCCAGCCACAAAATGAAAAAGTTAAGCAAACAGCCTTTGCCATCACTGCAGGCTAGCAATTTGCCTCAGCCGCAGGTGGGTGACTGTTCTAGCCAAAGCTGTTTTTTCAAATCACTATCTTTTAACCTGGATCCCTCTGGTGGAGCATCTACACTCACTATGGACTGCAGTTTTGCCAAGTCCTCTGCAACTGTTGGGGACCCCTCAGTGGCAAGGGAGAGCCACTCATGTCCCTCTCCTGGTAGAGGGAACAAGGAAGACTTCAGTGTTTCATCAAAATATTGTGCCCATGCTTGGGGGAAGCTGATGACCAAATTTTTCCTGTCAAAAAGAAACAGAAAACTAAACATGTATCTACTTCTCAAATTTCTCTAGACAGGAGTAGTTTACTCTATCTGGCTCAGAGACTAATTCAGGCTCTTTCTCTGACAGTACTTTTAGAATGTGCCAGAGTTTTCAATGGGAGACCACTGAGGTTTTCAGTTCCTTAGAAAATACAATGAGCTGTTAAAAATGGAATTTCCAGAACCTTCACCAATTCCTCCAATGCTGTCAGCTTTGGAGGATGTGTGTGTCACAGATTGAAATTTTCTTGACGGCCTGCTGCCCCAATGAAGGTAGGTTCTCCATTTTCCTAAACCTGTCCCAGAAGCTGTAGCTTTATTTAATCTTACTGCTGCTAAATGTTTAGTTAATTCCAGTCCTACGCTTTCTGATAAGGATGGGAAAATAATTGATAATGGGAAAAGCATATCATTCTGCAACTTTGATTTTTAAAAATTGAATTATCAGCCTCACTTGTTTAAGGTTATTCTGACTAATTGTGAAAGTATGAGGAATGTTTTGTCTGCAGTTTCTTGTGAGAAAAAATCTGCTTTAAATGGTTTAAGTTGTACAGGTCACAACACATTGTGTGTATGACTTTGTTGATACTTCTTCCAAGGCTATAGCACCGGTTACTGTTTTGACTAGGTTTGCCAGGCTGTATTCTCAGAACCTCCGAGATGATGTGAAAAATTAGATTTTAAATTCTCCTTTCCATAGAATTAGTTTTTGGTCCATCTGCTGCAGAGGTTATCAGAAAGTGGCATGAGAGGGGTAAGCTGATCCAGGGAAAGATTTTTCAGCCCTCCTTTTCCAAGTTTTATAAAGGGATTTTCAAACTCTTTATCTAGTTTTAGTAAGAAACACAGTCTTGGCAAAATGCTGGTAACAGACATTTAAATGGCAAGGGGATTCCAAAAAGAATACTGGAGTCTCCCAAACCAAAGACAGTCCAGCATGTCAGGGGCAATTACCACAAGCTTTTTCACAGAATGGATTTATTTACACAAGAACAGGGGTGTTTCACACACCCTGACAGCAGTCAACTTCAACTGACTGCCTGGATGATGGAGTCTTAATTCTTTGTAGGCTCCTGCGTTTTGAGGAGGTGCAGCAGGTACTTATGGGGGCAAGAAATCATACTGCTAGAAAATCCTGTATTAGTAAATGGAAAAAGGTTTTCTAGTTAGCACCAACAATGTGACCAGGACCCATTCAGGACTATTGTTTCAATGGTTTTACAGTATTTATGCGAGTTACTTATACTATGGCCTTATACCTCTGTCAGGGTCCATTTATCGGCCATTTCAGCATGTCTGCCCATGGATCCCACCTCTTTCAATACATTCTCATGTCAAAACATTTTTCCAAGAGGTTTTATATAAGAAAGCTGCAAGAAAACCAGTGGCTCTTTGGGATCTTAATTTTGTTTTAGAGAAGCAAATGCTGCATTTGAACCAGCTTATCTGGCTGAGTCAAGATTCTTACCATGGAAAACTGTTTTACTGGTTGCTCTGGCCTATGCAAGAAGTGTACCTTTGTTGTAAGCTCTTATGGTGAGTCAACTGTATCTCATTTTCAACAGAGACAGGGTTTCTTTGAGAACTAATCCTTGCCTAAAGTGATATCAAAGTTTACTTTGAGCCAAACTATAGTTTCCTTTCCTGAACCTAAAAATGAAGGAGAAAGATACTCCATATCTTAGATGTCCACAGACAGCTGTTACTATCTTGACAGAAAAAAAATCTTTCATATCTTTGGTCAGTTTATTTCTTGGTGAAGGTAAGGGATAACCGGCATCAGAACTGACTATTTCTAAATGATGGGCTCAAGCTATTACTTTTTATT
>NC_056742.1:301535268-301542768 GCF_019279795.1 Protopterus annectens | reverse complement strand
ATCTTTCTGAAACTCAGTTGGACTTCATGTTTAATGAGACTGCTGAAATACCGGCAACAGAGACTGCTGAAATACCGGCAACAGTATCGCAGGAGGTCGAAGCAGTTGAAACAATCTCCTCAATGCATTCACCGAATGAAGAGGATACCTTTTCCCCTTCATTATTCAGCCAAGAGGAAGGTGACTTTAGTCAAGATGGACAGGTTGAGTCTTTCCCGGATTCAACACATGTGGTGGAAATGGCGCCTTTTGGGTCGGATGCATGCACTAGAACTTTGGCGCCTTGTGAATTGGCGGGCAAAGTCTCTTACACACGCATAACATCTTGTGATTTGGCGCCTATTGTGTCTCCTGCAAGCACAACGTCTTTGGGGCCATCAGATTTGGCGCCTGTTTGTATGACACCCAGTTCTTCTCTAAATGCAACGGCTCGAGGTCCCGTTTCCACAAAAAGTTTAAAACATTTGCCACAGCACGGAGTGAGTCATATAGAAAAACATGCATCAACTCCCGCCAATACCTGTGGAGGGAATTTACCACGTCAGGAATTGATAGGTACGGGATTACCCAAGAATATGACTCTCCGTAGATCTGAACAGACGACAATAGTAGCCAGTGCAACTGTACCATCGGTGTACAAAACTGGTGTAACACCAACCATACTAGCGATGTCCAGCATGTCCAGCATTGGTTCTGCACCATGTGGCCCGGAGAGAAGTGAAAGATCAACCTCTCCAACACGTTCCAGCTTTAGTGTAGCTCCTTTGGCGCCCATAGAACGGCCACCCAAGATTTGTTCAATGGCATCGAAGCTTAACTTTGGCAAAGAGGGATCGGTTACTATTGTACCAGCCACACAGAGGTCGTTGGAACTCTGCTCATCAACAGAGTTCTCAGATACACTACAAAGGGTGAATTCTCCCTCTAGTAACTGGGTGGTGTCTAAACCCACCACAGATATCACTTCACGATATGTGTCTTCTTTGGCGCATGTTCCACTGAAACAACAATCTATTGCAGAGTCAGAGAACATTCAGACTTCTCTCAAACATACGTGTTGGAACATTGAAAGTAGTTCCGATGCAGAGTTCCGGTCTACGCCCAATAATGATATTACCCAGCATCCCAAGTCTAGGTCTGAATACACGCTGCGGACAGCGAAGCAGCAAGATGTGGGAAGGGAGATCACCACAATACACTCTCGAGAGGTGGAGGGGAATTCCACAATGATACAGAGAAGTGCCTCTCTGCTGTTACCGACAGCAGGTGGACATTGTGCGTGTGAGGTTCAGTGCAGTTATAAAGACAAGGGATCGGATGTTAAAGTAGACTGTTTGACTACCTTAAATGTCTCAACTGACGAGACAAAGGTTTTAGATTTGTCTAATAACACTAGATCTGTTGAAAATGTGTTACCACTCCCTCAGGGAGATGAGACTTTGTTAGGTATAGATTGTATACATCAGAATGGGTCTTCAGCCTCACGACACCAGACGAATACAGGGCTAGAAGAGTCCATATCTGGTGCGACTGGGAACTGTTTTATTATTCAAGAAGCTTTCCAGGGGAATGATGTGTCAAAGATGATTCCAAGCATACTAAGACATTTGTCCAACAGTAATTTGATTAACTTGACGATCACCAAAGATAGTAGTTGGAATGACAATCAGGCCATGCGCAATAGTAGGGGAAATGTCAGTATTGCGTCTAGTTTACCTCCCTTAAACACTGACTCAGCTGCTTTGTGCACAACAGACACACCATCTCTTGGAAAAACTCTGTTAGTTAATTATGATCTAACAGATTCTTCCATCGCCACTAGCGTTAGTCCTGAGTTGGGTACTCATTTAGATGAGGAGGGTGGGGGAGGTGAAGTCATGGAAATAAGAGCTGATTCCACTATGTATGGGTGTCCAGTAAAAGAGTCTTTTAATGAGTCGGAGGCTATTTCCAGACATGTTTTAGATCCTCTTCTAGGTTCTAAACCGGAAAGTGTTTCCTTTCATGATATGGGGAGTTCACTGGACATATGTGAATATGAGGATAGTGAGTGGGTGGTTTCGGATCAAGATGGTGGTGCACTTGAATTAGTGGATCATTTTGGAGGTGAAACACTGGGATCTTCGCATCATGGTGCAGCAGTTAAGAAATCGGTGCTCCTTCAGATTGATAGAGATTTGGGTCAGGATGGGATTAAGACATGCACGTCACACATTCCCAGAGTAGAGGGAAGGATTTTGGAAGAGCGTTGTTTTACCCCAACATTGAAAGTACATGGTGTTACAGTTCACAACATGGAAGAGTGTGCTTTCACCCCTCCTTTGAGTGCACAGATAGGTTCTTCTCACAACATAGTAAAGATTAGTCATCCAGAAGGTTTTAGTGCCGCAGGGCATGTTAGTCCACACTTTCCAACTCGTGAGTTAATGAAGAGTCGTGAGTTGATGGAAAATGAGAGTAATATAGCCAAGAAACACACTCAACCCTTTCATGTAGAGGGGGATTTAATAAGAAGGGGTAGCTCAGAAGGGGGACCCGCCACGCCTGTGGAAGTTTTCCCACAGGGTGATTCCTCAATAAAAGGAGACAAGTCAGCAAGGGGAGCTTCTCTGCATGTGGAAGTGGTCCCTTTTTCAGGACAGGCAGAATCACAAGCTGAGAGTTTAGAGGGGGTAATACACTCGAGAGATGGAGAATCACAGAAGGGCAGGAGTATTAATCATGTGAATACACAAGAGAGGAGAGCTTCTGTAGAAAGATCGAGTGATCAATGTTGCACAGGGGCTGAGGTTTCTCATAGTGACACTTCTACACGTCCCAAAGCCTCATCGACTATGCCTATATGGTCTAAACCCATTTCGAAGTCCACCTCTCTTACAGAGTATCAAGTTGTTTCACACAGGATTAATCCAGAAATGGGTACTCGAAGCAACATTCAGGGTTACCATAAAGAAAGAGGGTATACTAGTTGTAATCCTTCATTTCGTCAGAATGTCTCCTCTCTAGATAATATCTGTCCAATGGTGCAAAGAGGCAGTGAACCAGCAATGAGAGGGGTTACTTTTTCCACTTCTGCTCCCACCACCACTTCTGCTCATAGCATCCTTGGAGTGGATAATCCTACTGCTCCCACCACCACTTCTGCTCCTAGCAGCCTTGGTGTGGATAATCCTAAGGGTAAACTGAGGGGGGGACAGGGGTCTGTTGCACAGGGAGTCAGTTCCAACAGAGGAGAGTCAGCTACAAACAGTGGGTCAACACACCAAGCTCCAACTAGATTTAATAATACACCTCTTCATCCCACCACTTCCCCAGATAGTGAAATCATGTTCTTCCTTCAGGAACACGAGTCGTGTAATCCCTTTCTATGCACAAGTGTTTCTCCTTGCGTAGTAAATGGCCGGAGACAGGCAGGGAATAGAATTACAGAAGAGTGGTCCGAATGCAAACCATTGATTTTCCGGCTTGAGAGATTGTTAATGGTTTTTAAAAGCATTGAACTGGATAATCTTTATTTGGATGCTTGTCTGTCTTTACATATTGTGCCAAAAGGGTTACGCTTTAGCAGATTTCCAAATAGAACTACTACAAATTCTCAGTTACACCAGGATCTCAGTCAATTATATAATGATATGGGTCTGTCTTCTCTTAAAATTATTTTTCAGGATAATTCGAGTAAACTTATTGATCTCAGGGAGAAGATAGAGGCTCTCAACCTTTCTATTCTTCAGCATCCCCAGTTTATGTTTGTTAAGCCGCTATATGATTCTATTTCGGCCAAACTTTCCAGACATGTGGCCACCATTATAGCCAAAAAGAAACAGAAATTAGAGAGAGACATAGTTCAATATAAATCCAATGCAGCTTATCCTTTGAGAGATTTTTCAGAAGGTTTCATTCAACGTGGGATGTATTCCTCAAGATCAAGGCAGCACAGGGACAGTTCTTCAGCTTATTATAATCGTCGATTCGTTCCTAACAGGTCCAATTTTCCCCAGGAAGGGAATCGGGGGATAGGACAATTTAAAAAGTTTTTTAATCAGCCCAACTCCGCTATGAACCACCAAAATCGTGCAGATGATGGTTTTAGGGGGGGATCCAATAGAAATTTCAGGGCCCAAACAGATATGAACCCTTCAGAACCATGTCAGTCCAGGGGTTATTTCGGACCACAGCAGGCCAGGTATCATTCCAGTCCTAAGGGGTGTCCCAGGGTCGTGCCGTTCTCTTTGTCCCCGGTTGGTCCTACTTCCAAGGGTTCTTCGGTAGGTCACTGTTCCCCTTCTTCTGCCAATAGAATCCCGGGTCCTCCTGTTCCAACTGTTGGTCCTACTCTGGCTTCTTCCGATCACTTACCTGATTTCAATGGAAGTGGATCTAGGCTTAGTTTTATAGACTTCCCTCCTCTTCCCAATCGCTTGACTACTGATCTTACCTCTCCTGCTTCTACGTCCACCAGTACTACTGTTTCAGTGTCTTCCCCGGTTCCTTCTTTTCAAGCTCGTCCTTCCACCTCCTTTCATGCAGTGTCTTCCCCGATTCCTTCTTTTCAAGCTCGTCCTTCCACCTCTTTTCATGCAGTTTCGTCCTCATTTCAAGGTGCTACTTCCTCTTTGCCTCAGGTAGGTGCTTCCTCTAATTCCCCAAGTGCACACAGGCCTTTTTTAGACAGATCCCTCCAAACCACCGCAGACTCAATGCAGACAGATTTTGCACACCAGAAGACATCAGGTCTGCAGAATCAGTTTCCCTCGGGAGTAAACCACTCCAAGAGAAGGGGCTTGGGAAAAATAGGGTATCGCATACCACCAAGACACATCAGGACAAGGAGCTGTTACAAGTAGGAGTTTCTTCTCCGCAGCCCACTTTTGCTTACCAATTGCCTTCTGGCAATGTTGAAAGCGACACTGTTTTCAATTTATCTGATAAATTGTTAACTGACAACCACATTAGGATTTTGAGCAAAGGGCATTCCTTTGTACCGGCACAAAGAGCTCATTTACCTAATGTTCTTATGGACCTAAGACTATTTGCTCGAAAATTGAATTTACATGTTTTACTTAGTGATAATGAGATGACTGGTTCTGAAGTAAGTTCTCAACTTGAAGAGAATCCCACATCTAACACACAAGTGATTAATGCAGAGGATACTGGTTTGTTGTCCAATGATAATAATGCTACAAATTCAGACATAGGGGACGTTTCCATCAATGCCAATGACATCAATTGGAATATTAGATTAGACAGTTCCATTTTGCGCAAGAAGAGTTTATTTAATCCACCATTACACAATACGATAGCAGCATTTTTAAGAGTTTGTGAAAAAGACGTCAGACAATTATTAAATACAGGATGTGACAATAAATGGTTCAATTTGACCTCACAAGAAAAAATAGCCCTTATGGACTTGGCGAATGACAAATCCTTAAGAATTATGAAGGCAGATAAAGGGACAGGAGTAGTGTTGATGCGTCAAGATGAATACATTAATAGGATAGAAGATACGTTAAGGAACGATACTTTTTATGAGAAAGTCACGTTACAAGATGTTCACAATAGTTTTGCACATATTGACGGGTCCCTCAATAGGCTAGTCCGAAACCATGATATTTCGTATGAGGAGTTTTTGTTTATGCATACACAACATCCCAGTTTAGGGAAACTTTTTGGCATCCCAAAGATGCATAAAAATAAATCTAATCCTCCTTTTAGATTAATCATTTCAAATAATAAAACTAAAACTGAACGTATAGCACAATACGTAGACCATGTGCTTAATCCAATAGCGCAAGCCAGTCCTTTCTACATTAGAGACTCATGGAATTTTCTTGATAGATTACATACTGGAGGGTGCAATGGTAAAAACAAAATTTTGGTGACTCTTGATGTTGTCGCATTGTATACCAGTATTCCCCATATGGAAGGGCTTAGTTATGTTAAACACTTTTTACACAAGTTTGTTAAAATGCCCAAATCCAGAATTGATACTTTAAACACCCTCATGACTTTAGTGTTGGACAACAATTTTTTTCATTTCAACAACAGTATATACAAGCAGATTAGGGGAGTAGCCATGGGGACTAAAATGGCACCGGCATTTGCTAATGTTGTACTAAGCGAATGGGAATTGGATACGCTTATACATTTACCAGGTTTTGAACTCACAGAACATTATTGTCGTTTTATTGACGACATCTTTTTTATGTGGAAGGGATCTTCTAGACAATTACAGATCTTTATTGATTCCTTATCTGAGAGCATTGGATTCTTACAGTTTGTTTTAGCTGATAAAGGAGAGAGTGTTCATTTTTTAGATATTACATTATCTATTGATGAATCAACTGGGGATCTATCATCCAACATTTTTAGAAAGGAGACATACAGAAATGGTTATTTAAATTTTGAAAGTCAACACCCAGGGTTTATGAAGAAGAATGTGGTTAAAGGACAGTTTGTAAGGTTGTCGAGACTAATCAGTGATGACATAGTTTTTGATAGGGAATGTGAGTTTTTATCGTCTCTTTTCATTCAGAAAAAATACCCCTTAAGTTTGATTGATAGCAGTAGAAGAGATGTTAAACGCAATAGACACAATAGGTTTAAACCAATTTTACGCAATGGATTTAAGACAAACAAACCTCCGTCTACTGAAAATGGTGACAGTTGGTATAACAGCTTTGCCCTTCCTATCAGCAGGGACATGTATCCCCTTAGAGATATTTTAAACAATAACTGGAGGATTTTAAGTAGTGATAATTCCATTAAAGATTTGCTGGGATTGGCACCCAAGTTCTCTTTTAAAAAAACTAGAACCTTTAAATCGTTATTTGAGGGCAAGGATAGACCTTTCTTGTTGGCACAACATCTACCCATAAATAGCAATAAGGGAATGTTTCAATGTGGGAAATGTGTAGCGTGCCAGCACATTTTCATGGGAGATTCCTTTTGTTTTACTCACTGTAATGTTCAAGTCAGGTTTAAGAAAGCATTCAATTGCAATAGCTCCATGGTGGTGTATGCAGCTATTTGCGCTGCTTGTTCATGTTTCTATATTGGCAAAACCACCAGAAAGCTGAGCGACAGGATTAAAGAGCATAATGCAGCCATTAGAGGCAAAGATTCTTCTAATGCTCTGGGCAAACACAGCCTATCCTGTAATAATTTCTCTATGTGCAAATTTTTGGTGTTAGAGCAAGTTGAGAATTTTTTTGGAGATGCAGATGGGCTTTTGCAGGTCCTTGAATTAAAGTGGCAATTAATGTTGGAAGCGGATTATTATCCTGGTTTGAATGAAGCACTGAATCTCAAATGTGTTTTGAAATGGTTGCAATAATATCTAAAACATTTGTGTTCTTTAAGGTTTGTAGAGGTGGGAAGTGGATGTTTCAAATTATTGGTTTATTGTTTTAATGATGTATTTTATTGGGAACATTCCTATATACCAGTGCTTCATATGGGTTTCATTGTTCCATGGGGTTGACAGTGAGTTCATGTATAAAG
>NC_056742.1:301470185-301534768 GCF_019279795.1 Protopterus annectens | reverse complement strand
ATATATTCATATTTATATATATATATATATATATATATATACACACACACACACGCGTGCGCGTATATCATTAGATACTTTCTGTCTATGGTTTATCCTTTGTCTCTCTGTTGTTCTAGTTGTTTATGTAGTGTTTTTCCTTTCAAATTCCCTTGGCATTCTTATGGCAGACAAGTTTCAGAGGTTTAGAAAGTTTATGGCCTTTGGACATAAGATCTCCCAATGGACCCACACTCCCTTTTTGATTATTGTCTCAGATCAGCTCACACAGGCTGTAACACTTACTCATCCTTGCGTTCTAGGGCCATTCTAGGCCATAGAGACAAATTGGTCTTGAAAGCACTTATTCCTCAGTCAGGACAGTCAACTTCCTGTTGCTCCTTCAGTTTCTCCAGGTAAGACAATTGAGAAATCTAAACAGAATGAAAAGTGAAAAGAAAAAGAGATGAACAAGTGTAAGAAAAGGTCAGAAAGATCAAGAAAACTTTCTCCGATCCCAAAAGAATCCTCAAGGTCCAGCACTGAAGTGACCTCATCAGAGAGAGCAGATTCTCCCTTGGATCCATTTTCTCTTTTGTTGAGAGGCATTCCTCTAGACCACCATCCGTGATGTCCTTCAGATTTGTTTGGCCATCGAGGAGCCTTACCAGAGCAGACGTTGACAGAATGATGATGAGATTCCTTCAAACACAAATTCAACTAGAGATTTTCCTGCCTCCCTCTGCAAAAGTTGTTCTGAGTGCATCTCCAATTACTTCTCCACTCTTTTCTCTAATCCCAGTCTTCCCTTTAGATCTGACGCCTGTGGATCAAGCCTTCCAGGAGCACTCACATGTCAGAGCTGACTGTCATGTCTACTGATTCTCTCTCTGTCCATTACTCTCTTGACTCCAGTGGCTTTGGATCAGTAAAAGTATTTGATTTGAAGCACAGTGTCTGCTATCGAAGTGTAGAATAGGTATTTGAATTTTCTCTGTTGTGACTGTCACTCAGTACCTCTGTACTAGATAACTCTGCTCCAATCTTGGCTACATATCCATAGTGAGTCTAGTCGGGGAGGCTGTTGGTTCATTTCATCATGATGGAATGGATGTCTCTTCTGGCCTGATCTTTGTCTTGGCATTTGAGGTTTTGAAAGGGTTCTTGGTAGGCCAAGAGAAGAGGTGGCTATCCATATGCTCCACTCCATCCCAACCTCTCTTGGATATTGCCTCCAACTCCACAGTTGCTTGAAAAAGAACAGTCTGCTTCCTTTAATCTGGCAACTACTCACCATGTCAGTTCCTTGTTTGATTCTGACTTGCCTCCAGAAGCCCAGTTGAGGGAGGTTCCAAGGAAATGGACTTTAATAGAGGAGACATTTAAAGTCCTCTTTGGAATCGGTCACTGAAGACACAGACTTGGATGACTGGGGTGGGTCTCTGACTTCCCATCTGGAGACATCACCTTTGTTGACATTTGGAGTTGATGAAAGTATCTGGGGTATTTGGCCCACTGATATGCCCTCCCCTGAAGAGTCTTTGTTCCTTGATGCTTTTGGAGCTGGCTGTTCTACCTCTTGGGTGGTACTACTTGCTGATGCACTCATAGACTTGGTGACTCAGCAGGCTTGGAAGAATCCTGACACTACAGAGCTAAACTCTGGAGAGCTGGGCATAATTTTGGTTGCACCTAAAAATAGAGCACACTGGAGCAAGGGTTCCCCAGCAGATGCCATGGTTGTGGCAGCAACTAAAAAGAGCTTTCTGAAGAGAGTACATCTGCCTAATAGGGAATCTAGAATGCTGACAGATTTGAAAAATGGACATGTGTTTCAGTGACTTTCACACTAGCAGCACTGAACTATCTGCTCACATAATGCATTTCAGGATTTATTTGACAAAGGAACTCACCAAGTCCTTGTCAGGTAACCTACCATTAGACATTCAGAAGATAGCGGTGTACAATTTGGCTACCTTTCAATTGATATTTAACATATCCATGTGTTTGCTTTCCAATGCAGCTGCTGGTACTGATAAAGCAGCAGGTACCAGCATAGTCATCCACTGACATACCTGGATGTGATTATGTGACTTTGCAGAAGGCTTCAAGATTTACCTTGAATGCTCCATTTGATGGCTCCACACTCTTTAGGGCAAATGTTAAAGGAACTCTCACTAGGAGTGTGCAGGGATGGCAAGAACCTTTCTGCCTTTGGTATTTGCTTCTCCGCTCCTCAGAAGACCTTCTCCAGGAATCAGAGAGGTGGTAAGAAAATATGGTTCAGAAACTCTGAAGGATTCAACCAGGGCACTCCTGCAGATACATGTCCTCTTGAGGCAGTGGGGAAACAGTTTCAGTGGACATCACCCTAGTAGCAGAGGCGGCCCATAGAATCAAGGGTTTTGCTATCCTTTTTCTGAGAAATCCTTTAAGAGCTCCTGAACAATTGCCCCGTTGCACTACGGAGACTGTCTGAGTGCGCATCTCTGCACCCTCAAGCTTGACAGACCATCATATCAGATACTTGGGTGTTACAGATAATCAAAAGGATTCCCAAGGTACTACCCCAGTTTCTAGTCTATTCCAGGTTCTTTTTAGTTCCAAAAAAGACTGGGACCCAAGGACAGCTTGGACTTCAGTCATCTCAATCACTTTGTAAAGGCAAAAATCTGATGTTATGCATGTCATTATTCCTCACAGTAAGGTCTTGGATCTGACATCAGATCTCAGCTGGCAATTTTTAGCTTAGACATATCCAAGGCTCAAGCTTTTTCCTCTCTCATAATCCCCTGATGCCTTCTAACCCACAGATCTCATTTACCACGTTCTGCTACAGATGTGATCCTTGGCTCTTGCTCAGGTAGTAACAGATAAGTGCAATTTAAACTTTCTTTCAACTTGGTTTAAGCTTTAGTTTTTAGTGGTTGTCTTCTCTTTACATCTCCTTCCTTAGACAACCTAGCTATTTTGCTAATATAATTATTCCCCTTTTGTAAGTTAGGTGTTTGGAGCCTTCTTTTTCAAACTTATTATTCTTGAGTGTTCTTTTCGTAGAGTAGTGTTTGTGTGTGTGTTTTTTTTGCAGTTTGATGTTTAAACTTTTCAGTTATGTCCGAGAAACCCTCCCTCCAGGTTTAAGTGCTCATCTTGTGGTTGGAAGATACACACTTCCTACTCGCACAAGGAGTGTTTGTATTGTTTAGGGGCTCCACACCTGAAGGTTGATTGTGATGTTTGTGATGCATTCAATCACAGGGCCTTAGCGGAGCACCCCAATAAATTATTACTCAAAGGTTTGGTGCAGGGGGGTCCTTATGTTTCCTCTTCCCCCAAGGCCTCCTCTTTGGATTCTAAACAGAAGGCCCCTCCCATTCCTTTGGGGCGTCCTCTTCAAAACAAAAACCTAGGTTGCCAGATCCTAGATTTCTGAATCCTACTCCAGCCCAGGCTGTATCAGATGTGGGATCATTGGATGTGAGATCATTGGACACTTCTACTGGACCTATGACCTCTTCACATTGGAGGCTCTCAGGTCCAGTCAAGGTCAGACCAGCCTCAGATCCAACCAGTTTCAGATGTGATTACTTCTTCCTCTCAACCTTCAGATCTGACAGGCTTGTCAAGTCCTCCTATAGTTATAGATGATTCAACTTCGTCTGGATCTTCCAGGCATTTGTTACCATCAGCTCCTGGTCCTCTGAGCCGAACTCCAGAAAGTAGACCTAGATCTTCAGAGTCCAAGACTGGATCCCTAGCCCACCCAGCTGGAGGAGCCTTTCCAATCCCACCTCCACATTCTCATTGTCCAAGTCTAGGGGCTTCGGAATCTCTGGTCTCAGATACCCATGGTAAGATCCTAACAGTGTAATGTCTCCCCTTTCTTGACTCCATTAAGGTCCCTGGCCTGCTATTTTCCTCCACCCTCTGATCAGAGTGGTCCCTGAGCCGGAGCAGTTGGTACCAGCTCCCTGGGGCAGGGTTTGGTCAGGGCCTTTTGGACCAATCTCTACCCTTGGGGACCTCGACCTTAGACAGCTTGGGACCGGCATCATCTGGGGTCTGTGTCAGGGTAAATTCTTCCTTTCTGGGTGGCTTTGCCCTCCAGAAATGGGAAGGGGGCCTCTTCCATCCCATCAGCCTTCAGGGTGGTAGAGAGGACCTTCTCCAGGGCTGGTGTGCAATATCTCCTGCTCCTGTGGGTCTACACCTACCCTTCTCTACCTTTGCTGGCGAGGCCTCCCATCCTATCCTGGGTCAACCCTCCTGTACTAGCCTTCAGGGAATTTCTTCCCCACAGGGGGTCCCCACATCATCTGAGTCCTCCCTAGAGCCTCCCTGTGGAAGAGGCACCTTGTAAGAGAAAGTGCAGTGGAGGCACTTGGACTCACCCATGGTGTCCCTCACTGAGGACATGGACCTCGATGGAGATGGGTCCCCCAGATTTCTGCCCGATAATGTCTCTTGAGGATAACCTTGAGATCCTCAGGCAAAAGGGCAGATGGTCTCTCCAACCCCTGTCTTTGGAGGAGTCCATGTTCCTGAAGGCTTTCAGGGCGGGCCCATCTACTTACTGGGTGTCCCCCCTGCTGAGTTGGTGGATCTTCTTGCCAGCAAGGCTTGGAAGGAACCTGACACTGTGGAACTAATGTCTAAGCAAGCTGACAAGTTCCTTAGTCCTCTCGTGGAGTGACTCTTCTGGAGCAAAGGAGTGTCCTGGTTGCTGCCATCATGGTTGCTGCTGCTACCAAAAAGAAGCTGGTGGAACAGAGCTCCATGGTCCATCCCTTGAACTGGGAGCCTCAGACAATTAACCAGCATGGGAAGCAAGTGTTTTCCTCAGCTACCTTTGGACTGTGGGCAATTAATTACCTGGCACATTTCATCTACCTTCAAAGGGACTTGGTCAGAGAACTCACCACTTCCCTTGCAGAGTTGTTGCTGGAGGAGGACCTCAAGAAGGTGTCTCCCAAGCTTAATACTCTGAAGTCGCTCTCTAATTCCTCAGTGAGGTTAATTTCCAATGCTACAGAAGCTATCTCTTGAGTGGCAGGGCAGCATACTTGGTAATTGCAGAAGTCTTCAAAGCATCTTTTACCAACACTACCTTTAATAGGTCCACCCTCTTTGGACCTTCTGTAAAAGACACCCTGACCCATAGTGAGCAGGAAGGGCAGACCTTGTCCACAGTTGGGATCAAGTTTTCTACTCCTCTGAGGTTTTTTCGAGACCCAACAAGGAGCTAAGAAGCTGTGGTTTCAGAAGTCACAGTCTACATTCCAGGACACTCCTGATGATGATTCTTCCATAGGCAGGGAGAGAGGGTTCAATGGCAGACGCCACCTAGAGACAGGAAGGTCTGCAAAATCAAGGTTCCGGGGAACCTTTCTCTGACCAGTCCTTTCAGCACTCCTGAAACGTTGCCCAACTGCCCTGCCCTGGAGGCAGTTGGGGGTCATCTTTCCCTCCACTCACTAGCCTGGACAAACATTACTTTGATCAATGGATGTTAAACATCATTTCTGTGTGTTATTTCATTCCCTGTTTTGATCCCCCTCCAATATGAAGGTATATCCCTGATGTTCCACCCCCCCCACACAAAGAGAGTTAGCCTTCAAGGAAGGTTTACAACTTCTTCAAAAACAGAGCCATCCAAGAGGTCCCAGCAGGACAAAGAGGATTTGGAATGTACTCTCGCTTCTTTTTAGGCCCAAAAAAAAGAGCAGGGATCTGTGTCCTATTCTGGACCTCATCAAGTTGTAATCTATCTGTCAGGAAGGCCAAGTTCCAGATGGTCACTGTTGAATCCATTCTGCCCTTGTTACACAAGGGTGACTGGATGTGCTCAGTGGGTCTCCAAGATGCCTACTATCACAGCAAGATAAACTCACCTATCGCCTACAGGCGGTCTAGGAGACACCTTCGTTTCCAATTAGGGGCCAGTCATTACCATTTCAGAGCCCTGTCCTTTGGACTCACCACATCCCCCCAGGTGTTT
This sequence comes from Protopterus annectens, assembly GCF_019279795.1. Lineage (NCBI taxonomy): Eukaryota > Metazoa > Chordata > Ceratodontiformes > Protopteridae > Protopterus > Protopterus annectens. The sequence goes on along the minus strand of NC_056742.1, from coordinate 301,528,791 downwards.
ACCAAATGTATGGCAGTGGTGGCGGCCCACTTGAGGCTGCAGGATTCCGGGTGTTTCCTTACCTCGCCAATTGGCTCATCACAGCACCCACCAGGCATCACCTTTCACAAGCCATATGATATGTACTACTCCTGTTCAGTCAATTGGGGATAACAGTGAACCTCTCAAAGTCAAATCTGGTTCTGAAGCAAAACTCAGAGTTCATAGAACTCCAGACAGATTCAGTTTCAGAGATTGCAGCATTACCTCCTTGCAGAGTATAGCTGATCCAGGAGCAGGTCACACAAGTCTTAAATGTTTCAAATCCTGCAGTCCACTTGGTTCTTTGGACCCTAGGATCCATGGCCATGGCCATACAGCTTGTGCCATTAGCAAGGTACCATATCCGAGTTCTACAGTGGACCTTGGAGGTTCAGTGGTCTGTTCTATGTCCCTGTCCATAAAATTGAAGCCAGCGTGCAGACAGCACCTTCATTGGTGGCCTCAGTCTCAGGATCTCATTCTAGGCAGGCCCTTTTTAGTCACTCCGCCCAAGGCCACAGCAACCATGGATACTTCCCTCTTAGGGTGGGGGGCATTTCCAGGGGGGAATAGTTCAAGGCATGTGGTCCCCCGTAGAGACCAAATTGCTCATAAATATCTTAGAGATGAGTGCAGTTCCTTTGAGGATGGTTGCAATTCAGATGGACAACATAGCAGTGTTCTGGTATATCAGCAAACAAGGGGGAACACAATCTTACCAGTTGTACTGAGAGGCTGTGAGAGTGTGGGAATGGGTGATGTCCTCAAGGTGCTTTCTTCTTGCAACAGAAACACCCAGGGCGGACTCCGTGTGAATGGGTGATGTCCTCAAGGTGCTTTCTTCTTGCAACAGAAATACCCAGGGCGGACTCCTTGAAAATGGGCGATGTCCTCAAGGTGCTTTCTTCTTGCAACAGAAATACCCAGGGCAGACTCCAGTGCATTGGCTGACAAAGCAGCAGTGGCGAAGCAGATCTTCAATTGTTGGGGTCAACCATGCTGTGATCTCTTCGCCTCCCCTCCCAACAACAAATACAGCATGTACTTCCCCCTGATCCCCACCTGGGGATTCACTGAGGAATGCTGTAGTCCACAATTGGTCTCCATGTCTTCTCTATGCTTGCCCTCCTTATTCCTCTTATCCCCAAAGTTTTGCAGAAAGCATGACACCTGAAAACATCCCTGATCCTCGTTGCCCCTTTCTGACCTTGTCAGCTGTAGTTTCTCTTCCAAAGGTCTCATCTGAAGTATCCCCCTTGGATACTGGATCCCTTTCAGGATCTGATCTCCCATCCTTCGGGGGGATCCCCCTTCCCAATTTTCGGACACTTTGTCTTGCCACATGGTTTCTCCTGTTCTTATGATTTTGAAACAGTCCAGGCTAGCTTCCCCATCAAGAATATTATCCTAGCCTTCCAGAAACCTTCCATCAGAAAAGTTTATAGTCGCAAATGAAAAATGTTTTCTGTTTGGGCTAAGAGCAGGAATCTGGACCCCTTTTCTGCTTCTGTGCCAGATATTCTCTTGTTTTTGTCCACAGTTTTTCCGGAAGGGGCAGGTTTTTCTACTATAAAGCTTCAGTTGGCTGTGTTTTCCAATTTTCATGAGAATAGTGAACCTGCATTCTCTTCTAGGCTCTGTAAAGCCTTCATGAAAAGTGTTTTCCTTGTAAGACCGCCCATTAAGGATTCCTCACCTCCTTGGGATCTAATCTTAGTGCTGCAATCTCTGACTTAGAGCCCATTTGAACCTGCAAGTTTGTGGAATTTTAAATTCTTTTCATGGAAAGCGGCCTTCCTAGTAGCCATAACGTTGGCTAAGAGGGTGTCCGAGCTGCAAGCCCTTTTAATTGCTCCCCGTATATGGTCTTTCACAAAGATTGTGTCTCACAGAACAAATCCATTCCTTTTGCCCAGTTTCCACTGAATCCATATATTCAGTTACCAGTTTTTTCTCCCAAATATTCCAGTAAAGGAGAGTACATTCTGCATACTTTGGATGTTCACAGGCAATTGAAATTTTATCTGCATAGGACTAAGGAGTTTCACAAATCAGACCAGCTCTTGGTGGCCTTTTCTCAAAATAGACGTGACCTTCCTCTTTCTGAAGTGACTCTCTCTAAATGGATCTCCAGCTGCATCTCCACGGTCTACATGACCACAAATCTTGAAGTTCTGGGAAAGGTTCGAGTTCATTGTATTAGGTCTTTGGCTACTTCTTCAGACCAGACTCTGTTGACTATATTTGTGGTGCCGCCACTTAGTCTAATCCTCACAGTTTCATATCACATTACAAGCTGGATATGGTTTCCAGGAACAGGGCTTCCTTTAGTTCCACAGTGCTTTGACAAGTCCTTCCTTGATGCCACCCAGGGTATATAGTAGCTGGGGACTGTGTCCCTATTGTGAGGAATGACATGGATAACAGAGTTATGCACTTACCATAACTTGGCATCTGTGTTATCCTATGTCATTATTCCTCACATTTCCCTCCTACCATCCCCCTTCCTTGTTGGATCATGTGAGGAGGTTGGAGTGTTGTTGGTATAGGACTATCTTCCTTTCTACTTTTTGGTTGTTTCATAGTTTCATAGTGATAGTTGTAGAGATAGCAACTATGTCAGCAAACTCGATCTGAGGGTTAGAGGGCAGCAGGGGGTTATGGGAGAGGGAGGAGCTTGAGTCTTGGATTTGTCTAAGCTAAAAGTTGCCATTTCAGATCCAATATCTGATCCAAGAGCCTACTGTGAGGAATAATGACATAGGATAACACCGATGCCAAGTTATGGCAAGTACATAACTCTCTATGGATAGTCGTGGTTCAGTCCATCCTATGTCTGTTGAGGAAGCCTGTTTGGGTGTGCTCCATAGATCTCCAGGATGCCAACTGCCATATCAAAATTAAAAGGCAATCAAGGAGATCTCTCCTTGTTTGGCTGGGGCCAATCATTTCCAGTTCAGGGCAGTATTTGTTCTCACCATAGGCCCCTGGGGGTTCAAGTGCATGGCAATGGTTGGAGCTCCTTGGGTTCCCAAGTGTTTCCCATATTTGGTTACTCACCGTACCAACCATAATCATCTGCTACAGCAAAGGAGCTTCTTGTTCCAGTTTCTTCAACATGTGGGGATCACAGTCAGTCACTCCAGAAGCAAATTGATAGCCACACAACCAGTAGAGTGCTTCATATGCCACTTGAATATGAGCAACCAGATGAGTACTCATAATGTAGGATAGTTTCTCTAAGACAAGACTGCCTTGGAAGTTCTTCAGCACACATTTCTACTTACAAGACTTATCCATCAAATGCTAGGTCTTATGGCTTCCTCACTAACTTTACATGTCCTTCCAGATCACTGCTGCAGTACTGATTTTATTAAAGGGATTTCCTGCCTAGGGTAGCCCAATGTCTGACCAGTATACCAAAGCCGTAGGATTTTAATGGAATCATGCATCACATGTATGCTCCCCACTCACGGCATAAAGGTGATGTATGATTTGCTTACCTCAGAACTTTGCCACTAATCTGAACACCATCTTTGATCATCTGTCTGAAACCTTCTTCATTTGTGCTGGTTACCAAGCCATTTTCATATGTGTACCATTGGAGTTTTCTTCTCATCTTATTTTCTTTTGGTTTGCAAGCTTACTTGTCATCCAGAAAGGGAAAATCTTGGTGTGGGAGAGAAATTACCCATAAGAACTGTTTAGAGTAGTGTCTTTTTTTGTTTGAGTACATCTATTAATCATACTTTGTGCTCAATTTATCCCTAAGACCCTTTGTAGTCATCTCTCCTCCTTGTCTGTCTATACGGAGAACCGATCTCTTAAGTTGTTGGCACAGGGTGCAATACCAGAATTGTCCCATCCCAAGGGTCAGTCCCCTGCCAAGAAGACCAAAAAAGGTAGGTCAGATTCTGCTGCTGTACTGTGCTGTGATAGGGGGGTGAAGTTTGCACTGAATCTATCTGCCAGGATGCTGGCAATATCAGTAGGTCCAGTATATTTTGCACTATTTTGCACTAGCTCAGAGCATATCTGCGAGTTGTCACTTAGATTCTTGACATAGCTAAAGAAGGCTTTGTGGTTATCTTTCGAATCTTTGGCTATATTTCTTTCGAAGTTCACCTTGGATGATTTTATGATGGACCTTAGTTTCTTATTGATACTGATCAGGGATGTCTTTCCTTCTTGGGATTTGCTTTTTTTCTGAACTAGTTTCCTCCTCCTATTGTATAGCCTGTTTATGGCAGGTGTCCACCAGACTGGTTTCCTTCTTTTAGGGGAGTGAGTCTTCGTTTTGCTAAGGATGGCACGATCCATGCATTCTTGTAGATGCTCATAGAGTGCATTTGTAAAGGTTCCTGCATCTTGGACACTGTTATCCTTTAGCGTGGGGGCTGTGGAACTTACCACCTCTGTCTTAAGTAAGGTGAAGTTTGCTATAGAAAAGATTTCACTGTGGTTTCCTTGGTTGGGGGGTGGACATCCAGCGTGATTAGTTTATGGTCTGATCTAACTAGTAACAGGTTGACCTCCAGTGCGGAACACCTGTCGCCCATGTTGGTGATGACCAGGTCCAATATGTTTTCAATTCTGGTATGGGAGTTTACCAGCTGATCCAAGGCATTTAAATTGATAAATTCCAGGAAGCACTGGACCTGGGAGTTTGTACTTGAGAATTTTTCCCAGTTAATGGTAGGGTAATTGAAATCACCCAATATCAGTGTGTTCGGTAGGACCTTCATGTTTTCCAGTGTCTCCAGAAAGGTGGAGTGGTGGTCCTGGGTCATGGAGGGTGATCTGTAGCAGGCCATAATTTGCATTGCAGATTTACCCGATGTTAGTTGCACATGGATGATCCCAGAGGTATGCTGCACCACTAACCTGGAGGTATAGGTATCCTTGATGAATATGGATACACCCCCTCATTTTTTGTTTCGGTCCATGTTCTGTGGCCGAAATTTGTGGTATGAGTTGTAGCCCGGTAGTGCTGTGGTGCTCTGTTGAGCCTTGAACCAGGTTTCAGTTACTGCATAGATATCGACGTTCTCCATACTGAGGAGTGCTTCAAGCGCGTGCATTTTGAGATTTAAACTCCTGGCGTTGAGTAGCATAACCCTCATTTTTTTATTTATGCTGTTTACGGAGGTGGGTTTGACTTTTGAGCCTTGCCTAAAAAAAAAGGCATTATGGGGGCAGCACGAGCCTTGGCCAGTATTCAAAAGCCTAGGGGTGACCAGTGCAAGCCGTCTCTTGCAAAGCAACGAGGCCTGTCGAGCATGTCATCCCAGGCTGACAAGACACTGGATCCCCTTTGAATGACACCAGAATCTTAGCCAGTTGTTGAAATTGATCATTTTTTCTTTATACTGTGGTATCATTCTCGGTGAGGGCAGGATGCTACTCAGGGTCAGGGTCATACCCACCTGGACTGCATGATCAGAGAGCTCTTCCATGTCTCTTTTCATGTAGTTCAGGGAGGTACATCTCAGGTTATTCACACCAACATGAACAATGACAGAGTCATATTTGTACTTGTTCTGGAGTGACCTGAGTGCTTGTGTTAGTGGAGGATTCTGGCTTCCGACAGGCAGCTAACAGTAACCTTCTCCTTGTCCAGCCTAGTGAGTGGGACGTCAGTGTGCCTGACTATAGAGTTGCCTATTACTAGTGTGTTTAGGTATGTTATTTCACCTTAAGGGCTGTGATTGTGCGGCACACTGATTTTGTGTTTTATGTGTTGTCTGGTTTGTGATGGGAGGTGCAGGTTTTTTGGATGTATGCTTTGGAGGTCTCTGATGCTTTTGCAGGTTTTTATTTAGATCCTCCAAGTATGATTTCATGTATTTATGTGTATTTTTTGCCAATGCTGGTTTAGTAGGTCTGTGTGAGGCTGGAGGTATGGCGCAAGTGTTAACCTTCTCCTCATTACTGCCTGTTCCAGTCTTGGGTGGTCAGAGCTTAGCCTCCAATTTAGCTATATAGTTGCATCTCTCGCATGTGTTTGGCTTCACCTCCAGCCCTTGCCTGTTGATACTACTCAGTAGCCTCCTTTTCCAGATGAGAAATCCCTCCATTCTACGTTGGGTTCCTTTGTCTCCTCTTCTTTCCCAGTTGGTTAAGGATCACTCAGGATTCTTAGGTTCTGTCCATCATCTGTCAAGGATACTTCTTGGTCTGGAAATCCCTCCCTCCTTTTCTGGGTATTCCTCAACTTCCTCAGGAACAGCTGCCTTTTTTTTCTGTATGTACTTCAGGGCTTTTTGTCTCAAGGCACTATCCAAGAGTTTCTGCACCTCAAAAGAGGAAGGGGTTCCATTCCAGAATGTTTTTTGTTCCCAAGGAAAGAAGGTATCGGGAGGCCCATTCTGGAACTTTGTCAACTCAACACCTTTCTGAAGATCCCTTCCTTTGAAATGCTGCCCCTTCAGACTCTTTCCTCCTATTCTACCTCAGGATTTCCTGGTCTCTCTGGATCCCAAGGATGCCTATCTTCACACCACTATTCATCCCGTTTCAGGAAATATTTGGATTTCTCTGTTTCTTCCTTACACTTTCAGTTCTGTGCTTTGCCGTTTGACCTCTCTACTGCCGCAAGGGTTTTCAACAAATTCCTTACTCCTGCAATTGCCTTTTGCAGGAGGAAGGGGATATAAATCTTTTCATTCCTGGATGACCTGCTCATTCAGGCCCCCCCCCCCCAAAGACCTTGCTTCAACATTTTCACTATGCTATTTGCCTCTTGCAAAGCCTAGGGTTTTCAACAAACTTTCCAGAAAATCCTGTAGACCATTCCTATGTTGACTTCCCTGCTTTCCCCCAAGACTATTACTCGGATTGCCTTTTTTTCAGTCGCATCTTCCTCAGGTCTTCATTACAGCCAGAGAATTTCTAAGGGCTCTGGGATTCATGGTTCCCACCATTCTTATGCTTCCTCTAGCCAGAACCCCATATGAGGAAACTGCAGTGTTTCCTAAAGTCAGTCTGGCTCCAACATGACTTTCTAGTCCCTCTTATTCTATGCCTCAAGCTAGAACTTTAATGTTGTATTCATCAGCTGTCTTTCAACCCAGGGATTCTTTTTCAGCCCCAATTCCCCTCTTAGGTATTCTTTTCAGATGCGGGTTGTGTTGCTTCTTTCAGCCCTCTCAAAGTTCAGTGTTTTTGGCCCATTCATGATGGACCATATCAACATCAAGGAGATGAGAGCTTTCCTTGCTCTTCAGGCCTCCATACTCCTTTCCTTCCAGGGCCTCTCAAAATCTTTATAGACAATACCACAGTGATGGTACATCAATAAGCAAGGAAGGGCACAGTGCTACCTTCTGCGCAGACTAGCTCTTCAAGTTTGTGATCTGTCTGTCCAACATTAGGTGACTCTTCAGGTTGTTTTATATTACTTCCAAACAAAACATTGTGGCAGATTCTCTGACCAGGTCCATAACACAGGCTCACAAATGGATGCTTCACAGAGATGTGTTTCTGGACTTTGTCCTCCAGTGGGTACTCCTTGGGTAGATATTTTTTGTTTCCCATCTGAACAGACAACTTCTCTGGCATGGATGGTGGATGCCCTATCTTTTTCTTAGAAAATGTTTCTCTATCCCTTCCCTCCTCTTCCTCTCATACCGAGTATCCTGTTCAAGATGAAACAGGACTTCTCCAAAATCTTGCTGGTGACTCCCATTTTGCTCAGAAAGCATTGGTACTCACTTCTGCACAAAGTCAAGGGCAATCACCGCAAGTTACCTTACAGGATGGACCTACTCACAGAAGGCAAGGAGTTTTTCATCCATCCTCACTTGTCCAGTCTTCAACTGACACTGTGGGTGATAGGGTTTTCATCCCTGTTAGGCACTTTTTTCCCCCTGAGGACCTCCTTCAGATTCTGCAGAAGGTCAGGGGACCTACTACCAGGAAATCATATATATCCAAATGGAAGAGATTTTCTGTCTGGTGCATTGCTTGTAACCAGGATCCACTTTCTGTGGAGATTCCTCTGGTTCTCTCTTATTTGTGTGAATTGCTTCATGCTGAGTTGTCATATTCTTCAGTTAAAGCTCACATTTATGCTATTTGGCTTGTTGGTCTAGGGGTATGATTCTTGTTTAGATGTGAAAAGCTCTGAGTTCAAATCTCAGACAAGTCCACAATTTGGGTAAGAGGTTGGCATAGTGGTTAAGGTGTTATAGACACAAAGTGAAAGGTTTGATTAAAATGTAGTGTAATTGGCTAGGCTTAAAAAATGGCCTACAAGGACAGTTAGCCTAGTAGTACTCTTGGTATATTAACTATTTCTGCTTATCTGCCTTTTGTTACCTCCTCTGGCCTCTAGGTTTCAGGTCAAACAATTTGTTAAAGGTCTCCTTCATAGTAGACCCTCCCTGTTCCTGAAAAATTGACTTGAGCTACTTTTGAGCCTGTGGCTTCAGCTTCCTTGCAGCATTGTACATGGAAGACTGTTGTTCTTTTAACCCTTACTTCTTATAAGAGAGTATCTGAGTTTCAGGATGTTCTGACTATTCCTCCATTTTTAGTTTTTCTTACATAAGGGCAGGGAGTCTCTTTATACTAATCCTTATTTTATATCCAAGGTCTTTAATGAATTGTCTCTTAATCTGCCCACATTTTTTCTGTCTCCACAGTCTGCTAGTGAGAAGGTTCTTCATACCTTGGATTTGCATAGGCTCAGATATTGTTTAGATGAGACTAAAACCATTTGCAAGTCAGAGCAGCTTTTTATTTTCATTCTAGATCTTTAGGTTTGGCTCTTTCCAAGCAAACCATTTCTTCATGGATCTCTAAGGTCATTTCATGGGAAAAGTCTTTCTGCCTCTGTTAAGGCTCATTCTACCAGGGCTGTGACTTCCTCTGGTGCAAAAGGATTGGATACCACTTCCATCCCTGAAGCTGCTACTTGGATTTCTGTCAATACCTTTACTAAGCATTAGAAATTAGCTATTGTATACAGAGCAAGAGCTTGCTTCGCCAGAGCTATCCAACATTGGTTTCTTGAGGGCTCTGTTTGGCCTTCCTCCATCCAAATTTCTTCTTGAGCTTTTACAGTCTCCGTTTAATATAGAGTACTGCAACAATGATATGGAAGGAGATAGCACAGTTGTATAAAATCTTACAGTAACAGTAGATGTCCTTCTCTTCATTGCTGCAGTATTCGCTCCTTCCTGTTTTTTCTGTTCTCCTTTTTCCCTTCTGGATGCATATTCCTCCTCCTCTCTTTAAAATGTTCCTCCTAGGGCTATTCAGGTCTGAAGTATGCTTGTACGTCACCTTTATGCTGTATGCCGTGAGCAGGGAACATACATGTGACATACGACTGTCTTAAAATCCTAAGGCCTTGGTATACTGGCTGGAATTTGGGCTAACCTAGGCAGGGAATCCCTTTTATTAAAGAATACTGCAACAGTTAAGAGAAGGGCTTATTCTGTTATGGTAAGATTTTACACAACTGGACTTTCCCGTAACTAGGTACTACATGAGAATTCTTCAATGGAAGCTTTCAGTATAATGGTCCCAGTTCCATCATCCTCTTCATGCATAAATTTCCACAGCTCTCCTAGAAGGTAGATCTTTTTCTCCACACACACACACACACACACACACACACACACACACACACACACACACACACACACACACACACACACACACACCCATAGTAGCCACAGATGCTTCCCTGCTAGGGTGGGAGGCAGCATTTCAAAGGGAAGGCAGTTTGAGGTTCGTGGTCGAACACTGAGGGCACTCTCCACATAAATGTTGCTGGAGATAAGGGCAGTCCTAGCATTCCAGGCCTTCCAGGACACACTCCAGGGGTTGTCATATCCACCTAGACAGACATGTCAGTAGTCTGGTACATCAAAATTCAGAGTGGAACCTATTTATATCCTGTAAGCCAAGAGGTCATGAGAGAGTGGCGATGGGCAATGTCTTTCTATCATTTTCTAATAGCAGCACACATTCCTGGGACTTCAGTGTGTTAGTGGGCAAGTTGAGCAGATCCATTCTACTACCTCACGAATGGTCACACAAACAGTCATGAATCAAGATATTCAGCCACTGTGACCAACAATGTTGCCATCTTCTTTCTTTATACCTAAATTACAAATAGAACTTTCTCTTCACCCTAATCCCTCCACAGTAACAATCATCAAGGGACACGCTGTAGTCTATCGTTTGCCTCTAGGTCTTCTATATGGATTTCCCTCCTTTCATTTGATAATTTTGTTCAGAAAGCAATAAGGTGCAAGGCAGAGGCCATCCTTGTTGCCCCTTTCTGATCTTGTGTGGTTCCTCTTCCTCTAGCCTCATCACTGAACAATCTTCTAGGTCTAACTCCCCCATCTGGGCAGCCTCATCTAAATCCAGAGACACTGAAGCTGACTGCATAGTTCCTCCAGTTTTAAGAGTGGATAGAAATGCCAGGCTTTTAATTTTAAGTGGTTTATATTTTGTTAGCCTGTCAAAACTCGAGCACCAAGAAAGTTTACCTCAGCAAATGGAAGAGATTCTCTATTTGGGCAGCAGCTAAAGAAATATATTTTTGATCAGCTCCACTTCCTTCTGTACAAGATTTTTTTTGTTGGATCTCTCTCAGAAAGGTTCCAGCTTTCAACAAAGTGCAACTAGCTGACATTTCTAACTTCCATGCTGGAAACTATCAAGTGGTTTTTAGCCTCTGTAAAGATTTCAAAAGCATTTTTAAAAGGAGCTTTCTTATTGTGGCCTCCGGTAAGAGATCCAATCCTTCCATGGCACTTAACTGTCATGCTTCAAGCATTAACAAAACCACCTTTTGACCTGGCAGCTTCAGCAGACTTACAGTACCTTCCTTGAAGACTGTTTTTCTTATGGCTGTCACTCCATATAAACAGGTTTCCAAATTACAAGCGCACACGTGTAAACCTCCTTGCTTGGTTTTCTTTAAGGAAAGGGTTTCTTTGAGAACGAATCGTACTTTCATCCAAATTGAACAACATGAATTTACCAGTGATCTTTCCACAATTTTCTAATAAATGAGAATATACTCTGTATCTATTAGGTGTCTGCAAATAGCTTAGATTTTACCTCCGTAGGACTATGGATTTGAGAAAATCTGAGCAGTTATTTGTAGCCTTTTCTAAAACAAAGTTAGGACAGAATGTTTTAAAACCCACACTATTTAGGTGGGTGGCTGACTGCATGCCATTGGTATAGAAAAATTGAGACTCTAGCTAAGAATCTGAGAGTTTACTCAAGGGCTGTCACTGCTTCTACTGCTCTTATGCACAGAGTTCTAATAGATGAAATCTGTGATGCAGCAGCTTGGTCTACAGTCCACACATTTGTTAAGCAATATAAATGTGATGTACAATCAAGGTCACTTAGATATTTTCATTCCACCATTCTCAGAAATATCCTTCCTCGATACCTTCCACTAGGGTTGTGGCAACTAGAAAATCTGTTCCAAAGGTTGAATCAAACGAAAAACAACATCATCAGATACAAAAGTTATGTACACGCTATAACAATAGATCCCATGTCATCTTTTTTTACATCCAGTTCAACATCCCTAACTCTTTACCCTTCCAAATTTATTCCTTAGGGCTCCTGTTTGATGAAATGGACCTAACCAGGAAAGCTGTCATCTCACAACCTTCTTTTTTTTTCTTCTCCGTGTTATTTTCTGGTGTATGATTCAGTTGTCATATTCTATGAGGTGATAAAATACTTTGTTAGCTGATAAGAAGACAACCTCTTTCTGAGGTATTTGATGGAGGAGAGGGATTAGCTAGAAGAGAAGTTAGAGCCCCGCATCCACAGCCTCTAACGGTGCTGAGGTTGGATCCTATAACCTGAAGGTTGATCCAGATGAAAAGATGACAGGGATCAGTCATTATGATGATTGCATAACTTTTGGTCTGCTGTTGTCTTTTTCCAGTTATTCCTCAACATACGGGTCTTGGGCCCAACCTCAAAATCAGCTTCAGTCACTTCTTAGCTTTGGATCCAGTGCTCAGGTTCCTCCTTCTGCCTATAATCATTGTGTAGAGTGCGAACTAACTCGGATCTTGTTTGCCACCATAAATGTTTCACAGATCTTGGTGATCAGTAGTCTTTCAAGAAAAAATATCTCAAATAGATAAGTACTTTTCTTTCAGCTTAATCTTTTGTACTTCTCTCCAGAGCTTATGTTTGTTGTTCCTTCCCCTTTTTGAAAAAAAAAAAAAGTATTCTGTGCACACACAATAGTTTAATATTTTATTCTAGGGAAACTTTTTTCTGTAATCTTTTGTCCTCACTATATCATCCGTGAGGATGACGGATAAGCCCTTCAGCTTTAAAAATGCATAGCTTGTTTCCACAAGCTGCCAAATTCAGGCACACACAAATACGTGTGTGTATTGCTTAGGGCCTTCCCATTTAGACATCGCTTGCTCTATCTGTGAGGCTTTTGGACAATGAGCTATTATAGAAAGCAGGAATAAGCTCACTCTTAAGGGTGTCCAGCCTACTACATGAGAGAAACTCTTTTGAATCAAGAAAGTCTGCATCTGCTGCTTCTTCCCTTTCTCCATGTTTGTATTCAAAAAAGGGGTCTGATAAGCACAGGGTGAAACAAAAGGTGGTGGAAAGAGGAAAAGAGAGCAAAATTAGCAAAAAAAGAGATCTCTGGACCAGACACCCTCATTAGCTCTGGCGATTAAGATTTATAGACCTTCATAGCCAGTGTTCTTTTCAGATCTTATAATTATTGGATTGTTACACCACCTAGATTTTCTCCAGATCATATATCTCCAAGGCTCACTCTCTAATTTTGAAAGACTGATCCCATTACCCCTCCAGGCCATCTTCCCTGATGTCAGCTAGGATTTCTCAGAGCCTCACTGAAGCTGACGTGAACAGGATAATGGGATTTCTTTTTCACCCATATCTAAGTGAGAGTACTCCTGGCTCTAACCACTGTCTTTCCCAAAGAAGAAATTCTTCCCCTCACTCCTTAATGCCTCTTCCTGCAACCCAACCTCTCAAATAGGAGTCCTTAGATCTGAGACTTACCCAGGACAGACCTGCATTGGAGTCGAGGTTTCATACTTCCTCAACTTCATTGAGTTCTCTAACAAAGTCTGCTTGAACCCTGTTAGAGTCCCCGAGATGAACTGCTTGCATTGACTCCAAGATTGTGGGATTAGATCCAAGGTATTCAGATCCTTTTTTCTTCTAGAGGCATCGTTGCTTCATAGTTTGGCTCTGAAGTCAGCTTTGGATCCCAGCCAAACAACTTCTAGAATTGAGCCACCTTCAGGAGTTTCGGCTCTGTTAGCCAAGGCTTCCTGAATCCATGTCAAGCTTGTCTTTTTCTTTCAACAAGAAACATCTAAACATCTTCATTACATTATCCTGTATGGCATGGGTAGTCTTATATTTATATAAATGAAAATAAACTACAGCAACACAATCTCAGTTGCAAACATTATATATTACAAACCATGCCGACACAACTATAGCTGCAAGTATTACACATCACTTTTAATATATCCAGTCATTGTCAGTCAACCATTACACACCTCATTCAAATCCTACGTTCTTTTAAATCATGTTCCTCCTCTGCATGTATACATCCCACATTTTCCATTTTTTCCTATGTACTTTGCTGCTTCCCTTTTCTAAAGATCCTAGTTCCAGTTATTTTGTCTCTGTTACTATCTTTACTACTGCTAGTAAAGTTGGTTTAGACTTTGATTTCCTTTTTCTAGTAATTGCTTTACTGGCAGCCATCATAATTAGACTCAGCAAAGCCTTACTATGTGTAGACAATTCCAATTTTGTATCATAGCTCAAAAAATAATTTCCTTAGTTACTCCAATTTGCTCACCCAGCATCTCCAACATAGCAGTCTGCAGGGAATCTTTAAAGTCTGCCAACTAATTACACTCCTGGAAAATATGTTCCCAGTTGCCTTTTTCTTCCTCATCACACTGCCAACATTTGCTGTGTACCTGAGGAAAAATTAGTTGGAGCCTGCTTGGGGTATAAAATACCTGTGTAAACACTTCCAGGGAAAGATCCTAAATCTTCTAGACTTTGTTGCATATTTGAGAGATACATATATATCTCTGCATTGTTTCTTTGTGAATTCTTTAATCTTTCTCTTCTCAAGCCTTCCTAACCTCCTCTGATTGATTCTTATAGTTAGCATGCAATATTTTATATGTTCTACTAATTATTCCTTTCTTAATGAAAACTTCTGTTCTAGATTCTACTAAAAACTCTACCATTGCTGGTCTTTCATTTAGGACACCCTATTTCTTTCTCTCTGCCTATACTCTGATATCAACCCTTGATAGGGAAGGCAATCCCTAACCTAGAGTCCAAATAAGTTCTTGGCATCTTCCCATTCTGTTACACTTCCCTCTCTAGATGTGCTTTGTGTTTCACTGTTGCAGTCATTACATTTGGGTTATCTGCTTGCAGGTAGTCTGATTAACAAAGTCTTGGGTCCTGTGTCATTTGCTGTCCCTTCTTCCATGACGTCAGGGTTATAACACATTCAGCCGACACCATTACATCTGTCTTTCTTGCCGTGCAGTGCCAGAAGCAGTTCACAAGTGTCGGTTGGCCGACTCTTTAAATTTTCATTTTCGAGTTTCAGAACTGAAGTCTTCAACTAAAGCTAATTACCCTGTTGGGGAAACCTTTTCTTCCTCCTTACCGATGTCAGTAAAAGTTAATAATTGCATTACTTGTGGAAAGCAAATACCTCATAAGGATTTACATTCGTACTGTATTGCTTGCCTAGGCCCTGACCACGACGTACCTTGCTGTTGGTTTTGTGCTTTATTTAATCAGCGCACTATCCATCGTCTGTATATTTTTGCCTCTAAATATTTTGGTTCTCGGTTTAATTATCCAGAAATGTCATTGGTTAGCCATCCGACTACCGGGATTCTGAAAAAATGCAAAGATAAAGACAGAGACAGGCTGCCGAGGTCCAAAGCTGCGATGACGTTTCTCCTAAGCCAGTCGCCAGTTCGCCGGTACTCAGTGAAGCACATTCGCAGCCCCTGATACCCACTACTTCTGATTCGCAGGCCTCTACTGAGACCCATTCGGAGTCCGGTATGCCGCGAGATGCTTCAACTATGGAACCCGCGGATGTCCCTACCTTGGATGAGTCCAGAGCCACTGTGCAGGCACCGGCTTCTGAGGGTGTATTCAGGCCTACAGACTTGCATATTAAATCAATGCCTCCTTCTTCACTTAGGCCTAAATCTCGAACCATGCCTAAAAAAATGACGCCCAGACCACATGCTCAGACCTCTATGCCTAAAAAACAAATGATAAGAATGGCTGAAGATTTAATAACTCTAATCAGGGGTAGCCAACCCCCCCTTTCTAAGAGACCTAGGACTGAAGTTGTTTATGAATCTTCTGACCAGGATTCTGTTTTTTCTGATTCTTCTGATGATCTGGATTTGCCCTTATCTACTTATGAGGATTCTGATGCAGAGGACGCCATTCCCTCTTCTACCCCTCCAGAGGATTTTTCTTTTGGAGAAACCTTACATATACTCTAAGGGAGCATTTCCACTGGGAAAGCCAGGATTTTTCTGATTCAAAAAAGAGGCTTAGGGATTTCTTACTCTTACCTTAGCATAGGCCTTTAGCTATTCCTCCTGTAGTAGACATTGTTGATGATGCTTTTTCGGAATCTAGTTTGGCCGCTGATTCCTTGCCTCCTGCTCCCAGAAAACCTGACAGATACTACAGGGTTCCTGAGTCACACAAGTTCCTTTTTAAAAATCCTATTGCGGATCCAGGGACTATTTCACAGGGACCCAAGTGCATTAAGGCTTCTACTGCTAAAAGTCCTACCCCTTCTGATAGAGATTCCAGGGTGCTGGATAGATGGGATAAGAAGGTTTATACTTCTGCAACCTTGGCCATTAGGGCTTTAAACTGCCAGTTTCATATGTTAAAGTATTAGCAACATGTTATTGGATTGCTTAAACAGAAAAGTATGTAGATTACTGACTGTTTGGAAAATAAAGAATTACAGGATTTAATGCATTCTGCTGAACAAGTTGGAAAACATACTTTGCAATGTGGTTTTGATTCATTAGAGGCCTCTTGCAGGGCTGCTGTTACTGGGTCTGTGCTCAGAAGGCATGCTTGGCTAAAGGAGCAATCTTTGCCTGATCATGTTAAAGATAAATTGTTGGATGCTCCCTTAAATCAGGACCGTGTGTTTGGCAAAAAGGCTGAGGAAGTTCTTAAAAAAGATGGAAGATAAAGCTAAATCTATGCAAACTGTTAAAGATTTCTTACAAATTCAGCCTCTTAGATTTAGTAGGCACTGGCCCTTTAAGAATTGGTCCTTTCCAGCCCCTTCCAGGTCTTCTCAAGCCAAACCCAGATACAGCAAAAGCCCCAGATTTCAGTCCCAGGGGACACACAGGACTAAGCAGTGGGGGGGCCTCCACTTCCAAATCTGGGAGTAATAAGACTCCCCCTATGGTAAACTGTCTCAGTGACTTCAGTTTAAAATTTCCAAGCACTTATCAACTGACTGCCCCTTTGGGGGGAAAGATTGCTCTTCATGCAAAGAACTGGGAACTCATTGCCCAGGACAAATGGGTTTTAAATATAGTGTCCCAGGGATACATATTTCACTTCCGCACATTGCCAACACCAAGCGGGTGGCTGGACCTACCCTCAAATCAGTGGGCAGAGGCCCAAAAAACAAGTACTTTCTCTCTTAAGCATGGGGGCTATTCAAAAGGGACAAGGTTTCTACTCGAGACTTTTCCTGGTACCCAGAAAAGACAGTTCATGGTGTCCGATCCTGGACCTGTCTACTCTAAACACCTTTTTGGAAATTCCAAAATTCAAGATGCTGACTCTTCAATTACTTCCTATGCTAGGCAAAGATGCCTGGTTGGCAACTCTAGATTTAAAAGAAGCATACCTGCATATCCCAATCAGGGAATCTTGCAGAAGATACCTACGCTTCAAAGCAGACTACATGCACTATCAGTTCTCTGCATTGCCCTTTGGCTTATCTACTGCTCCCAGGGTATTCACAAAGTGCCTAGCTCCAGTTATTGCATTTTGCAGGCAAAGAAATATTCAAATATACCCATACCTGAGCGATTGTCTGATTCAGGCAGAAAGCCAGGACATACTTTGAATCATCTGGCCTTTGTACAAATGGTTCTAACTTGTCTGGGGTGCACCATAAACGAAAAGAAATCACACCTGGTACCCTATTGTATTCCTGGGAGTAAGCCTGAATACAACTTCCCAGATGGCTTACCTCACGCCAGAGAAACAAATTCATTTGACAACCTTCTTCAAACAAGTGGCCACAAAAACCCTGCTATCTGCAAGACAAATACTGCAAGCCTTGGGGCTCATGGCCTCCTGCATTCTTCTAATTCCATATGCAAGACTGCATATGAGGAAACTACAGTGGTAACTAAAAAGCCTATGGTGTCAACATTCTCAGGATTTAGAAGCAATGATTCCCATCATACCTTGCCTACGCTTAGAATTCCTTTGGTGGGCAGAGGCCTGTCACCAAAACAAGGGACTACCTTTCTCACCACCTACTGCCACCCAAACCCTAGCAACAGACGCATCAGACTATGCATGGGGGGGCTCATCTGGCAGGGAAGTGCATTCGGGGCAAATGGAACCCAAGTCAAATGCACCTGCATATCAATCAAAAAGAAATGTTAGCTGTACAGAATGCTCTGACAGCCTTCAAGGACCACATTCTTCCAGGACAACTTATGGTAAAGACTGACAACACCACTGTTATGTGGTACATAAACAATCGGGGGGGTACACATTCTTACCCCCTCTGCAGACTAGCCATGGCATTGTGGAACACAGTCTTGAGCTACCAAGTGCACCTACAAGCTCAATTCCTGCCAGGAAAATTAAATACACTGGCAGACAGACTAAGCAGGAACCTCATGGACCCACACGAGTGGAAACTGGAACCAAGGATTTTCAACATGCTGACAAGCAAATGGAGGAGCCCAGATATAGACCTGTTTGCCTCTCCCCAGAACTACCAATTGGACAAATTTTGCACAATGACTCCCCACAAGCAGGCCTGGAAAGTGGATGCTCTGTCCTTCAGCTGGAAAAACCTATCAGTCTATGCCTTCCCCCCTCTGCCTCTGCTCTTCAAAGTACTACTAAAAATCAAACAGGACAAACCAAGGATGATTTGGATTGCTCCAGACTGGCAACACCAACACTGGTACCTCCTCCTGCACAGTGTGTCACGGTTATCCCCATGGCACCTACCTCGCACTCCCTCCCTGTTGTCTCAGCAGGAGAACCAGATTCTGCACCCTCTGCTTCTAACACTGAACCTTGCAGCCTGGCTAATTACATAATCAATCCTCTACCATCCCTCAGTAAACCTGTGATGGATATCATTTTAGAGGCAAGGAGGCCTAGTACTAGAAAATCTTATGCTGAAAAATGGAAAAGATTCTGTGCCTGGAACCAATCTCAAGGGATGAGCACAGCAGCACCCAATTTACCTCAGATTTTACAATACTTAACTGAGATGCTTCACAAGGGCCTGTCTTTTTCTTCCATTAAAATCCATGCCTCAGCCATTTCAGCTCATTATAACACAGAACCTCCCCCTTCTCTCATCCACTGCTCAAGTGGTTCCTCAGGGGGGCCAAAAATTTGAGACCACCCAGGAGAACTCCAACCCCAGCCTGGGACCTTAACTTTGTTTTGGAGAAACTGACTCTACCTCCTTTTGAGCCAGCTGCTACTGCAGACTTAAAATTTATTTCTTGGAAAACAGCTTTCCTTTTAGCAATCACTTCAGCTAGAAGGGTATCTGAATTACAGGCCTTATGGCAATGGAGCCTTTCATCATCTTTCATGGGGACATGGTGTCCCTCAGAACCAATCCATCCTTCATGCCCAAGGTGGTATCCAGTGTCGCTCTTAATCAGTCTATTCATTTGCCAACCTTCTTTCCCAATCCACAGAACAAAGGGGAATGGATACTGCATTCCTTAGATGCACACAGACAACTTAGATTCTACTTGGACAGGACTAAACCTCAAAGGAAATCTGAACAACTGCTGGTGGCATTTCCTGCAGGGGCAGAGGGGAAGGCTATTTCAAAGCAAACCATTTCTAAACGGATAGGCCATTGCATTAATTTCTGCTATAAGCACCATGGAAAAACCTATCCCCAGGGGATCAGACCTCACTCCACCAGAGCTGCATCTACCTCTACAGCCTTTCTCAGAGGCTTCCCTACCAGGGACAACCTAGAAGCTGCTGGAGTTCTGTACATACTTTCACCAAGCATCGTCATTTGCTAATTTTCTCTAAATCCAAACCTGGCTTTGCCACTGCAGTCTTGCAGGGCCTTATAGCTGGTCCTAATGCTATCTAAATTCCTCCTCCCAACCATAGCTTTGGGAATCTACCCAAATGTAATGACTGCAACAGTGAAACACGAAGAACATAGTACAGTTGTGTACACTTACCATAAATTTAGATGTTCGAGTGTATTCACTGTTGCAGTCCTGGTTACCCTCCCTCCAGCCCCCTAACTTCTTTTGGCTATACCTCTACTTTCCTTTACTATGCTTAAAAGCCCTTTTGGTGTATTTGCTTTTTTGTTGGAGGTATATCTTTGTACTTTTATATTTAATTGCTCCCCATTAGGGGGGCACCTGACTTCTCAGGCAAGAAAATCTGATGTAATGGTGTCAGCTGCATGTTTTATACCCCTGACATCATGGAAGAAGGGACAGCAATCCTCGCAGGGCCCAAGACTTTGTTAATCAGGCCGACTGAGGGCTACCTGCAAGCAGATAACCCAAATGTAATGACTGCAACAGTGAATATACTCGAACATCTACATTTAAGGTAAGTGTACACAACTGTACCTTTTGCTCCCAGTACCTTGATTTCTTTGCCAGTTTTCTCCAATGTATTCCAGCTCCCTCTTACCTATTGTCTGTATCCCTAATTGCTGTCATCCCTATCAGCAGAATCTCCTTTCTCTATTCCTGTGTTGGCCTAGTTCTTAGAGTACCTTCTGCTACTGTATGAATATAATATTGTGTGTGACTGTTGTTCTCCTTGAAGGTCTGCATCCAAATTCCCAGTCTGTCCCTGTTAGTTGAGCTTCCCCCATTTCATCAGTTCCTCTTTCCACTTTAAATTGTAGTTTTTTTTGCTGTGCTATGTATAGGAGCCTTAACTGTGTTGCTCTGGAATACTTCAAGTCTAATCCAAGTCAGCCCTGTTCTATTGGAAGAATCACCTTATCCCACTTGACTCTTGCTACCTTCCCCTCCCAGATAAAATCCTTCAGCTCTTTATTAATTGCAATCCACGGCTTCTCCTCTGGTTGATAAAAATATTCCTGAACTGTGTATAAGACTAAAGGGACTAAAAACGTTTTAACTGCTTATATCTTTCTATTGATATCCATAAAACAGGGCTTCCATTTTCTCAGTTTTTGTATTATCTTTTGTTTAGTCTCTTCCCACATCTCCTTAGCTGCCACACTGGTATAATTTTTAACATACTCCTAAATACTACATTTTATCCTGAACCCATAAACCCATAATGGGTATTGCTCAATCAATTCAAATGTAGCTACATAATTTACCTCTATTGCTTTTGTTTTAGCTTCATTAATTTTGCATACCAAAAAGGTTTGAAACTGTCTCAGTATGTTCCACAGCACTGTAATGTCCCTTTCTGGTTTTGTCAGTTATAAAATGTCATCCACAAAGAGAGACAGCTTTTCTTGACTGCCATACCAATTATATCCTTGAATTTCTGAGTCCCTTATTTTCTTTGCCAGTGGTTCTAAATATATACTGCAAATAAAGGGGAGAGAGGACACCTCTATCTGGTTCCTGTGCTGAAGCAGAGATTATCAGAGAGGACCTCACCCACTTTAATTTTTGCCTCCGATCCCTCTTATATAGTATCCTCCTAATTGACCTTATAATTTTATCAGGGAATGCAAATGCTTCCATTGCTCTGCTCATAAAGTTCCAGCTTACTCTGTCAAATGCTTTCTCTGCATCAAGACCCACCAACAGTGATATTTTCTAACATTCTGCTTCCCTCTGGATCATCACTGTTGTGTTAATGTTGTCAAATGTTTGCCTCCCCTCCACAAAACCACATTAAACCATATCTGCCACTTTTGCCATTCTTTTAGCCATTATAGGTATAAACACTTTATAATCGTGATTTAGTATTGAAATGGGCCTGTGTGAAGCTGGATCTGATACAGCTTTACCCTCTTTAGGTATTAACAGCTACTATTGCTTTCTTCCAGGATGTTGGTACTTCTCCTCTTATACTGTTACAGACTTTCATAGAATTTCCAAAATATTTCTAATACGTTTGCAGGATCCCTTTATATCTTACTTCTTGTAGGCTCCCTAAACTTGCTGACAGCCCTTTCTACTTTCTGTTGCCTGAGTTGTCATGCTAAAAGTTTTTGTGCTCTAGAGTTATCAACAAACAGTTGCTTAACAGCAATCTTTCTAAACACATGCATATTATTGAGGTATTCCCTTATTTTGTTTGCAGTTGCTTGTGCTCTTGTTTTTTGAGATTCCCCCTAATTTGCAATACTTTAACATTTGTTAGCCCATCCAAGTAATTCTTGTTACTTAACCCTGCCTCCATTTCTTTTATTTCCACCCTATTTTTAAATTCCACTTTAATTTTATTCCACTTCTTAGCTATATTTTCAAAAGACATTTAGATCTTGTTAAATTGCTCCTGAATAATTTTCACTACATATTCCTTAAATTCCTCTCTTTTCAACAGATATGTGGGAAAGCGCCAGTGTCTTATTTTTATTTCATTATACTGTGTTTTTATTTGGGTTATTATTGGTGCATGATCTGAAATAGGCATTGGGTGCATATCAAGACTTTCAGTTAAATGCAAATGTTCCTGTGAAATGTAAATTCTGTCTAGCCTAGTCCAGTTTGTGTATTTTGGGGAATAATATGTAAATTCATTCTGAGCTCTTAGAAATGAATTTACATCTTCCATGCCAAATAGTTTTATAAATTTCTTTAAAACTCTACCCTCCTTTGTTATATTTTCCTTTCTGGGCCCCCCCAGACACGTTTTCACTGTTGCAAATCAAATTGCAGTCCCACCTATAAGTAGTATTCCTTGCTGAAAGCTGATCATTTCTCCCAGAATTTTCTTAAGCTCCAGTATAGCAGTTTTCAGTGAAATAAAAGTACATTCCAGTGTAATCCTCCTCCCTTGCAAGTAGCCCCTTAGTACTACAAATCTACCATTATTGTCTTTTTATCCTCTTCTGTTACTATTGGAGCTCCTCTTGCAGTTAATTTAAGTAATCATCTCTTTCTTTGCCACAGGTATCCTACTGAATAACCATCCTGAAAACCTTTCTTTATCAAATTCATATGTTAAGTTCTTTCCAAGTTTGTCTCCTGTAGCATAGCTATTTACACTCTACATTTTTTAATGTAGCTCACTGCTGTTTCTTTTTTTGTATTTATCTGTGAGACCATTAACATTTAAAGACATTATAGAAAGAAGAATATTCTTGAGGGATTATTATTCACACTTTTTATGTATATCAGCTTTTTGTTAAATGTCTAGTTTCAGCTTTTGTGTTATACACATGCAGTGTTTGGCAGGTTAATCTTTTATACAGTTGTTTCTTGTCATATCCATTTGAGCCTATGGCACATCTTGCAGAACTTTTTGTTTTATTGAAAACCCTCAAACAAAAATACACACACATCATAATACCCCCCAAAACCTAGAAACTTAATAAAAACACACAAAACTATGTACATCTTCAAATATTGACATTTTACCCTCCTAATAGGAACAGATGTTCCAAACTGATAGCCATGCACACACAGACTTGACCTAAACCGAAAGAAAGATTATTCATGCTAAAATGCATGGCAGAGCCTGTGATTTTAAGTGCTGTCTGGATTTGCCTGATCTTTATAGCTCTCTCAGAAAAAAAAAATAATGCTTTCAGAAAACATGTTCTTCAAGCCATTTCTTTTTATCAAATTGTCTGCTGGAGACATGAGAACCAGGTACAAAACTGTTTACTAGAAAAAAAGCCTTATAATGTACAATGTTCTTTTTCATTTACTTGCATTCTATTAAAACTTGGTACTATATAAAGCTAATGGCCTTAACCCAGTCAATCCGCTATGCAAGAATGAGAAAAAGCACACTAATGTTTCTTGTGTCATGCTCTTTTAACTAGATTTTTTTTACATTGCAGTGCCTACATTTTTTAAATCTGAACAAGGAAAAAGAGACAACATGCAAAGTAAATCTTGCACCTCTTAAGTAATAGTGTTAAGAAAAAAATGTTTTACATAATTAGCTTTCTCTCTTCTCTTCCTCCAGAGTATTTTTCTGAACATTAATGACATGAAGTAGACATAGTCCCCTACAAGTTTAACATAGTCCAAAAAAGTCTAATATTTCCAGATTTTCTTGTTCATCCCCATCTCCCAAACCCTGCCTATGCTTCATCTGCAGTGTAGTCTTGGTTCATCTAGTCAACTCCTGTGCTTCCTCCCCCCTCTCTCTAGCATTTTCCATTGAAACATTGGGAAATGTTTCACTAGCACAGTCTCTCTGGTCTTTATTAACAGAAGAACAAGAAGCAGAATCTCCATCTGTTTCACAGCTCACTTTTTGTTGGACAAACATTTGTAGTTCTTCCTTAACATGTACTTCATCAAAAATGTTTTTTTTTCTTCTAGGGAAAATATTTTGAAGATAGATAGCTGGATATAGCAATTTGAATCTCATGCCTGCTTCTCGACATTCTTTTTATTGTGTCTTTCGGCTTTTCCTGATTAGGGGTCGCCACAGCAGAACTCCGGACCACTAATGATTGGCAGTTGATTTTTACGTACCGGCTTGCCAGGCCTGACGCACAACCTTCAATGAAGGTAAGCCCATTCACGCATGTCTCCACGCAGATAACGCTCTAGCTGAGAATCGAACCGGACAGCGTCTTACTGTGAGGCGACAACACTACCGTAGCACCACCACCGCGGACATTCTTTTTATAATGGAATAAATTCATTCCTCTTCTGACTGGTGTGCAGTGAGTAGTCTTTCTCCACAAACATTATGCTGTTTCCCACTTTTAGTACTTTGTCCTTCTGTCACAGTTTTGTCAAAATCAACTCCTCCTGCTGGTAAGATTGCATTTCTACTATTAAAGGTCTAGGTTGTTTTCTCATACCCAGGTTTGGAGCATACACACAATGTGCCCTTTCTGGTAACAATTCCTGTTGTAAAATACCAGTCCAGTTGCTTATTTGTGCTTTCATGAAAATAAAACAGTCCCTTCCTTCCAGCTTCTCAGGTACTGCAGAAAAACTCAGGTTTTCCATACGTACTCTGTCCTCTGATTCTATTATTTTTTTAAACATCTCTTCTTGTGTAGTTTCATATTCAGTCAGCCTTTTTTCATTTCATCCTCTGAGTTTTCCAGTTTTATCACCTTATCTGAGTATCTGTTTAAAGCATCTTTAATTTTTTCCAGCCTTTTATTGCTTGAGTTGATATACTCAGTGTTTCATTTATTTTAGTCAGGCCAGTGTGCAGTTGCTTTATACTTTACGCAAGGTTACTGGAAGACATCTGGAGCTTGCACTGCTTTTTCCTGAACAGCTGCAGTACTTTTCCCAGTCAGTATTTCATCACCATTTGTAGCTGTTTTTCATTCAGGTTCTCTGTATTTCTTTTATTCTGGCATCCAGGCAATGCACTTACTATCCATTTACTGAAATTTACTCAGAAATCCAGGTCCACTGGCTTTCTCTGCTTAATTTCTGTTTTCACACTGGGAGAGCTAGAATTAACCTGTTATTCAATGTGCAGCTATCTTGGAAGTCCATCAAGCTTATCTTTTGAGACTTTCAAGCCAGTACTCTCTCAACCTATAGAAAGATCTACCCTTTTGGAATGGGATCCAACCCTCCCCCGCAGGATTTTCCAGGATCTGCTATCTAATCTCACCCCATCAGGGCAGGCAGTTTCTGGAATCCTTAAGTCTGTTCATCCAAGAAAGACTCTTGCTCCAAGGTCTGCCCTAAACAACCCAGGAAACACAAGTATTAGAGGAGACACTTGGATTCCCCTAAGGAATCCCCTACCACCAACACTGACTTTGATAAGGGTGAAGGTTCTTCCAGATCTCCCCTTGAGGAATGTCTCATTTGGAGAGATTCTCAGACAAAGAGGGTTGGTCCATGTACTACTTGAGAGGTGGTCTGGCTGAGATGGTAGACCTGATCTCCTCCTGAGCATGGAAGGAATCGGACACAGCTGAGCCTATACCCAAAAAGCTCATGTTTTTTGTTTTTTCCCAAAGACCTTCCCATGGAGAAAGGGTCCTGCAGTAGATTCTGTGGTAGAGGTAGCATCCACTTAGAGGTAGCTTGTGGAGGAAAGTTCCTCTGTCCATCTACCAAATAGGGAATCACATGCATTTCATAGATTTGGGAGGTGTCTGTGCCACCTCTACCTTTTTGGTGACAGTGCTTAATTACTTGGCATATAGCCCTCATTTCCAGAGGGATTTAATAAAGGAAATCACCAATTCTCTTCCAAGAACCATGTCTGTGGATCAAAGAAAATACATTGCAACTGTAGAGTGGCTAACTGTGAATCAATCTAATGCCTCTATGCACCTTATTTCTAATGCCACAGACGGTGCGTCTTGAGCAGCCAGTACAGGTATTTCCATAAGAATGCATGCCTGGATGGTAGCTGTGATTCTGTGGAACACTTCAACTTCATCTTCAGTGTCCCATATTATGGATCAGCTGTGTAGTCCCAAAGTTGGAGACTATCTCAAGAAGTGAGAAAGACGGTAAATCCTTATCTGCCATAGGGATCAAATTATGTACCCCACAAAGGGCGTTCTCCACTAACTCGAAGGAAAATGAATTTGGTTTCATAAATCTCAAGGCTTTGCATCTGATACTTCTGGAGAAATACCTCTCCAAGGCAGAGGGGGAAGTCTCTTATAATGGACGTCACCCTAAGGGCAGAGGTGGACTGCAAAACCAAAACTTCAGTGTTACTTTCTTTGAGAAGTCTTTCCAGTGCTCCTGAATGGCTTGACTGTCACACTGTGCAGGCAGTTGGGGTGCTTATCCTTGCATCCAGCAACCTGCACATCCATCTTATCTCTGAATCCAGCAACCTGGATGTTCATCATTCAAGACAAGTGTGAGCCTATTTCATTCCTTTCCACATCATTCTTTCATGCCCAAAACGAATTCCTGATGTTCCACCCTCACAAAGGGAAGAAGGTACTTCAGAAATAAGGAAGCTTCTAAGAAATAGTCATCCAACAAGTTCCTCCAGACAAGAAGGGATCTGGAAGTTACTCAGATTTATTTTGTTCGAGACTTCCAAGATGGTGGCTGAACATTGAATAACAGCTTAATTTCAGTTCTTCCAGTGTGAAAACAGAAACTCATTAGAGCGCACCAGTGAACTCATATTTTCGGTAAATTTCAATAACATGATAGTAAGTGCACTGCTTGAATACCAGCAAAAAAAGAAATTCAGAGAACCTGAAAGAAAATCAATCACAAAAGGTGAGGAAACAACACTGACTAGGAAGAATTCTGCAGCTGTTAAGCAAAAAACAGTACAAGCTCCAGCTTTGGTGCAAGACATGGCTTCCAGTAACCTAGAGGAAAAATGTCAAATGTACTCAGAGCTGATTAAAATAAATGTGAGTACATCAACTCACACACAAAAAAAAAACACTGGAAAAAATGGAAGAGGCCTTAAACAGATATTCAGATGAGGTGATAAAACTGCAAAAATCAGAGGCAAAAATGAAAAGGCTGGCTGAATGAGACTGCTCAAGAAGAGATGTTTTAATAAATAATAGCATTAGAGAACACAGCACATAGGGAAGACCTGAGATTTTCTGCTGTACCAAAGAAGCTGGGAAGGAACATACTATTAATTTTATGAACACACAAATAAGTAAATGGACTGGCATTCCACAGCAGGAGTTAATTGAAGGGGCACATCATGTATATGCTCCAGGCCTAGCAGTAGGAAAGCAGCCTAGACCTTTAATAATAGAGATGCAGTCCTACCAGCAGAAGGAGTTGGTTTTGACAATACTGTGGCAGGGGGACAAAGTACTAAAAGTGGGAGATAGTACAGCGTTTTTGGAAAATTATTAATCACTGTATATCAGGCAGAAGAGTAAATTTATTCCACAAATCTGGGAATGTTAAGAAGCAGGCATGAGATTCAAACTGCCGTTCCCATCTTTCTTCAGAATATTCTTTCCTGGCGGGACAAAATCATTTTTTGATGCAGAACATGCTAAGGAGGAAATAACAGTTTATCCTACAAAATGTGAGCTGTGAAGCAGAAGGAGATTCTACTTCTTGTTCTTCTAATAATTAAGACCACAGAGAGACTGTGCCAGTGAAACCTTTTCCAATGTTTCAATGGAAAATGCTTCAGAGACTGAAAAAAGCAGAAGGGTCGACCAGAAGAACTGAGAGTTCATTGGAAATGAAGCAGAGACTGGATTTAGGAGATGGAGATAAACAGAAATAATAAAAAAAAAAACAGAAACTCAGAAATTGACAAATGAATATGGAATTACAATGCATTAATTATATTTGTGAAACATGACAGAACAAGAAAACCTGGAAATATTGGACTTTTTTTTTTACTTTGTTAAACATGTAGGGGACTCTAAAGCATATGCCCTACTTCATGTCATTAATGTTTGGAGGAACACTTAAAAGAGGGGAGGAGAGAGAGTTAACTGAAAGTAAAACAAAATTTTATTCTCAATTTTAATATTTTTATACTGCATGATATAATCTGCCTGCTGTAAAGTATTTTATTTTCAAGTGAAATGGGAAAACTAAAGTAAACAGATGGCCCTGTTTTTTTCCTTTTATCTTTCTCCTTGTTCATTTTTAAGAAATGTAGGCACTTCAATATAAAAAACAAAAAGACACTTCAATGTAAAAAAAAGAAAAGTCTAGTCAAAACAGTATGATAAAATAAAAAAATGTGCTTTTTCTCATTCCTGCATTGAGAGTAACTGGATTAAGGCCCTTGGTTTTATCTAGTACCATATTTTAAGAGAAAGCAAATAAAAAAGAACACTGACTATAATAAAGCTTTCCTCTAGCAAATAAATACATAAATAAAAGTAGAAGTAACTCTGTATCTGGTTCTCATGTCTCCATGGAGACAATCTCATAAAAAGCAATAAAGAACAGATGCTTCATTCTTTTAATGGCTTCCTTTCAATGACTAGGAGATAATGTTTCTGAAAGCATTCAAGTGTTTTCTCATTCTGTGAGAGCAATAAAGAATAGGGAAAACTCAGACAGCACTTAGAAGTGCAGGCTGTACCATGCATCTTATCATGGATAATCTTCCTTTTAAATTAACCCAGGTCTGCAAGTGTGGCTGTCAGTTTGGGACAGTTGTTTCTATTAGGAGGGTAAAGCTTCAATATGTGAAGATGTACATAGTTTTGTCTGTTAGTGTTAAGTTAATAGGTTTTAGGTGTGTATTTATTTTGTTTTGTTTTTTTTTGGGGGGGTTGAGGGCTTTCAATAAAACACAATGTTTTGTAAGATGTGACAAAGACTCAAATGGAAAATAATAAAAACAACTGCATAAAAGAGCAACTTGCCAAATAGTGTGTGCATGTAACACAATCTGGAACTAGATACTTAACAAAACAGTTGTTACAAATAAAAAGGTGGGAATAATAACTTTTTAACATAAAGATGTTTTCCATATTATTTTTAAATGTTTATGGTCTTTCAGACATGCACAAAAAAGAAAGAGTAGTGAACTATATTAAAAAATGTAGCATGCAAATAGCTATGCTACAGGAGACACATTTGAAAAGAACAGAACATGAATTTAATAAAAGGTTTTCAGGATAGTTAGCAGAATATCTGGGATGAAGGAAAAGAGGAAGACTTGTATTCATTTCAAGAGGAGCTCCAATAGTGTTAGATGAGGATAAAAAATACAAAAATGGTAGATATGTAGTACTAGGGGACTATTGACATGGGAGGAGGATTATACTGGCATGTATTTATATTCCATCTAAAACTGATGTAATGGAGCTTAAGAAAATTGTGGGAGAATTAATCAGTTTTCAGCGGGGAATATTACTTAGAGGTGGGGGCTGGAATTTGATTTGCAATAGTGAAGATGTGTCTGGGGGGGGGCAGAAGGTAGAATGTAACAAAGGAGGGTAGATTTTTGAAATAATTTATGAAAATATTTGCATGGAATATGTGAATTCAGTAATAGGAGTTTGGACTGAATTTACATATTGTTCCCCAAGATACAAAAACTGGGATAGTCCAGACAGAACTTACATTTCACAGTAACATGTATTTAATTGAAAGCTTTGATATGTATCCAATGACTATATCAGATTATGCACCAATAACTAAAATAGAAATTGAGGCGCTGTCACCTTTCCACCTGTTTGTTGAAAATAGAGGAATTTAAGGAATGGGTAGTGGAAATTATTCAGGAATTATTAGAGAAGATAGAAATGTCTTCTGAAATTATAGCTAGGGAATGAGACAAAATTAAAGTGGAGTTTAAAAATAGAGTGGCAATAAAAGAAAGAGAAAGATGGTTAAGAAATAACAGATTATTTAGAGGGACTGACAGGATGTTAAAGTATTGCAGAATA
Organism: Protopterus annectens; assembly: GCF_019279795.1. Classification (NCBI taxonomy): domain Eukaryota; kingdom Metazoa; phylum Chordata; order Ceratodontiformes; family Protopteridae; genus Protopterus; species Protopterus annectens. The sequence goes on along the minus strand of NC_056742.1, from coordinate 301,498,973 downwards.
GGAGGAATCTAGCAGAACAAGAGGAACAATTGTGAAATGCTACACAGAAAATAAAGGATTACCTCGATAATATGCATGAGTCTAGAGAAAAATTGCTGTTAAGCAGTGTTTTTTGATAATGCCAGAGTACAAAAACTTTTAGCTCAATGACTCTGGCAACAGAAAGTAGAAATGGTTGTGACCAAGGTTAGGGAGCCTATAACAAGGAGATAAGAGTTCATGTAGAGGTACTAAAAATATTTCAGAAATTTTATGGAAGTCGTATAAAGGAGGGAAATATGGAGATCAAGAAAAGGTACAAATGGAATGGTTTATGGAAGAATTAAATATGCCAATGTTAGAGGTAGATGAGGCTCAATTACTAACAGCTAGAATAGGAGGAGATGAGATAAAAATGTTGATGTATAAACAATCAACAGGAAAGTCCCAGGGATCAATGGCATTTCTGTGGAAGTCTGGAAGCTAGGAGGGAAAAACTGCTAAAGAACTGGAAGTTTTTTTTAAATACATAAACAGGCTAAAGACCCATCAGATCCAACTTCATACAGACCCATTTCAATCCTAACAACAATCCAAGACACTTGCAGAAGAAGGCAAGTCCACTCCAAATACTGTAGTTCCTTTTCTTTAATATAGCACAAGCAGAAATAACAAAAAATACAGAATATATGTTGAAGTAAATAATAAAACAACTGTGAACACAAAGCACTTTTCGTCCCACCTGGTGGTGAGACTTCTTCAGGTAAAGGCATTCACTAAGAAACTCTTAAAGGAAGTAATTACTTATTGAGTGGACCCTCATAGCATCATCAGTGTGTTGGGAATAGCCCTCATCCATTGGCTGTCTAACAACATGCTTGCACCATGGACTGCATTTAAATGCATTGGTTTTAGTGAATGCCTTTACCTGAAGAAGTCTCCCCACCAGTGGGACAAAAAGCACTATGTGTTCACAGTTGGTTTATCATCTACTTCAATATATATTCTGTATTTTTTATTGTTTTTGCTTGTGCTATATTAAAGAAAAGGTCATACAGTACTTGGAGTGGACTTAACTTCTTCCACAAGTGTCTTGGATTGTTGTTTGGTCTTCTACTTTTCCTGGTTTTCCATTTCAATCCTAAACAATGATTATAAAGTGTTTATGTTTATATTGGCTAAACATATAGCAAAACTGATGCCAAAATTGATAGACATGGATCAATGTGGTTGTGGGGAGGCAAATATTTGACAACATTAACAGAACATAGATGATCCAGAAGAAAGCTGAATGTAAGAAAATGCCACTGTTGTTGGTGGGTCTTGATGCAGAGAGAGCATTTGATAAGTAACCTGAGCGTTTGTATGCAGGGCAATGGAAGCAGTTGCATTCCCTGATAAAGTTATAAGGTTGATTAGGAGGATACATGAGGGATCGGAGGTGAAGATTAAATTGGGTGGATTTCTCTGATAATTTCTGTTTGAGCAGAGGAACCAGACAGGTGTGTCCTCTTTCCCCTTTATTTGTACTATATTTAAAACTGACAAAGAAAATAAAGGACTCAGAAATTCAAGGATATAATTGGTATGGTAGTTAAGAAAAGTTGGCTTTATTTGCAGATATTATTTTATACCTGAAAAACCAGAAAAGGATATTTCAGTGTTGTGGAACATTTTGAGGTCGTTTCAAATATTTTCACGATACAAAATTAATGAAGCTAAAAGGCAGTAGCTGTAAATTATGTGCACACTCACAAATTGGTTCAGAAATATCCATATTTATGGAGGCATGATAAAATGAAGTACACAGGAGTATGGATGAAAAAGGATTCTGGTGTAGCAGCTAAGGATGTGTGGGAAGAAACTAAAAATATAATACAAAAACAGAGAAACTAGAAGCTCTGTTATATGGATATGGATTGCAAGATACAAGCAGTTAAAATGCTTTTAGTTCCTTTAGTTTTGTATGCAGGTTAGGCATATTTTTATCACCCAGAGGAGAACTTGTGGATAGCAATTAATAAAGGGCTGAAGGATTTTATCTGGGAGGGCAAGTGGGCAAGAGTCAAGTGATATAAGCTGATTCTTTCAATTGAACAAGGCGGTTTGGGATTACTCTATTTCAAGGGGCATTTCAGAGCTACACAGTTAAGGCTCCTATATATAGCACAAGCAGAAACCTATACTTCAAAAATGGAAAGAGGAGATGAAAGGAGGAGCTCAAGAAACAGGGAAGGACTGGAATTTTGGAATGCAGATCCTTAAGGAGAATAATAACCATACAGAATATTATATTCATAAAGTAGCAGAAAGTATTCTAAGAACTAAGCCAACACAGGAATGGAGAAAGGAGATTATCTGGGAGGGCAAGTGGGCAAGAGTCAAGTGATATAAGCTGATTCTTTCAATTGAACAAGGCGGTTTGGGATTACTCTATTTCAAGGGGCATTTCAGAGCTACACAGTTAAGGCTCCTATATATAGCACAAGCAGAAACCTATACTTCAAAAATGGAAAGAGGAGATGAAAGGAGGAGCCCAAGAAACAGGGAAGGACTGGAATTTTGGAATGCAGATCCTTAAGGAGAATAATAACCATACAGAATATTATATTCATAAAGTAGCAGAAAGTATTCTAAGAACTAAGCCAACACAGGAATGGAGAAAGGAGATTCTGCCAATAGGGATGACTACAGTTAGAGATACAGACAATAGGCAAGATGAGGCTGGAATTGGAGAAAACTTTCAGAAAAATCAAGGTATTGTGGGAGCAAATAGTTAGAGAGGAAAAGGTAATAGGATGGGAAATGGCCAAGAATGCATTTGGACTGCAGATAAGAGATTTACTTCCCTATCAAGGATTGATATCAGAGTATAGGCAAAGAGAAAGAAATAGGAGGCTCCTAAATGAAAGACCAGCACTGTACAATCTAGAATTGAAGCTGCTATTAAAAAAGGAATAATTAGTAGAGCATACAAACTATTGCATAGCTATAAGAATCAGGATATAGTGAGAAGAAGTTAGAAAGGATTAGGAACAGAGATTGGATAAGCAATTCAAAAAGAATCAATGGGGGATATGTATATATGTCTCCCAAATATGAAATAAAGGGTAGAAGATTTAGGATCTTTGCTTGGAAGTGTTTACATAGGTATTTTATACCCCAAGCAGACTCCAATGTATTTTTTCTTAGGTAGATAGCAAATGTTGGTAGTGTGATGGGGAAGAAAGAGATAATTTGGAACATATTTTCTGTGAGTGTAATGAGTTGGCAGACTTTAAACATTCTCTGCAGACTGCTCTATCAGAGATACTGGGTGAGCAAATTGGTGAATCAGAATTGCCTAGACATAGTAAGGCCTTACGAATCTACTTATGTTGGCTGCCAAAAAAAGCAATTACTAGAAAATGTAAATCAAAGTCTAAACCACTTTACTAGAAGTAGTGAATATAGTCATCATCATCATCTTCTTTCGGCTGTTCCCGTTAGGGGTCACTACAGCGGATCATCTGTTTCCATTTCTTCCTGTCCTCTGCATCATGATCTTTCACACCAACCGCCTGCATGTCCTGTCTCACCACATCCATAAACCTTATCTTAGGCCTTCCTCTTTTCCTCTTACCTGGCAGCTCCATCCTTAGCATCCTTTTCCCAATATACCCAGCATCCCTCCTCAGCACATGTCCAAACCAACGCAATCACGCCTCTCTTGCTTTGTCTTCAAACTATCCAACCTGAGCTGACTGTCTAATATACTGATTCGTAATCCTGTCCATCCTAGTCACACCCAGTGCAAATCTTAACATCTTTAACTCTGCTACATCCAGCTCTGACTCCTGCCTTTTTGTCAGTGCCACCATCTCCAATCCATATAACATAGCTGGTCTCACTACCCTCTTGTAGACCTTCCCTTTCACTCTTACTGGTACTTGTCTGTCACAAATCACTCCTGGCACACTTCTCCACCCATTCCACCCTGCCTGTACTCTCTTCTTCACCTCTCTTCCGCACTCACCATTACTCTGAACTGTTGATCTCAAGTACTTAATCTCATCCACCTTTACCAGCTCAGCTCCCTGCATCCACACCATTCCTCTACCCTCCCTCACATTTACACACATATATTCTGTTTTAGCCCTGCTGACCTTCATTCTTCTCCTCTCTAAAGCATATCTCCACCTCTCCAGGGTCTCCTCAACCTGGTACCTACTCTCACTACATATCACAATGTCATCTGCAAACATCATAGTCCACGGGGCCTCCTGTCTGATCTCATCTGTCAACCTGTCCATCACCACTGCAAATAAGAAAGGCCTCAGAGCTGATCCTTGATGTAATCCCACCTCCACCTTAAACATATCTGTCACTCCCACTGCAGTCCTCACCAATGTCACACTACCCTTGTACATATCCTGTACCACTCTTACATACTTCTCTGCCACTCCCGACTTTCTCATACAATACCACAACTCCTCTCTAGGCATCCTGTGATATGCTTTCTCTAAGTCCACAAAAACACAATGCACCTCCTTCTGACCGTCTCTGAATTTCTCCAACACTCTCAGAGCAAATATTGCATCTGTAGTGCTCTTTCCTGGCATGAAACCACACTGCTGATCACTAATCATCACCTCCCTTCTTAACCTAGCTTCCGCTACTCTTTCCCATAACTTCAAGCTGTGACTGATCAATTTTATCCCTCTGTAGTTACTGCAGCTCTGCACATCACCCTTATTCTTAAAGATATGTACCAAAACACTTTTTCTCCACTCCGCAGGCATCATCTGATTTTCCAAAATTTCATTAAACAATCTAGTTAAAAATTCCACTGCCATTTCACCCAAGCACCTTCATGCTTCCACTGGTATGTCATCTGGGCCAACAGCCTTTCCATTCTTCATCCTCTTCATAGCTGTCCTTACTTCCTCCTTGCTAATCTGTTTCACTTCCTGAATCACTATCCCCACATCATCCAACCTTCTCTCTCTCTCATTCTCTTCATTCATTAGCCCTTCAGAGTACTCTTTCCATCTCCTCAACACACTCTCCTCACTTGTGAGTAGGTTTCTCTCACTATCCTTTATCACTCTTACTTGATGCACATCTTTCCCAGCTCTGTCCCTCTGTCTAGCCAATTGGTACAGGTCCTTTTCTCCCTCTTTAGTGTCCAATCTCTCATACAACTGTCCATATGCCTTATCCTTAGCGTTCGCCACCTCTCTCTTTGCCATGCTTCTTATCTCCTTATACTCATGTCTACTTTCTTCATCTCTTTGACAATCCCACTTCTTCTTCGCCAGCCTCTTCCTCAGTATACTCTCCTGTACTTCCTCATTCCACCACCAGGTCTCCTTCTCCTCCTTCCTCTGTCCAGATGTCACACCAAGCACCTTTCTAGCAGTCTCCCTTACTAGCTCTGCTGTAGTTACTAGGGTTACCACCTGTCCCACTTTGCGAGGGACAGTCCCTCTTTAGGCAGTTGTGTCCTGTGAAAAAAATCAAAAAATAGCAAATGTCCTGAGATTTCAGGACAAAAATATTTCCTAAGTTTTCTTTAATAGTTGCATAAAACAGTTATTTTATATATGAAACTTCTATATGTTATGTGAAGTAACATAAGTAATTCAAATGTTACTAGAATAAGCTTTTATTTGTGCAAAAAAGTAAAGTTCTGTACTATGCACGGCTGTAGGTATGTTTTGTCCTGGAAAATCTGACATTTCTACAGAAAATGTCCCACTTTGGGCATTTGAAAAGGTGGCAACCCTAGTAGTTACCCAGCTATTCGGAAACTCTTCACTGTCTCCCAGTGCCTGTCTTAACTCTTCCCTGAACTCCACCTCACAATCACCCTTTTTTAACTTCCATTTAATCTTTGACACTGCTTTCACACTCCTCCTCCTCTTCTTGATCACCAATGCCAAGTAGTGAATATAGTAACAAAGATAAAAGGACTAGAATTGGGATCTTTAGAAAAGGGGTACAAGCAAATTACAAAGAAAATGGGAATTGTGGAGCAAATTACATAGAAAAAATGGGAATTGTGGGAACAATACATGCAGAGGAGGAACAATGTTTAAAGGAAGGCAGGATATGAGTGAGCTATGAGATGTCTGACAGACAGTAACTGGATATATAAGTGATTTATAATGTTTCAAACTAAAATTATGTCAATATGGTTAGTGATGTATAATGTTTCAACTAAGATTGTCAATATGATTTGCTTTCATTTACATAAATGTATGATTGTCTGTCACATTCTGATGATTTAATAAAGATGTTTCTTGTTTAAAAAAAAGATTTTTTTGTGCCAAAGAAAAATGGGGACCTAAGACCAATTTTGGACCTAACTTGCTTGAACAAGTTCACGAAGCAAACAAAATGCTTTGTGATCACTGTTCAATCCTTTCTTCCTTTACTGAGCAAGAGCTGAATGTGCTCATTAGAGCTTCAGGATGAGTGCTACAACAAAGATGGGCAGATGCTTCAGGAAGTACTTTCATTTTCAGTTGTGAGCTAGTTATTACCAGTTTATACCTCTGACCTTTGGTCTCATCACAGCCCCTCGGGTGTTCACCAAGCATATGGAAATAGTAGCTTGTCTACAACTACAGGGTTTGTGGGTATTCCAGTAGGACTGGCTCATTACCACCCCTTCCACTAATCTACTCATTTAAGCTAGGGACTCCTTGCTCCAGCTCTGCATAAACTTGGGGATTGCAGCGAATCTAGAGAAGTCCAAACTACAACCAGTCCAGTCACTAGAGTTCATCGGAGAACTTTTGAAGACATTACTTCAGATAGGAAAATATCTTCGAACAAGAATTGCATCCCTTCACCAACAAGCCCAAGAAGTCTTATCTCATAGAAGCCACCAGCAAGACTAATTCTTCACCTTCTAGGCTCCATGGCAGCCATAGTGCCACTAGCCAGATTCTACATGTGGATTCTTCAGTGGACACTGGAGATTCAGTGGCCGGTCAAGAAACAACCCATATATTTTCTAGTGATTCTAACAAATGTTTGCAGAACTCACATATGGTGGTGGCTAGAATATTTTGCATGTTCTTCAGGGATGTCCTTTCATTCTTCCTTCTTCCAACCCATAGTGACCATGGATGCTTACCAACTGAGGTGCGGGGCATTTTCTGGAAAAGACCATCCAAGGCACATAATCCCAAATAGAGACCAGTCTTCACATCAATATATTGGAGATGACAGCAGTCCTCTTTGCATTGCAGACCTTTCAGGACTCTCTCCCTTTGGGTGTGATAGCTGTTCAGACAATATGGCAGTTGTTTGGTACATCAGCAAACAGGGAGGATCCAGATCTTATCTCTTGTTTCAAGAGGCTATGAGTGTGGCAAAAGGTAATATCTTTGTTTTCTAATAGCAGTGCATATCCCAGCAAAATCCAGTATCCTTGCCGACAGGTTGAGAAGGCCTGTCTTGTTCCCTCACAAGTGGTCCATCAATCCATTAGTAACAGAGCATATTTTCAGTCACTGGAGCCAACCTTGTTGAGGCCTCTTTGCCCCCCCCCCTGCAACACCAAGTGCAACAAGTTCTTTACTCTAGTCCCCCAAGAGGGGGAGTGACCCAGAGATAGTCTAGTACACTCTTGACCCCTGGGGATCCTTTATGGCTGTCTCCAACAACCCAATACCAAATTTTCTTCAGAAAGTATATGTGATGGTCAGTTATCCTCATAACCCCTTACTGACCCAGACAAGTCCAGTTTCCCATCCTTTGGAGCACCTGCCATGGGTGCTGATCTTGAACGCAGATGATCTCTCTGTCAGGGCCTCTGCACCTGAACATTCAGTCCCGCAAACTGACCACATTGTTTCTACAGTTCCAATGATGGTTTGACAGTCCAGGTTTTCATCTTCAGTTCTCCACATTTTAACTTATTTCCAAAGACCCTCAACTAGGAACATTTATAAGAGCAAATGGAAAAGTTTTTCTATTTGGACAAATGAAAAAGATATTGACTTTCTTCCAGCAATTTTGGACTTCCTCACTCATCTTTCCCAATATGGAACCAGCTATTTCACAATCAAGGTACAGTTAGCTGCAATATCCTCTCTCCAGATGGGTGAAAGTCATATGCCCATTGCATCTCTCAGATTATCCAAGGATTTCCTCCAAGGTACCTTTCTACTGCATCTTCTGCTTTGAGCTCTAGTACCTCCATGGGGTATTACTATTGTACCACAGGCTTTGACTGGATCTCCTTTCAAACCCACTGCTAAAGTAGGTCTGAAATTTTTGTCATGGAAAATTCTATTTCTGGTGGCTGTCACTTTACCAGGAGACTTTCTAAGCTATACATGCTATCCTTAAAACCTCCCTACTTCATTTTTTACAAGGACCAAGTATCCCTGAAAACCAACCCTCTTTTCTTCCAAATTTGGCTTCTGAATCATCTATTAATCAGTCCATAAATATCCCAGTGTTCTTCCCAAATTTTTTGAACAAAGGTGAATATACCTTGCAGCTGATGGATGTTTATCATCAGCTACATATTTATTTACATTGAACAAAACTTTTCAGGAAATCTGTTTATTTATTTGCATCCCTTTCTACTACTAAATTGGAAAAAGCAGTGTCCAAAGCCACCCTGTTGTGCTGGTTGATACAGTGCATTTCCTTTGTTTATCAAAAATACAATTGCCACATCCTTCATCTCCAAAGGCTCATTCAACCAGATATGTGGCTTCTCCTCTAGATTTCTATTTAATGACATATGCACATATAAAGGTACAGACCTCTCTCGCACTGTAAATTAGATATGCATTCCAGATCTAGAGCCTTCTTTGGTTGTGCTGTGCTTAGGAATATCCTTCCATAGGGCCTCTCAAGTAAGAAGGTAGCTGGGGACTCTGTCCCATATGTTAAGCAAGTGATGGAAAAGGCAACATCAGATACAAAAGCTATATTCTCACCATAACAATAGATCTGTGTTGAGTGTTTCCATCCTTTCTCAGCTATCCTCCTACCACCTCCTTCTTTATTATTTATTTTGTAGGCACAGTTTTTTTTAATTGTGTTTTCATTCCTAGATGGTTCTGGCTGACCTTGCCTTGGCTCCTGAAGGTAATTTCTTTTTCTTTCACTTTCCTTTTACTAGCTGACTGCTACGTTTGGCTGTCAACACCTTTATATTCGTAAATTATTGTTTGTTGGTGGGTGAACTCAATTTGAGGTAGCTCGCTATCTACACAGGGATTATGGGTAGGGGAGGAGCATGAGCACTGGATCAAAAGCTTAGAAGTTGCCAAATCGGAGATCCATAGGTCATGGAAGGATAGAAACAGACAACACAGGTCTGTCTTTGCATTGAGTACATAACTTGTATTTTAGGTAGCTCAGCTCGAGCTGCCTAATGGTTTTAAGCAAGTGAAAGGTATCCTGAAGCTTTAGATGCTGGCCGACTGTTCTGTCCTTGGCAGAGTATAACCCATATACCTATGGCTACTGCAGCAGTGATCATTCACACATCTACTGTTATGGTTACTTTACTTACACAACTGTACTCTGTGTTGTCTTCTTCCATCATTCTCAACTTTCCATCTCCAGTCCCACTGCCAAATTGTCAGTATCTTGGATTCTTGTTTGACTGTACTGAACCTGTCTGAAGACTTGTCTGTCTTAGTTTTGGACTGCCTTGTTGTCATTTCAGGCCTTCATTTTGTTGGTGTGATATAGGAGTTATTGTTATAGGCTGACAAACTCAATCTAAGGAACTGTCAGGTTTGAGGGGGGGTATGGATGGGGGGAGGAGCCTGAGCCTTGGATCCAAAAGTCTGAACATTGCTGCCTTCGAATCCAGTATACCTAACAGTTGAGATGGATGGAAGAAGACATCACAGATCTAGTGTTATGGTTAAGTTCACAGCTTTTGTTTTTCTCGCCTGTTGTTTCTTCTATTAAAAAGCCTCCTTGTTTTTCCTACTTCTCTTCCATGATTAAGCAGCAGCCTAATCACCCTATTGCTGCCTTTTATCACTTATTCTAGCTATTTTTAGTCTCAAATAATTTACTGATATTGTACTCCATATTTTTTTCATTTTACCTGTTTTACTGATCTTTTTGTAGCGAGTTTTGTGAGGTGTTCCTGCTACTAAAGAATTGTGCATTTGATATGTTCTTTTTTTGCCAGAATGGAAAAGGTTTCATGTTTTAAAAAATGTGCCCAGTGTGGCCATAAGATTCCACGTGAGGATGCGCACAACTTCTGCATTATGTGCCTGGGCCCAGAGCATCTACAGGCTTCAGGCACAATCTGCAAGGCCATCATGCCTTGTTCTGTTCTTGAATGGAACAATAAACTCATTTTAAAAAGCCTCTTGCCTGCTAATTCTGACAGTAAAGATGAAAAGAAAAATGATAAAAGAACAGAGAGAGAGAGAAGGGGAAAAGGAGAAAAAAAAGAGGGGTCTTCTTCAGCTCTTTCTCCAAAACTTTCTAAACTTTATCCATTGCATGAGGCCTTGGTTCCTGTTCTTGAACCATCCATTTCTCCATCCTCAAGTCTGGCACCAAGCCAATCATTATCCCTGACGACTCCCAGGACAGAGTTCACTAGCAGCAGGTCCTCTGAGAGTGAACTTCATTGGCTTTTGTCCTCCCTTTAGATCTTCCAGGTCTGTTAGGAGCATCTTTGATATAGATTGCGATTAATTGATAAGGGCCTTCATCAAGGCGCAAACAAATATACATGGATATCATCCCATCCCCCTTCATTTCTAGTGTGTCTCAGGTTAACCCAGGAAGCAGGATTGATGGCGAAGAAGCGACACAAGTAGCTTGAAGCAATCCCTTTATTGAATACAACAATTCCAACAGTTCTGAACAAGTGCTTTCGCTCGGTATAATACCGAGCTTTATCAAGTTACTAAAATAACCAAATGGTTCAGGTTATATACTTTCAATAAAACCACGTGCTTAAATCAATAAATTATCCCATTAACTTCAATTCATCTAATATGCATTTTAGACTCAAAAAAATTAAAAAAAAAATGTTATTATCTGCTGTACGTTAACATCGTGGGAAAACCATTAATAACATTCATTAAAAATGTATGTTGGAGATAGTACATATATAATAAAAACAAATTATAACAAAAAATTGAACAAATCGAAAAACATCTTCCAACAATAGGTCTGAAGCAATAAAATCAATGAAGGAATAAATATGTTGTTGTGCTAATTAATCAATTAAAAACCACTGTCAACCCAAATAACCTAACACAGAAATGTGTAAATATATGGGTCCCTATAATAAAATATTAAAACTACTTCAGTAATGTAAAAAAAAGGGTGGTGATGATAAATAAATACTTCATATAGATGTATCATTTATAAACTAGAAAGGAACTCACCCGAAAGAGTACTTTCAACCCCCCCACGCATCCATCTATCAAGGTTTTTGAGGAATTAGTAGAAAGAGATTTGAGGGTTTTACACCATCAAAACACCCACACTTTTCACAGTAACTTGAAAGAGGATGAAGCTCTCCTGGTTAATGTCCTCAAAAACAGAAAGATTAGAGTTATGAAACCTGATAAGGGTGGAGGGGTTGTTCTTATGTTTAGTACAGATTATGATACCCATCTTTTTGGGATGTTACAAGAATCAGAACAATATGAAGTGGTCTCAAGGAATGAGGTCAATCTTGCTACATCCAAAATTAACTTTCTGCTCACTGACCACCTATTACAGGGTGTGATCAATGAGAAATTATTTAACTACTTGCATGTAGTTAAACCTAGAATTCCTGTCATTTTTGGAATTCCAAAAACCCACAAAGGAGTACATCCCTTAAAATTTAGACCTATTGTGTCCGGTGCTGGTGTTGTCACTGAACCACTTGGTAAATTTATTGATATTTCATCACAAAGAATTTTCTTTCCTCTTTAACAAAGATTTGTAAGGATTCCTGGCATTTTCTAAGAAGTATTCAGCCTGAATTTTATGAAGTCACCTTGCTTATGATCACAATAGATATAGTTGAGCTATTTCCTAGCATCCCTCATAATATTGGAGTGGAATGGTTTAAAGAGGTATTGAGTTCTGAGGCCCATCTGGGGAATAAAGTTACAAATTTAGTAACGGAACTCATGGAAATTGTATTGGAAAACAATTTTATTTATTTTAATGGTGAGTTCTACAAACAAAAGAAGGGAGTAGCTATGGGTGCTTCATGTGCCTCACTTGACGATACCTTAGTTCTGCACAGATGGGAACAGTACATTTTTTCTATTGAATGGGTTACATTCATCACCCACTATAAGAGATATTTGGACGATATCTGCATCCTGTGGAATGGTTCACTTGAACAGTTTCATGAGTTTTTTAAATATTTAAATCTTACTACTTCCTTCTTATCTTTTACACATATTAGTTTTAATGAATTACATTATCTTGATGTGACTTTATATAAAGACACTTCTAATAATTCTTTTCAGTCTAAGCTTTACAGAAAACCAAGTTTTTCCAATTCCTACCTCCACTTTGGAAGTGGTCACCCCTTCTTTCAGAAGAAAGGAATTATGAAAGGTCAGTTTATTAGGGCCTCTAGAATGTGCAGTACTGTTAGAGACTATACAGAAGAAATGAAAACTTTAAAGATACTATTTTTAGACAGAGGATATCCACCTTCATTAGTAACTGCCTTAGCTGACGATGTGGCACTCAACAGAGACACAAAATATCCACCTTTATTGGGTAAAGGACCTTTTCAGATTCTTGAACATGAATTAGAACCCAATGCAAGATTGCACAATAATTTTATATACACTTACTCTATGGGTTCTTTTGAAATTGAGATTGTGATAAGAAAGCATTGGCCCTTACTTACATTACACGATGAACTGAGTAATTTTGTTGATTTACATCCAAGTTTTGTTAGAAAAAGGGACGTCAATCTTAAGCAATTGTTTGAGAAGAAAATCTTGGTTAAATCTAGACTTGACAACCACAAACCGGGCACATTTAAATGTGGGGCCTGTAAAAAATGTTCTGCTATTTACAATGACTCGATCTTATTTATTTCATCTAGAAATTACCTTTTCAAGGCCAGTTGTCACTTTAATTGTTCATCTAAGGGAGTTGTCTACCTTGGGGTATGCACAGTATGTGCAAGCTTTTACATAGGCAAGACTGAAAGGATCTACGAACACCTTTATGACCTTTCAAATGCTAAAGAAACCAACGCTTTTCTTAAGCATTCCTTACTTTGCCCTGACATGCAAATTAAATTTCTGGTGTTAGAACAGGTAACCCCAGATGCCCGGGGTGGTGACTGGGAAACGACACTAGAATATCATCGTGAGTTATTATGGCAATTGAGATTAGATGCTGGCAGACCACCAGGTCTCAATGAAAACATCAACATTAGCAGTGTTCTTAAACTTAGGATGGCCCGACTATAGTGTTTTTAAACCATTTTTTTATATACCCATTTGATGTGGGGTTATTTACATCTGAATGCAAGCATTCGATTTACTTGCTTGCACATTTTTTATACTGGGTTTATTATTACTATGGTAGTCCAGTTTTGCTGAACACAAGAATTCTGGGTTTGTATTATTCATCCTTTGTTATTTGCCTTGTTGGGTTTGATGAATATATGAGTCTTTATGACATATAAGCATAAATTATGAACATAGATGATACATCTATATGAAGTATTTATTTATCACCACCACCCTTTTTTACATTACTGAAGTAGTTTTAATATTTTATTTTATTATAGGGACCCATATATTTACACATTTCTGTGTTAGGTTATTTGGGTTGACAGTGGTTTTTAATTGATTAATTAGCACAATAACATATTTATTCCTTCATTGATTTTATTGCTTCAGACCTATTGTTGGAAGATGTTTTTCGATTTGTTCAATTTTTTGTTATATTTTGTTTTAATTATATATGTACTATCTCCAACATACATTTTTAATGAATGTTATTAATGGTTTTCCCACGATGTTAACGTACAACAGATAATAAAATTTTTTTTTTAATTTTTTTTAAGTCTAAAATGCATATTAGATGAATTGAAGTTAATAGGATAATTTATTGATTTAAGCATGTGGTTTTATTGAAAGTATATAACCTGAACCATTTGGTTATTTTAGTAACTTGATAAAGCTTGTTATTATACCGAGCGAAAGCACTTGTTCTGAACTGTTGGAATCGTTGTATTCAATAAAGGGATTGCTTCAAGCTACTTGTGTCGCTTCTTCGCCATCAATCCTGCTTCTTGGCTTTTGGTTTGGTTCCTGTTTGTACATTGATTCTCAGGTTAACCCAATGACTCCTGTTACATCTGCCCTTCTCTACTACTGAAATGCTCAAGGTCAAATGAAGCAATCTCTTGCCAGTAGTCTCTGCACCAACAATCCCTTTGTGTCCTCATGCATGAGTTAGATTTGATCCATCAGTTCTGATATTCCATCCATCATCACTCAACATAGATTCTCCACCTACCAGGTGCTGAATGATTTTCTGTGCAAGACACACGTGAGTCATTTCTGCCCTCTGCCCTGACTCACTGTGTGTCAAGGAATTTCCTGTCTGCCTTGGGGACTTCTTTATTGAAGCTATATCTGCTCGTCTTTGAGTTATGGAGTCAGTGCCAACAGGGGGTTCCTCAGGGCTGTTGGGATTCATGATAATGTTCAAGTTTTTTGAAAGGATCATCACCCTTTTCTCAAAGCAGTATGGAATATGCACCCTTTGTCTGAGTTCCTTCCTTTGAACATTGGTATGTCTGAGCCCACATTCTTGAAATCAAAGGACAGAGCATTACCAATTTCCTTGAATCCCACTTCAGCCAGGAGCTCAAGACACCTCTGGTCTTGAAAGATACCCCTCCAAGTTCCCAGAAAGTGTACGTGTAAAAGGAGGCTCATAATCCCCTTATGAAATCTCTTACCCTCAACACTGACTAAGGAGGAGAAGGCTCTCCTAGTCCATTCCTGAAGATTCCAGATTTGTTGAGATCTTGGAATTGATGCTTCATAGAGGTACTTCACCACTGTCTCCACATATGAGGTTTTGACACATTCATGTCATTCCTCTTTACTTCCTGTGTGTTCTCTCTGACCAACTGCGTGATTGAGCTAGTGGCAGGAAAGACATGATAGGAGTACAGTGTTACTAAGTGCATGTCCTACAAGCCTGATAAAATGTTATGCCTGCCCAAGGACAAGACTGCAATGGAGGAAGAACCACCTTGTGGATTTTGTTATCGTGGTATCAACCACCAAGAAAGAACTTGGCTTCACATTCTGTCCTCCTAACAAGGAATTTAGGATGATGGATTGAACAGGGAAGAGTGCTTATGCATCAGGAACCTCTTTCCTTTGTTTTTTTAATTACTTAACTCATATGACAAAGTTCCAGAGAGATCTGGCTAAGCAAGCACTTGCTCTTTGTGAAGACCTCTAACTCCAGACACTCAAAAGCAAATAGTTACAGATGGCTGCCCTGCTGTCCATTACCTCTCTGTGAGGCTGCCACACAGTGCAGTACCAATATTGCTGTTTGTCATTATGCCTGGTTGTGTCTCTGACTTTGCAGACAGCTTTAAAGCATCCTTTGTTAATGCCCATTATAATGGAGCCTCACTGTTTGATTCCAAAGTCAAGGAAAAGTTGCTAAAAAGTAAACAGAAGGGAAAGATGTTATCTGCTGTTGGTGTCCTTTGACCCCACAAAGGTCTCCCTGTAGGAACAAGTAGAGGTGCCAGACACTCAGTTTTAAGGCCCAAAAAGTCCTAGTGTCTACCCTTTGATTCCTTTTTAGACATAACTAACATGACAGAGGGTGTCTCTTCAGTGGACAGTGCCCTAGGGGCAGAGCGGTTCCACGGAATCTAGGCTTAAGGGGATCTCTCTCCATAAAGCCACTCTCAACCTACCTGTGGCATGCCTGACTGTTCCATTCTAGAGGCAGTCTGGGTCAGCTGGCTCTTCATCTAGAATCATGGTTGGCAATCACAAAATATAACAGGGTGAAGAGCATCATATCCAGAGGCTTCATAATTAGTTTTCTAGAAACCATCAGATAGTCAACCTTCTCCCAAATATGCAACCAAGACCAAAGAAGGCATCTGCTCAGGATATTTCCCAGCTCATTCATAAAAGTTCAGAGAGGGTATAAAGTCTAATGCAAAATTTTTTTTAGTTCCCAAGAAGACAAGGAATCCCAGGTCCATTTTAAATCTCAGCAGCCTAAATCATTATGTAAAAAAAGACAAAGTTCTGGATGGTCACAGTGCAAGCAGCCTTTCTGTGATTGCAAGAAGTAGATTGTGCTGAGTAGACCTTCAGGATGCTTATCTCTGCATAAAGATTGCAAAGCCATACAGAGGGTATTTTCACTTTGGCTTGGATCCTATAATTTGCATTTAAAAAATCCCATTTGATCTCACTACAGCTCCTGGATGTTCAACAACTACCACTCTGTTGTAATGCCTCATCTCAGACTGAAAGGGATTGGAGACTTCCCATGCCTTGATGATTGGCTCCTTGATGCCCTTATTTCAGGAAGAGACTGTTTGCTTCATTTGTCTTTGGCTATTTCAGTAAATCTCTTGAAGTCCAAGCTGCAGCAGTCACAAAGTCTCAAGTTTGCAGAATGCCATGTGGACATGAGGGTAAATGTGGCAAAACCTCCAAACAGAGCTCCATCTAACAGCATCTGTTTCCAAGCTAACCTCCCTTCCCACTTCTCTGGTTCTTTAAATATTAGCAATGATGCCAGCTGCAGTCATGCTAGTCTCTCAAGTCCGATTCCACATGAGAATGTTGCAGGGGGCTTACAGTTTCCAATGGTCTTATTTTCTGCACCCTGTCAGTCATCCCATACATCGTTCATTAGTCTGTAGACTCCAACTCCTTTGTATTCAGTCATCTTCTGAAATCTTCCCTCTACTCCTTCCATCAGCAACAATCACTACAGATGGTCCCTCTCTGGAGGAGGGGCATTTTGAAGGGAGAACATTTCAAAGGATTAGTCTCAAAAAGAGATTCAAATTCACATAAGCATCCTAGTGATGAGGGTGGTCCTCATATCATTACAAGATTTACGGGATTTTCTTCCCTAGGGTGCAGTCTGAAGCCATAGCAACAATACTTTATTAGTGTGGTATATCAACAAGCAAGGAGGGATTCACTCCCATCTTGTCTGTCAAGAGCTCTGAGAGTTTGGCATTGGGCAATGTCTTCATAGTGCTTTTTTAATGCAGTGCATGTTCTGGGTAGGACCATTCTCCTATCAGATAGACACAGCCATTGCATCTTTATGTTCATAAGTAGCATGGATGATTTTTTTGCTGTGGCCTTCACAGGACTTGGTTAGGCATTCCCAGGACTTCATGAGGACAGGCACCCCCCCTGCGCAAAATGATCTGGTGCCAGGAACTTCCCCTGGGAGGAAAAGGGACATTTTCCCCAGGGAGATTCTGATTCCTCGAAATCAGAAGAATAAGATGAACTAACTTGTGAGAAATACTTTCCCCCTTCAGACGTATGATGACTGATTCAGAAGATAACACCTGTCTTCAGTATCATCTCCTGAGGATTTATCCTTGAGGAGACTATTCATAAAATGAAGGGAGCCTTCAACTGGGTGTCTAGTGAATTTTCTAAGGCTCAAACTTACAACAGAATGTTTCTTGAAACCTTTCTTACCCCTAGATCACTATCAATCTCTCCAGTTCATGTCTTAATATGATGTGTTTGAAGAGACGGTCTTGCAGTCTTACTCCCTTTCACTTTACTCCTTGGAAGCCTAATCACTTCTATAGAGTACTTGAGTTCCAAAATCACCTCTTTATAAAACAAGTGATAGATCCAGCAGTGATGTCTGCAGAATCCACCAAAAAGCCTCTTGAGCATGCATCCAAGAACACCATTATCAAATGATAGTAAAAGCAGATTGCTTGACAGGTTTAGTATGGAAACATGCACTTCACGTACCCTAGCAATGACAGCCAGTCCCACATAATCAAATACTTTTGAGTCATTACAGGATAGGAACAAATTAAAAGCAAGGCAGAGGAGATGCAGGATACAGTTCTCTAGAGGGATATCCAGATCCTGTGTAATACCACCCTCTAGGTTATCTAAACCATCTCAGATGTGGATATGCATGGAATGTATCACACAGGTTGGCTGCAATGTGGTCAGTCACTCTGAGACATGCCTGGCATGAGGACACAGCCCCTGTCAGACCAGGCTAAAGTAGAACTCCTAGATTCACCCTTGGACAAGGAGTTCCTTTTTGGACACCTAGACAAAGTATCCTTTCCCCAGATACAATAGAACTTATTCTACCGAGTAATGGCTATTTCCAGCTAAGCATGAAAAAGCCAACCAGTCAAGGGGAGAGAGGGTCCAGACAGCAAAGAAAATGACAAACTGAACATTCCAGATTTGGGGGATTCAAGGATCCTGCCACCTCATGGAGCAGCTGTGACTGCAGCCAACACCTCTCTCTCCCCAGTCCCCAAATCCCACCCCTATGCCCTACCTGTAAGGAAGGCATTATTCCTACCACCACTGGGAACAGATAGCACAAAACAAATGGGTTATACAGATTATAAGGAAAACATATGCTATCCATTTTTGGAAAACTCCACCCTTTCTAGGAATCCCCCACACTAAAACAATAGTAAAAGGTTATTTCTGTCATTTTAAAAGATCTCTTACTTCAAGGATCCATTTAGAGAGTATCCACAGAAGAAGTCGTCTCTGGTTTTACTCCTACCTTTTCTTAGTCCCCAGGAAAGAAGGTACCTGGAGGCATACCCTAGAACTCTCAAGACTAAACAAGTTCTTAGTGGTACAAAAATTGAAGATGTTATGTCTTCAGAGGTGACTTCCCCATCTGATGTCAATCTTCACGTAATCCTTGACTGTGGGTTTAGTTCCGAGCCTCGGAATCAACTCGGCCATTTTCTTTTTAGCTTGCGCCTCCCAGAACTCTCAAACTAGGTTATACCCATAATGCTCTTCCCTAAAATATCCCAGATCTCTTTAGCCACTTTGTGGTGTCAGATGCATCTGACTTATCTCTTGACCTTTAGCAGTAGTATAGTGTGAGTTTTTTTCTATATTTCTCTGTATTTTCCATATTTTTTACACATTTTCTATATATATATATTTCTTATTTACTTCTACCCATTCCTCTCTTTCTCTCTCTCTCCACGTGTGAGTGTTTCTCCCCTTTGTTTTCCTTCTACAGTTAGGTAGTTTTATATACCATAATTGGTACTATCTCTTCTATTTCTGTTCTGCTTTCTTTATTAGTAATCTTCAGTACCATTGTTGGTAGTTTTTCCCCCGTTTCCTGTCCTTTCTTTAAAACAAAAAAAAAAACTCTGTCTCGCTGTTTCTATTTTTCTCTGCATGTGTATGTGTGTTTATATATATTAAATTGTTAGGCCTTTCTTTTATAGCATGGATAATAAGTCACCTAAGGGCACCTCTGGCTTTAAGAAGTGCCAAAAATGTGAAAGGAAGCTGCCCAATTTAGATGGGCATGTTTTCTGTGTCTATTGTTTAGGTGTTGTTCGCCTCCAGGAGTATTGCCAATTAGCCATGGTTTCTCCTCCAGAATCTTGACTGAGTGGAGAAACAAGCTGATCTTGAAGGGGCTGTTAAAGGGTGATTTTGAAGAGGCCATATCTGGTCCAAAAACTGAAGCCAGCTCTTCCTCCTCTTCATCTTCATCATACAAGACAAAAAAGCGACCACATTTGGTTCCAAGACGTTCCTCTGAACCGCCACCTAAACTGACAAAACCACCTATGGTGTCAACAGCTTCCATGGCACCAGTAGGTAAGGATGATTCGACGTCAACTCAAATTTTGGAGCAGACGTCTGGAGCTTCGGTACCAGAGGTTTTATCGGTACCAAAGCAGACTAGCCTTATTTCCTTACCAAGGACCCTCCTATTCACCATCAATGGACCCTTTTGTAGACTGACCACCCAGTAATTTCCTGGAACTGAGACCACCTAAGTCTCCTTCAGCTTCTTCTATTCGGTCAACTAAGAGTCTGTCTGAGTCGGACATTATGAGACTAGTCGACCAGCACACGATGGTGAGGAGATTGCCTGCATCATCAGTTCCCAGCCAACTTGACTTCGAAACTGGTCCTTCATCAACGCTATCTCAGATTTCTCCTCTGACTCTAGTTGAGCCTTTGAAGCCCTTGGCACTGACTTGCCCAGCTCTGACTGCCTCAGTGCTGGTTAAAGTTTCTTCTCCGGAACTGAGGATTGCCTTGAGCTTTTCCAGTTTGTCAAAGCTGGAAACCTCCCAGGGTCGAGGCTTCATTTACCGGTTCTGAGAGGCAAGGTTAGACTTCAAGTCTCTTGGAGCCTTCCATGCTCCTCGGTGCCTCAGCATTCATAAGCTTGACACTGGCTTCTGCTTTGAAGGTGGCTTCCTTGGTGTGGGGTGAGACCACAGTTCCAAAGGAGTCTATTTTGGTTCCAGGCTCCCATCCCTCTATAGGGGGTCTGCCTTTCAAATCATGGAGAAGGCTTTGTCCATT
The DNA here is from genome assembly GCF_019279795.1 of Protopterus annectens. Lineage (NCBI taxonomy): Eukaryota > Metazoa > Chordata > Ceratodontiformes > Protopteridae > Protopterus > Protopterus annectens. The sequence continues at coordinate 301,478,418 of NC_056742.1, read as the reverse complement.
GTGGACTCACAGTCCTTGCCACCCCTGTGGGGCCAAGTATCTTCTCTATCCCTTTGACTGAAGCTTCCTCCAGCCTTATCCCTGGGACAGAGGGCACAAAAGCCTCAGGAGTGATCCACCATGGTGATTTCCTCTTTGGATACTTCTCTGGAGCATCCCACTGAGGATGTACCTTCGAAGAAAAAGTGCAAGAGGAAACACTTGGACTCCCCTGAAGAGTCTTTCACACAGGATACCAATTTTGATGAAGGGGAGTGTTCCCCTAAGTCACCCCCTGGATGATGTTTCCTTTGGGGATATCCTGAAGCAGAGAGGTGGCTGTACTTCCCTGCAACCTTCCTCAGAGGAATCTGTATACCTGCAGGCATTTTGTGGCCAGGACTATACCTCTTGGATCTCTCCACCCACTGATGAGCTTATTAAACTGATCGCTCAGCGTGCCTGGAAAATTCCTGAGTCCATTGAGCCAATCCCCAAGAGACCTGACAGGAATTTGTATGCCCCTAAGGATGAGCAACACTGGGCTAAGGGTATTCCTGTAGACGCCATGGTGATAGTGATAGCCACCAAAAAGGAACTTGCAGAGTCCTACTATCCATCCTCCTAACAAGGAGTCTTGGACTATGGATAGGTGTGGGAAGTGTGTATATGCTTCGTCGACCTTCACTCTCAGGTCCTTGAACTACATGGCACTCATCAGTAGGTTGCAGAGAGATCTGATTAAAGAGCTTTCAGATACTCTCTCAGGAGCAATTGCTGAACGGGTCCAAGATAAGGTTACCTGCCAGCTCATCACCCTTGAATTGATTTCCAATTCGTTCATGAAGCCAATTGCTCATGCAGCTGAAGGGATGACAAGAGCAGCAGATTCAGATGTAGCCATCAGGAGACATGCCTGGATATGCTTGTGTGACTTTGCAAAGCCATTTAAATCTTCGTTCATCAATGCTCTGTTTGATGGATCATCCCTGTTTGATCGCAAGCCATATGTGTGAAAGATGAGAAGACACTGTCATGGGTGTAAACATCTCCTCTTCTCAATGGCCCTACTCTAGGAACCAGAGAAGTGGGAGGCTATGGTTTAAAAAGTCCCAACAGCCTTTCCAGGACTCACATGGCAAGGACTTCTCCTGGGGCAGAGGGAGAAGTAACAATGGAAGATGCCGTTCAAGAAGCAGAAGTAGGCCGTAGAACCAGGGGTCCAGAGATTCTATCTCTGGTAACTCCTACCAGTGCTTCTGAATGGAGGCCCGATTTGCCTTCATCTGGAGGCAGTCATGGGGCAATTATTCCTGCACCAATCTGCCTGGCTTCAAATGACAATGGACAAATAGGTGCAGGGGATCATTTCCAGAGGATATGTCATTCCCCTTTCAATGAATCTAAAAACAAAAAAAAGACTCCCAGATTTCCACCCAGTCACAGGGAAGCGACAGTTGTCAAATCCAAAAACTGCTTGACAAGAGAGTCTTCCAATCAGTCCCACCAGACCACAGAGGATCGGGAATATACTCAGGATTATTTTTAGTGCCTAAAAAACAGGGGACTGGGGACCCATTTTGGATCTCAGCCAGTTGAACAAATCAGTTCAACAAACCAAGTTCTGGATGGTCTCAGTACAGTTAATACTTCCATTCTTGGAAAATGATGACAGGATGTGCTCAATAGATCTTCAGGATGTGTATTACCACATAAAAATAGACAAACTCTCCAAAAGATTCCTGTGCTCCCAGCTTGGGGGCAATCACTATTAGTTCAGAGCACTGTCCTTTGGTCTCACCACAGCTCCCAGGGTGTTTACCAAATGCATGGCAGTGGTAGCAGCACATCTCAGACTTCTAGGTTTTCTAGTCTTTCCATATCTCAACGACTGGCTCCTTACCTCTCCCGCCAGGCATCAACTTATAAGGGCAAGAGATTACACCCTTCATCTTTGCAGCACCTTAGGCATCACAATAAATTATGAAAAATCCCATCTGGAACCCACACAACAGCTGAAATTCATTGGACCTCTACTAAACATCACAGAAATTGCATCGCTCCTATTCGAAAGGTTCCAAAAGATCAGATCACAAGTAAACCACATCATTCAGAACATAAGTGTTCCAGCAAGACTCATCCTACAGGATCTAGGGTCGATGGCAGCCTATATTACCCTATTTCCCAAGCCCAGATATCACATGTGCATTCTTCAATGGCTTTTGGCCTCCCAGTGATCATTACTAAATCAACTGATGTCTCATCAGATCTTGGTCTCCAATCATTGCAAACAGGACTTGTCTTGGTGGCTCCATTCCAACGAAATTGTGTCGGGCTGTCTATTTCTCCTTGCTCATCCCCAAGCCATAGTGATCACGGATGCTTCCTAGATAGGGTGGGGGACATTATCTGGGAAGGACAGTCCAAGGCACTTGGTCCCAAATGGAGGCCAATTTGCACATCAGTGTTTTAGAGATGATGGTGGTGCTCTTAGCATTGCAAGCATTTCAGGATGCTGTCCCCTTGGGAACAGTGGCAATACCGACAGACAATACATTGGTAGTCTGGTACATCGACAAACAAGGGGGAACCAGGTTTTATCCACGTTGTCAAGAAGCCCTCAGAGTTTGGCAATGGGCAATTTCTTCCAACTGCTTTCTAACGCCAACACACATTCTGGAGAGCTACAGTGTGATAGGGGACAAGTTAAGCAGAACTAACCTAATGCCTCGTGAGTTGTCTCTCAATCCAGCCATGGCAGAAATGATTTTCCGCCAATGAGACAAACCTTGCTCAACTGGTTTGCTTCCCCTCTGAACAACAAATGCAGCAGTTACTTTGCCCTAATCCCCCCTCTGGGGGAATCACCCAGAGATGCTCTTCTCCATGATTGGCCCTTTGGTCTTCTGTATGCCTTTCCCCCCACTCCTCTGATATGTCATTTTCTAAAGAAAGCCAAGAGGTTGAAGAACACAATAATCCTCAATGCTCAACTGTGGCCTCGACAAGTCTGGTTTCCCTTCCTTTGGCCTCTCCTTCTTTGGAAACCTTTGGAAACCTTTGGATTCTGGACCCAGCACCAGACCTGTTATCTCATCCAGAGGGAATGGTTCATCTGAATTTCCAGCATCTCAAGCTCACTGCATAGCCTCTCCGATTCCCATGATTGTCAGGCATTCCTCCCTTAGTTCCCCAGTCCACCACATTATTTTAGCCCACCATAAACCTTCAACCAGGAGACTGTACCATAACAAATGGGTAAAATTTGCTAAATGGTCACTTGATAGTAATATCGACCCATATGTGGCACCTATAGATAAAGTGTTAGATTTTCTGGCCTTTATCAGTCTGGCTCTTCAGCATCTATCATTCGGATACATCTCTCTGTGATATCTGATTTCCATGTGGGTTTTGATGGTTCTTCACTTATGTCCCATAAACTCTGTAAGGCCTTTTTGAAAGAGACCTTAATGTTAAGGCCTCCTTTTAAAGAACCCATTGCTCCATGGGATTTACCTTTGGTTCTACAGTCTTTTATTTAACCCCCTTTTGAACCTTTGGCAACTTGTGATTTAAAATTCTTCACCTGGAAAACTTTGTTTTTGGTAGCTATCACTTCAGCCAGAATAATATCAGAAATTCAACCCCTGTCTTGCAAGCCACTCTATTAATACTTCATAAGGACAGGGTCTTACTCAGGATGAATCCATCCTTCTTGCCGAAGGTTGTTTGAGAGTCAAATATTAACCAAACCTTGCATCTACCAGTCTTTATCACCTATTTCTCCAATAAGGGAGAGTACTGTCCACACTTACTAGTTCACAGGCAATTAGGTTTTTACCTTCATAGGACAAAGGACATCAGAAAATCTGACCAACTGTTTGTTGCCTTTTCTTCATTTTCTTTAGGTAATCCAGTGTCTAAGGCTACCTTACCTAAATGGCTTAAACTGTGTCACTTTTATTTATCACTCAAAGGGACTTTACCCACCACTTCCTGTGAAAGCTCGTTCAACTAGAGCTGTAGCAGCTATCACAGTTTTTCATGCTAGAGCTTGTTTAGATGACATTTGTGCAGCAGCTACTTGGACATTTCCTCATACCTTTGTCACTCATTACAAATTGGACCAGGTCTCTAGGGGGACATGCATAATTCGGTTCAATGGTGCTCAGGAATATTCTGTGGTATGACCTCCCAACATTCAGGTAGCTAGGGACTCTTTCTCACAGTCAAGTATTATGTGAAGATTAACAACATCAGATAAAGAAGTTATGTCTTACCATAATGTAACATCTGTGTTGCCGATCATCACTAATCCTTGACATTCCCCCCTCCTTCCCCCTGCCTAATACTCTTAGTGGACCGAATATTCCCAAAGGCTGGCTTGGAACACAGATTTGGTCTCTTATTTGTTAATTGTCTATCTGTTACTATTATAGGCAAACTCGATCTGAGGTAATTTAGGGAGGAGCATTATGAATGGGAAGTGTGAGCTAAAAAAACTGCCAAGAACTGAGCCCACAGTCAAGGATTAGTGAAGATTGACAACACAGATGGAACATTATGGTAAGACATAACTTTTTTATCTTCCCAGGGGTATGGATGTTGACTTTGGATTTGAAGACTGCCTACATGCGTGTTACAATTGCACAGAAGCACAAAAAAATCCTATTATTTCAGGAAGGGGTATTCCTTTATCAATTTTTGTGCCTTACTGTTTGATTTATCTACTGTAGAGTTTTTATCAAATGTCTGGCAGCAGTCATTGCCTTTTGCACAACACAAGGCATTTACGTGAACCTTTCCTTGAATAACTGCCTTATACAGGCAAAGTTACCTTTAGAACTTCTGAGAGTGATGCAGATCACCATGGATTGTTTTCAAAATGTAGTTCTGACCCTCATTTTCCAGAATCTGAAACTCCATCCCAGCATCAGGACTACCTTTCTGGGGTTAGTAGTAGACTTAGTCCAGCAGAAAGCATTCCTTCCAGCGGACAAGGTCACCTTCCTTTGAGACTAACTCAGAACCCTACACTCCAGGCAATGCATTGCAGCGAGAGAATTTCTTAGGTCCCTAGATTGAATGGTTTCTTGTATTATAATGCTCCAGCAGGGCAAACTACACATGAAGAAATTTCAATGGTTCCTTAAAAAAACTTGAGCTCAACAACCCTTGGAAACTATGATCCCATATTAAAAAAAAGGATCATCTCTGGTGGGAGGAGAGTGCCAGCAACAACTCAAGAGCATATTTCAACTGACCAGTGACAATACAGACTTCAACAGCGGACTCCTCTGACTTGCTCTTGGGATGCCCATCTAAGACAATTCAGAGTCCATGGGGTATGGGGCAGACAGCAAGTGAAACACATTGTTGTAAAGAAAATGATGGCATTCATCAAGACACTGAAAACTTTCAAAGACAAAATGTTCCAGGGACCAAACACATTTTGACAGACACCACCACAGTCATGTAGTTCATAAACAATCTGGGGGAACACAGTGATACTCCCTATACAGAGTAGCAATGGAACTTTGGCTGGTTGGCCAGCAACTGAAGATAACACCCATAGCCTTTTACATCCTCAGTCAGACAATCTGCTGACAGACTGAGTGGAACCATCTTGGACCAAAATAGATGGATGCTGAAAAGGAAAGTCTTCTGGACCTCATACACAACTGGGGGAGCAGCAGAGATGTACCTTTTTGCTTCCCCAGATAACTGACAGCTAACCAAATGTTTGAGAGAACCCAGCCGAAAAGGAGATGAAGAGCAGATGCCTTCTCCTTCAGATGGGCAGACCTCTTTCTTCATGCCCTTACAATGATAACCCTTTTCCCAGGATACTGTAAAAGGTGGAGTCAAACAGGCCAAAAATTATTCTCATAGTCCTTCTAGCCCAGGCAACAATAATTTCAACCTTCTGACTCTCAGCAGTAAGAAAAACATAGCATTTCCACCAGTAATTGGCCTACTAACCCAGAAAAAGTGGGTCTACCATTCACTTTGATATGAAAACCATCAAGCTAACAGCATAAAGATAGGATACTGACTCCAACCACAGTGTTACTCCTAGGATCCACTATCCTTTCTGAAAGAGTCTAGAAAACCAAGTGCTAGAAAGTCACATGTAGTGAAATGGAAAAGGTTTTCTATATGGTGCCAAGCTAATGGCAGTCTTCCTTCTCAGGCACCTGTACACAAAATAATTGAATACCTTTTCCTTCTCTCCAAGCAAAGACTATCTTATTCCAGAATCAAGATGCATGCTTCTGCTGTTTAAGCTTGTCTCCCCATGTCCCCTTCAGTTTTTCACTCCCCACATGAAATGATTCCTGAAGGGGATAACATACCTCAGGTCACCCAGACAAGAACCATCCCCTTCCTGGGACCTAAATTCTGTACTTGAAAAGCTTATACTGCCACCTTTTGAATTGGAGCCTCAGCCCCTATTAAAGTACTGAAATGGAACAAAAACACTGCTGCTAGCATTCACTTCAGCAAGGCATACCTCAGAACTTCATTCCTAGTCTTTTACAGAAAGTTATCTTGAGAACTAATGCCACCTCTATGCCAAAGGTGATGTCAGAAACTTCAAGCTCTACATCTCCCTCTGTTCATCTAAAACCCTCAAAACAAGAGGGAAAGAATTTTTCATTCCCTCCATGTACACAGGTACTAAGATTTTATCTCCACAGTATAAACTTGTCAAAAAGATCAGACCAGCTGTTGGATGCCTTTGCAGAGGAAAATGGAGCAAACCAATTGGCAAGCAGACAATCCCTAAATAAATTGCAAACTGCATTTCTTTCTGTTACTCTCAGCATGGTAAGCAGCTTCCTAGCAAGGTTAGAGCATACTCCTCAAGACATAAAGCCACCACCACACAACTTTTTTAAAAGGAGTACCCACACAGACCATTGCAGAAGTTACTACTTGGTTCTCAGTATACACCTTCACCAAATGCTTCTACTCTGAGACAATCTCTAGGCAGAGAGATGGATTCACCTCTGCTGTCTGATGGAGTCTGTTGTCCCTGGATCAAATCTCTGCCCAACCACCAATAAGAAGTTTTGGATTTCTTCCCAAGACTCCGTACTGCAGCACTATGACATGTAGTGCAGTTCTGTGTGTAACTTACCGTAACTGTAGATGTTCAGGTAGATCAATGTTGCAGCACCCTTCCCCATCCTCCTCCCCCTCTTTATTTTGGTTAAAAGTGGGTCCCCTCATCCTGTTCATCATCCTCAGGCACCATTTCTACTCCTCCTCCTCCTCTACATAGGGCCCCTGTCTCATACTAGGGCTCCACCTTGGGACCACTGGACTCCTTAGAGTTCGGACAAGAAAGACCTGAAGATCAGCCTCCTTATACCCCACATCCTGACTTCAGATGGCTGAGGAAGTACGCTGGCTGGGGGATGGTGAAAGATTGTGGTATTCAAGCTAGCCATGGGCTTCTGCATGTCAGGAAGTCCTAAGGCTACTGCGACATTGATCTACTGAAACATCTAAAATTATGCTAAGTTGCATATACAACTGTACTTTACCCTTGGTCTGGCCACATCTAAAGAAACAGCCCTGGTGCTTGATCCCTTTCCAGACCTAGTATCTCACCCATCTGATAGGCCCCATCCAGACTTACCTTTCCTGAAACTGTGTGGCTTCTCTAGTTGCAATGATGGGGAAAGATTCTACTTTTCCAAAGTCATTCAGGTCCTCCCTGTATCTCAGGAAGTCACAATTACAAAGATTTACATTTGTACACAGAAAAGATTTTAGCTTTTACAACTCCAAGGACTGAACCCCTTTTCAGCTCACCTTGCTTTGGTCCTACAGTCTCTAGCAACCTTATTTGACTCTGGCTCTAGTTATTACACCATCATGGTTCATTTGTCAATGTTACTGGAGGTGTGGTTGGAATAAGAGAGTTACTGGAACATGAGTTTTGAGAGTGTAACAAGTTAGCCGATTTTAAAATTTCCCTACAGAGTACTCTGTCAGAAATGTAGGGGGAGCATATGATTGTAATTAAGAAAGTAATTCTTCTGAGCTGGGATATAGGGTCTGAATTGATAAGACATAGTAAGAAGTTTAATGTCGGTTTCAGAAAAAGCAGTTACTAGAAAATGGACATCAAAATCTAAATCAACTGTAATTAAAGTACAGAATATTGTAAAGGAGATAAAAAACTGGAGGGTAGGACCTTTAGAAAAGGAAAGGAGCAAATTACTTATAAATGTAATTTATA
>NC_056742.1:301350185-301465185 GCF_019279795.1 Protopterus annectens | reverse complement strand
ATTTAGGTCTGGGCTCTGGCTGAGCCATTCGAAAACTTTAATTTTCTTCTGGTGAAGCCATTCTTTTGCTGATTTGGATCTATGCCTGGGGTCATTGTCATGTTGAAAGGTGAAATTCCTCTTCATCTTCAGCTTTCTAGCAGACCCCTGAATGTTTTGGGCCAAAAGTGACTGGTATTTGGAACTGTTCATAACTCCCTTCACCATGACTAAAGCCTCAGTTCCAGCTGAAGGAAAGCAATCTCAAAGCATGATACTACCTCCACCATCCTTCACTGTGGGGCTGGCGTTCTTTTGGTGATGTGAAGTGTTGTTTTTGCACCAAACATACATTTTGGAATTATGGCCAAAAACTTCAACCTTGGTCTCATCAGACCATAACACATTTTCCCATATGCTTTTGGGAGACGATGTATTGTTTTGCAAATTTTAGCTGGGCCTGGATGTTTTTCTGTGTAAGAAAAGGCTTCCGTCTTGCAACCCTACCCCATAGCCAAGACATATGGAGAATACAGGAGATTGTTGTCACATGTAGTACAAAACCAGTACTTGCCAGAAATTCCTGCAGCTCCTACAGTGTTGCTGTAGGTCTCTTGGCAGCCTCCCTGACTAGTTTTCGTCTTGTCTTTTCATTAATTTTGGAGGGATGTTCAGTTCTTTGCAACGTCACTATTGTCTCATATTTTCTCCACTTTCTGATGACTGTCTTCACTGTGTTCCATGGTATATCCATTGCTGTGGAAATTTTTTGTAGCCTTCTCATGACTGATACCGTTCAACAACGAGATCCCTTCGATGCTTTGTAAGCTGTCTGCGAACCATGGCTTTTGCTGTAGCAGACAACTGAGTAAATGTCAGGAAAATCTTACTAGGACAGCTGAACTTTATTTGGGGTTAATCAGAGTCTCTTTAATTGATGGCAGGTGTGTACCCAAGAAGACTGAATGCTGTAATTAAATCAAAAGGTGCTTTAACAAAGTATTAGTTTAACAGTGTGCACACTTATGCAACCAGCTTATTGTATGTTTTTTATTTTTTTATACTTTTTCCCCTAACAGATTTGTTTGTTTTTCAATTGCATTGTACAGGTCATAGGTCGCATTAAAGGTGGGAAAAGTTTTGAAATGATTTATCGTGGTTTCATTTTTTTTATATCACAAAAACCTGGCATTTTAACAGGGGTGTGTAAACTTTTTATAGCCACTGTACATGTGTGTGTGTGTAAAAATAATTTGTAGCACTAACTGGGGCAGCTGTCTCAGTCAGTGTTGCTGTTTCTCTTTTCCTTTGTCCTGATAAATTTTTACTCTTTTGGTAATACAGCCACCGTCTTACTCAAAATCCCAGTTGACACTTTTAAGTGTTTTGTCTGCATCAGTACTTGCCAACAGTAATGGTAAAATCCTTTCTTTGTCAAATTCCCAATGCTCATTTCTATACAAATACATCTGTAATATTTCCATGTGGACCTTTACTCTTTTTTCCCCACTTATAAGGTCATTTACTTTGCAAATAGACAAAGCAGCTAAACTGATAAAAATCAATTATTCCTGCATATTACACATTAAATGTTTTCATCTTGCAGGTTAAATGCACACACTAGTGATTTGCAGCCTGATCTTTTATATAGTTGCTTCTCATCTGTTGTTTTTTTTTTTGTTTTGTTTTGTTTTAAACAAGAAAGAACTTTGTTAAATGATCATGTATGACATAGGCAATGTTCAATTCAAATCAATTTTATATGTATTAAAGACAGTGTCACAAAGTACAATGAAATTCTTATTCTGCAAATCCTCCAGCAACATATAAAAAGAATGACAATTAACTAGAAGTAATCCAAGACAATGATATAAATACCATCATCAGTAAATATATATAACTTTGCAAAAGAGCGCATTTGTGCAAAACAAGCTTGTTCCCTCCAAATGTAAACCAGCCTACAGTACTCGAGGGAGAGGTAGTATGCGAGTTTTATTTAACAGTCTAATAGCTTGAGGTACAAAACTATCTTTCAGCCTGGTTGTTCTGGCTGCCATGCTCTTACAATGCATCCCTGATGGCATCAGCATAAGCAGTTTGTGTTGTGGGTGGGTAGTTTTCAAAATAATGTTTTGAGCCCTCCTAAAAACGCTTTTGGTGTAGATGTCCTCCAGTGCAGGGAGTATTACTCCAGTGATGTTTTGCACAGTTTTTATTACTCGCTGCAGTGCCTTGCGATCACATATTGTACTATTTCTAAACTATACTGTAATAGAGTGGGAGAGAATACTCTCAATTGTACATCTGTAGAAGTTGCTGAGGATGGTGTTGGGCATGCCAAGCTTCCTCAGCCTTCTCAAAAACTACAGTCGCTGCCGGCTTTTCCCTACCAAGTCTGTGATGTTATGAGTCCAGGTAATGTCCTCAGAGATGTTAATACTGAGGAATTTGATTGTAGCCACTCTTTCCACCTCAGACTCACCAATATGTAATGGTAAGCGCTCCCCTCTATTTCTCTGGGTATCAATGATCATCTCTTTCATTTTGCTGGTGTTAAGAGAGAGATTGCTGTTATAACACCACTTCACCACAAGATTCTACACTTCCCTCCTATATGCTGCCTCATTACCTCCAGAGATCAGACCAATAACTGTTGTAGCATTGCAAATTTGACCATACAGGTCTCATCTTGAGAAGTAACACAAACATAAGTGAAGAGGCTGTACAGCATTGGACCCAGCACACAACCTTGTGGAGTTTCTGTATTTATTATTATTGTTTTAGAGATGTTATTCTCCAGCCTGGCTGACTGTGGTCTGCCTGTTAAAAAATCCAAGACTCAATTGCAAAGAGTCGGTGGCACACCCAGTATAGACAGCATATTAAGGATTTTCATTGGTATCACTGTAATGAAGGCCAAACTGTAATTAGTAAACAGCAATTGAGCATAACAGTCCTTATTCTCCAAATGAGTAAGAACTGTATGCAATGTTGTACTGACTGCGTCCTCTTTTGACCTATTTGGTCTGTATGCAAACTGCAGGGGATCCATTGTATCACGTACAACTGACTGAATGTGACTCTTAATGATTCTCCCAAAGCATTTCAACACTCTGGGAGTCAATGTAACCAGCTGGTAGTCATTCAGGCAGTTGGCTTTGCCCTTTTTTGGCAGTGGAATAATAGTTGTTGCTTTATAAAAAGTGGAAATTGTAGCTTGTGCAAGGAAGAGATTAAATATATCAGCCAGAACATCAGCAAGCATTGAAGCACAGGTTCTGAGTGTCCTTCCAGCAATATTATCCGGACTGGCTTCCTTCCAGGGATTTATCCTCATCAGGGACTTTGCCTGAGTTGCTGGTGATATTGTGAAGAGTGGTGGTGTCTCCTTTCTGCCCCTCTCTTTTATGGTGGTACCTTTTGACTCGGTCTTTTGGACCTCAAACCAGGCATAAAATTCATTGAAATCATCCATTGAAAACAGCTGTCAGTAGTCAGTAATTAATTACATTTATATAAATGAAAATAAAAAATCTGTAACCACTGTCACAGGTAATAAAATGGAACCAAGGACAACAAAGACTCCCAAAGAAAGCAAGTATAAAATCACTGGAAGAGATAGCTCTATTGGAATAAGCGCTTTTGTCCTGCTTAACAGGATTTCATCAGATTCAAAAATCCATTATGACAAACCACTTTTTATACCCATAAATCATTGTCAGTCAACCAATCAATGTTCACTGCAAGAATAATTAAATAAAGGACTAGCTAACAAGTACAAAGCTTACAGAAACGTGTACTATCAACTAAAAAGTGTTCATTCTAAAATCACATATTAAGAATTGTTCATAGGTTGGTACTAGGCTATTGGCCCCAGGGCCTATACAAACCTAGCATAATGATTCCCTGGCTATTTCTTCCCCAAATATTTACTTCCCTGGTCCCCTGTCTAGCAGGGTAACTGATGTGATTCCCGGGGTGAATTTCCTATCTCCTATCCAATCCTCAAGGTTCCTTTTGTAGAGGGCCAAAGAGGCGCTCAGCTTGATATGTATGGGCAGTCTATTCCAGAGTATGGGGAGTCTCTGGGTCAGGAACCTATCCCTCCAGCATGTTTTGTTCATTGTGATGACCAGGTTTAGATCCCTGGAGCGTTTGGCTCTGAGGGACTGGGATTTCTTTAAGTGTAGCATGTCCAGCAGCTCTGGGTTTGATATGACCTTGTATGTTAAGCAGAGATCGCCTCTGAGTAGGCGATATGTGACAGTGTATAGCTGGAGTTTTTTAGACGGTCAGCATAAGGCATCTGGTTTAGGCTTGTGATTCTTTTAGTGAGGTATTTCTGTGGCCTTTCCAGTTGTTGCAGTGTCTTGTGAGGTACATACCAAACGGGGCATTGTACTCTATAATGGGTCTAATGAGGGGATGAGTACAGTGGGACAATGACCTCCTTTTTTCTGGATGAAAAGCCCTTAGTGATGAGGTGTGCCACATAGAAGGATTTCCTGACTGTTGTGGCGATTTGGTTATCTAAGGTGAGACCACTGTCCACCTGTGTCCCTAAGTCCCTTATCATACTTTCGGTGTTTAGTGTACTGCCACTTATGTGGTAATTCATGGGTACATGGTTTTTCCCAAAGGGGATAACTATACATTTCTTGGCACTGAGCTTGAGCCCATGACTCTGGCACCAAGCATCTGTTTCTGTATGGCCCTTTTGTAGAGTATCCACATCATTTGGGGATTCAATAATGCCTCCCAGTTTGCAGTCATCTGCGAACAGTGTTTGCCAGAGTCTCTTAGTGCTGTCCTGTGCTTCAGAGAAGTAGATGCCAAACAAGAGTGGTCCCAGGACTGAGCCCTGAGGTACTCCACTTGTCACTTGTCTGGAGCTGGATTTTGAGTCGGCTACTTTTACAGTTTGGGTTCTATCATTAAGCCAGTTGGCAACCCATCGAGTGACTTAGGGATTAATGCCCTGCTTAGTAAGTTTATCTATGATTCCAGATTGGAGTGTTGGTTTTAAAAAAAAGCTATAAAAAATTTTGGGTAAACATCTAGTTAAAATGTGAAACCTGAAAAGATAAAAATAAGCCTAAAAACAATAAAGCTATCACTTCCAGTGATTTTATACTTGCTTTCTTTGGGAGTCTTTATTGTCTTTGGTTCCATTTTATTGCCTGTGACAGCAGTTACAGATTCTTTTTATTTGGATTCAGTTGGTATTTGGTGCTGCTTACAGTGTTTCGTACTATAAATGAAAATAAACCACAGCAACACAATCTCTGTTGCACAAATTATACATTCCAAAGCGTGTCAACACAACTGTAGCTGCAAATATTATACATCACTTTTAATATGTTCAGTCATTGTTAGTCAGCCATTACATAGCCCATTCAAATCCTGCCTTCTTTTAAACCTCATTCCTCCTCTGCATGTATTGATCCCACATTTCCCATTTTTCCTATATAATTTGCTCCTACCCTTTTCTAAGGATCCCAGTTCCAGTTGTTTTTATCTCTGTTACTATCTTCGCTACTTCTAGTGAAGTTGGTTTAGACTTTGATTTCTGTTTTCTAGTAATTGCTTTTTTGGCAGTTGTCATAATTAGACTCAGCAAGGCCTTACTATGTCTAGGCAATTCTAATTCTGTATCATAGCTCAAACAATCATTTCCCTAGTTACTCTAATTTGCTCACCCAGTATCTCCAACAGAGCAGTCTGTAGGGAATCTTTAAAATCTGCCAACTCATTAAACTCCCAAAAAATATATTCCCAATTACCTCTTTCTTCTCCATCGCACCTCCAACATTTGCTGTCTACCTGAGGAAAATCCTTTGGAGTCTGCTTGTGGTATAAAAATATCTATCTAAACACTTCCAGGCAAAGATCCTAAGTCTTCTAGATTTTGTTGCATATTTGGGAGACATACATATATCCCCCCATTGCTTCTCTCTTCCCAATCCTTCCTAACCTCCTCTGAATTATTCTTATAGTTATAATGCAATGTTTTATATGCTCTACTAATTATTCTTTTCTTAATGGCAACTTATATTTTAGATTCTACTAAAAATGCTACCAGTGCTGGCTTTTCATTTAGGACCCCCTATTTCTTTCTCTTTGCCTCTACTCTGATATCAATCCTTGATATAGAAGGCAATTTCTAGTCTGCAGTCCAAATAAGTTCTTGGCGTCTTCCCATTCTATTACCTTACCCTCTCTAGTTATTTGCTCCCAATATCTTAGTTCATTTATCAGTTTTCTCCAATATATTCCTGCCCTGTCTTGCTTATTGTTTGTATCCCTAATTGGAGTCATCCCTATCAGCAGAATCTTCTTTCTCCATTCCCATGCTGGCTTGGTTCTTAGAAGACCTTCTGCTACTTTATGAATATAATATTCTTTATGATTATTGTTCTCTTAAGAGGTCTGCATCCAAAATCCCAGTCTCTGCCGGTTACTTGAGCTTCCTCCTGTTTCATCATCATATCTTTCCACTTTGAATTATAGTTTTCTGTTGTGCTATGTATAGGAGCCTAAACTGTGTTGCTCTGAAATACCCCTTCAACTCGGGTAATCCCAATCTGCCCTGTTCTATTGGAAGAATAAGTTTATCCCACTTGACTCTTGCCTTCTTCCCCTCCCAGATAAAATTCTTCAGCTCTTTATTAATTGCTATCTACAGCTTCTCTTCTGGTTGATAAAAAATATGCTTGACCTGTATAAGACTAAAGGAACTGAAAACATTTTAATTGCTTGTATCTTACTATCGATATCCATATAACATAGCTTCCATTTTTCTCAGTTTTTGTATTATCTTTTGTTTAGTCTCTCCCCACATATCATTAGCTGCCACACAAGTATTTTAATCCATACTCCTAAATGACTTCATGTTATCATGTCCCCAAAAATATGGATAATCCTAAACTAATTTGTATGTGGGCATATAATTTACTGCTATTGCTTTTATTTTAACTTCATTAATTTTGTATCCTGAAAAGGTTTGAAACTGTCTCAGTATGTTCCACAGCACTGTAATGTCCCTTTCTTGTTTTCTCAGGTATAAAATAATATCATCTGCAAATAGAGCCAGCTTTTCTTGACTACATACCAATTATTTCCTTAAATTTCAGAGTCCTTTATTTTTTTTGTCAATGTTTCTAAATATAATGAAAATAAGATAGGAGAGAGAGGACACCCCTGCCTGGTTCCTCTGCTTAAGAAGAGATTATTAGAGAGGACCCCATCCACTTTAATTTTTGCCTCCGATCCTTCATATAGCCTCCTAATCAACCTTTTAATTTTATCAGGGAATGCAAATGCTTCCATTGCTCTGCTCATAAAATCCCAGCTTACACTGTCAAATGCTTTCTCTTCATCAAGACCTACCAGCAACAGTGGTATTTTCTTACATTCTGCTTCTCTCTGAATCATCACTGTTCTGTTCATGTTGTCAAATGTTTGTCTTACCTCCACAAAACTACATTGATCAATATCTATCAATTTTGGCATCACATTTGCCATTCATTTAGCCACTATACACATAAACATTTTGTAATCATGATTTAGTATTGAAATGGGCCTGTATGAAGCTGGATTTGATGGATCTTTACCATCATTAGGTATTACAGCTGCCACTGCTTTCTTCCAGGATGTTGGTACTTCTCCTCCTCTTAAAATACTATTAAACAAATCTTTAAATATCTTTATCAGTTTTTCCCTCCTTGCTGCCAAACTTCCACAGGAATACCATCTATTTCTGGGGACTTTTCTGTAGATTGGTTACACATCACCATTTTTATCTCATCTCCTCCAATCCTGTTAATAATTTATCCCCATCTCCCTCTAACCTTGGTATATTTAATTCTTCTATAAACGTTTGTATTTGTACCTTTTCTTGATTTCCATAGTTCTCTGCTTTATATAGACTTTCATAGAATTGCCAAAGTATTTCTAATACTTCTACAGGATCCCTTATTATCTTCCTTGTTATAGGCTCCCTAAGCTTGGTGACAGCCCATACCTCTCAACTGTACAGATTTTTGCAGAATGTCCAACTTATTGCCTCATATTTTTGGTCCATTTCTCATATGACTGTGTTTTTTTAGCAAATCATTTGCAAATCACTCAGGGCTTAAGTCAGAACATAATGACAGACATTTCAGTTTCAGACTTCATAGCCTTCAGAAAATCCTTGCTAATGCAAAACCTGTTATTCTATCAACTTTCCAAATTTATAAGAGCAATATTTAAAAAGTGTCCCTATTTTGGGCCTTTGTCCCCCCGTTATTTATGGCTTTGTACAGATTTCTTGCTCTAGGAGGTTGAGAGGTATGTGCCCTTGTGCTAAAAGTTGTTGTGCTCTAGAGTTATTATCAACTCAGTTACTTAACAGCAATATTTCTAAAATTATGCATTTTATCAAGGTAATCCCTTATTTTCTGTTTAGCATTCTGTAGTTTCCCCTCCTCTTGTTCTGTGAAATTCCCCCTATTTTGCAATATTTTAATATTTGTCAGTCCCCCTAAATAATCATTGTTACTTCTTAACCATTCTCCATTTCTTTTATATTAACCCTATTTTTTAAATTCCACTTTATTTT
This sequence comes from Protopterus annectens, assembly GCF_019279795.1. Classification (NCBI taxonomy): domain Eukaryota; kingdom Metazoa; phylum Chordata; order Ceratodontiformes; family Protopteridae; genus Protopterus; species Protopterus annectens. The sequence continues at coordinate 301,456,604 of NC_056742.1, read as the reverse complement.
CATTCTACTCCCTAATTATATTTTCAGAAGTTTCTATCTTTACTAATAGCTAATAATTTCCACTACCAGTTCCTTAAATTCCTCTCTTTTCAACAGATAGGTGTGAAAGCACTATTGTCTCATTTTTATTTCATTACCTTGTCTTTTTATTTTAGTTATTATTGGTATATGATCTGAAATAGTGATGGGGTGCATATTAAGACCTTCAATTAAATGCACATGTTCCTGTGAAATGTAAATTCTGTCTAGCCTAGCCCAGTTTTTGTTTCTTGGGGAATAATATGTAAATTCACTTCAAATTTCTAGTACTGAATTCACATCTTCCATGCAAAATATTGTCATAAATTTCTTTAAAAATGTTTGTTATATTTTCCTTTCCGGCCGCTTAGACATGTCGTCACTGTTGCAAATCAAATTCCAGTCCCCACCTATAACTAATATTCCTTGCTGAAAGCTAATTATTTCTCCCAAAAATGTCTTAAGCTCCATTATAGCAGTTTTTATTAAATACATGCTAGTGTAATCCTCCTCCCTTGCCAGTAGCCCCCTAGTACTACAAATCTACCTTTTTTGTCTTTCTTATCCTCTTTTATTACTATTGGAGCTCCTCTTGCAATTAATATAAGTACTCCTCTCTTCCTCTGCCCCAGGTATTCCACTGAATAACCATCCTAAAAACCTTTCTTTATCAAATTCACATGTTCAGTTCTTTCCAAATGTGTCTTCTGTAGCATAGCTGTTTGCACTCTAAATTTTTAATATAGTTCATCACTCTCACTCTTTTTTGTATTTATTTGTGAGACCATTAACATTTAAAGACATTATAGAAATAATCATATTCCTGAGGATTATTATTCCCACCTTTTATGTATAACAGCTTTTTTGTTAAATATCTAATTTCAGTTTTGTGTTGCATGCATGCACTGCTCGGCAAGTTAATCTTTTATACAGTTGTTTCTTTCCACCTCTATTTGAGACTATGTCACATCTTGCAGAGCTTTTTGTGTTATTGAAAACCCTCAAAGAAAAATATACCCAACCCCCCCCTAAAACCTACTAACATAATAATAACATACACAGCTATGTACATCTTCAAATATTGAAGTTTTACCTTCTTGATAGGAATAAAAGTTCCAGACTGACAGCCTTCACACAGACTCGAGCTATACAGAGAGAAAGAGTATCCATGCTAAGATGCATAGTAAAGCTTGTGATTCTGTTAAGTGCTGTCTGGTTTTGTCTCATCATTATAGCTCTCCCAGCTGGGAGAACACTTGAATGCTTTCAGAAAACATTTTCTCCAAGTCATTTCTCTTTATCAGATTGTCTGCTAGTGACATGAGAACCAGATACAGGACTCTTTACTAGAAAAAAGACCTTGTAATATTCAGTATTCTTTTTCATTTAACTGCTTTCTGTTAAAACATGTCTCTACATAAAGCTAAAGATTTTAACCCAGTCATTCCCCTATGCAGGAATGAGAAAAAACACACTCATTTTCTTTTGTCATGCACTTTAACCAGATCCTTTTTTTTTAACATTGCTTTGCTTACATTTCTTAAAACTGAACAAGGAGAAAGAGAAAAGGAGGGGAAAGAAACAAAAAGAATAAACAGAAGCACTTATTTAGATTAGTATCCCCATTACACTTAAGAATAACTGAAAAAAATGTTATAAGATGCAGAGAAAATCACGCACCACTTAAATAATACTGTTAAGAAAAAAATAGTTTTACTTACAGTTAGCTCTCTCTCCCTTCTCCTTCCCTCTCTTAGTATTTTTCCGAACATTAATGACATGAAGTAGGGCATATACTTTAGAGTCCCCTACAAGTTTAACAAACTCCAAACAAGACAAATATTTCCAGATTTTCTTGTTCTGTCCTGTTTCACAAATATAATTATTGCTTTGTAATCCCAAATTTGTCAATTTCCAAGTTACTGATTTTGGTCTCCAAACGTCAATGTCATGAAGTAAGGCATATGTTTTAAAGTCCCCTATAAGGTTAACAAATCCAAGAAAATCCAATATTTCCAGATTCTCTTTTTCTATTCCTGTTAATCTCCATCTCTCAAACCCCATCTCTCTGCTTCATCTGCAGTGCACTCTCAATTCTTGTAGTCAACTTCTGTGCTTTCTTCCCTCTCTCAATCATTTTCTACTGAAACAAACTCTGGGAAAGGTTTCGCTGGCACAATCTGTCTATGGTCTTTGTTAACAGAAGAACAAGAAGCAAAATCTCCTTCTGTTTCACAGCTCACTTTTTGTTGGACAAACTTTTGTATTTCTTTCTTAGCATGTACTTCATCAAAAAAATGTTTTTATTCCTCCAGGGAAAAATATTTTGAAGATAGCTGGGCACAGCAGCAGATTCATCTCATGGCTGCTTCTCGACTTTCCCTATATAATGGAATAAATGTATTCCTCTTCTGCCTGGTGTATAATGAGTAGTCATTCTCCACAAACACTTTGCTGCCTCCCACTTGTATTACTTTGTCCTTCTGCCACAGTTTTGTCAGAATCAACTCCTTCTGCTGGTAAGATTGCATTTTTAGTATTAAAGGTCTAGGTTGTTTTCTCATAGCCAGGTTTGGAGTGCACACTCGATGTGCTCTTTCAATTAACATTTCCTGTTGTGGAATACAAGTCCAGTTGTTTATTTGTGCTTTCATGAAATTAATGCAGTCTGTTCTTTTCAGCTTCTCAGGTACAGCAGAAAATCTCAGGTTTTCTCTTTGTGCTCTGTCCTCTAATTCTATTATTTTTTGAAGCCAGTAAAGTGGTGTAAAAGTGCTTACCAAAAAAACAAATAAACCAAAAAAATAAGCACTCTGGTAGTTAGTCTCCAGTCCATTTTATTGTATAAAAAAATCAGTTAAGCGCTTTCATCAAGCACAGTTGGCTTCATCAGAACAAAGGCCTTTTCTTAAAAAGCAGTTGAAATAGGTTTAAAACAACCATAATTGGTTAAAAAACAGCCAATAAAAACCATTAAATTAGCATAAATTATGAATATTAATATTTAAAATAATCAGAGTAGGAAAAATCATTACGTCAATATTATTCACTGTCATATTAGTAAAACAATAAAATGGATGAAGGGACCTAGACTTGTCCTGCTTTTTCTTTTAATACTGGCAGGATGGTTTTTCTTACTTATGGTTGTTTTGAACCTATTTAAACTGCGTTTTAAGAAAAGGCCTTTGTTCTGATGAAGTCAACTGTGTTTGATGAAAGCGCTTAGCTGATGTTTTATACAATAAAACAGACTGGAGCCTGACTACCAGGGTGCTTATTTTTTGGTTTATCTATTCTTTTTTGAAACATCTCTTCTTGTGCAGTCTCATTTTCAGCCAGCCCTTCATTTTGACCTCTGATTTTTGCAGTTTTATCATCTCATCTGAGAATCTGTTTAAAGCTTCTTCCATTTTTTTCCAGCCTATTATTGTTTGAGTTGATATACTCCATCAGTGTTTCATTTATTTTAATCAGATCTTTTTGCAATTGCTTTATACTTTCCTCAAGGTTACTAGAAGTCATGTCTAGAGCTTGCACTTCTTTTTGCAAAACAGCTACAGTACTTTTCTCAATCAGTGTTTTTTCATCACCTTTTGTAGCCGATTTTCCCTCAGGTTCTCTGTATTTCTTTTTTCCTGGCATCCAGGCTGTGCACTTACTAGTCAGTTACTGAAATATATTCAGAAATTTAGGTTCACTGACTTTCTCTGCTAAGTTTCTGTTTTCACACTGGGAGAGTCAGAATTAAGCTGTTATTCAATGTGCAGCCATCTTGGAAGTCCCCTTTCATCTGTGTTTCAACCCAATCACATTTTTCAAAGTTTCTGCCTCAGCAAAATAGGCAAGAAACAAAAAGACTAAATACTTTAAAAATCCTGGCTACTCGCAGCAAACATACAACACTGTATATACTTTCCAAAAAGGAAGTACACCCTTCCAGAAAGGAATAGTTACCTCAAATCGATGGCTGTATCCATAGATGTCACCTATTCTAAGTTAACATTAACCGTGCTAATGCATGTGTTAGAGCCCGTGTTCCCACTTAGATTGCTATCTTTTATCTGTACTCCTTTCTCAGATGTGAAAACAACTTGCATGCTTTCTGTAAATGTTAACTTTTAGCCTTAAGAAAAAAATACACTGGTCACCTTTAATTGTATAACTAAGTTGTGTACTGCTATATTTAATGCATTAAATTACTAAAGCTGCTGGAGAGGCAACTACTTGTACAGTTTTAGACTTGCATTTTTATGTCCATTTTATTTTCAATGAGCTGCTTGCCAATCTCCCTTTAAAAGTTAATTACACTGCACCTTGTAAATTTCACTTGGAATACGTTGTTTATATCTCTCATGATTAATAGCCAATACCTATTTGCTTTGCATATGCTAGACAGATCAACTATTTGATGTTTTTCATAATGTTTTATCTTTTTCCTTAAAAAAAGTCTATATCTTAAATTAGGAACTTTAATCTACACATCCACCTCAGCAAAACAGGGAAAATTATACTTATATCCCTAACAGTCAAAGATCCTAACATTATAGTTACCATAACTTGCTTTTTTCACCCTTTTTTATTACAGCTAAAGCCTGGATATATTACAAATAAGTACTTATTTTAATATCACCATATTTAGCAGTAAGTGCTGACCCCCCTTACAAGCACACCTTGTAGTTGAAATACCTCTGACTGTATGCTGTACTGAAATACTGCCATAGGTTCATAGGTGTTTACTAGGCTAATGACCAGAAGTGCCTGTTTATGCCTAGCCATGTATCTCAAATCTTTGACAAGTTCTTGTACCCTTGATAAGTGTAAGTGTGAGCTTGAGAGAGGAACTGTTTACAGGCTGCCTGTGTCCATTAGAGGCACAGATGACAAACTAGGGATGAATTTCCAGTTCCCCATCCAGATGTCCAAGTTATACTTTTATTTTTATTTTATTTATTTAACATTTGTTTACTGGGAAAGTCCAACTGGGACAAAGCCCATTTTCAGTGAAGGCCGTGGGAGAAAAGCTCCAGAGACAATTAACAAATTACACAGATAATGACAAAAACTTCATACAAACAAGAAAACAGTTGCATTAAAGTACATTGACTGGAATATGACATAAAATATATCTATAGTAGTATTCAATAAATAAAAGTAACAGTCAATCGTTTAAACAGCTCTGTAGTATTACATACATTAACCAATAGTTACATTGCAGGAATAATCCATACAGACATCAGATGAGTGAATTATTTTTCACTAATGAACAAGTCTTAAAAGTGATACTGTAGATTGAAAGTGAAAATAAGGAAGGATAAGAAAAATCCACAGCACAGGTGGGCTCATCTATGAGGCTGAGAGTTCACTAGTGAAAGTAGTTGAACAGAGAAAAGAAGTGAGCGAAGAGACGAGAAAACAGCTAGGAAAAGAAAGATAAGGTAGAGAAAATTAAAGTTAAATGGAAAATTTGAGAGGAAAAGAGAAACTTTGTTTTGGAAGAAGAAAAATAATTATAGAGAAAAGAGAGAGAAGTTAAGGTAAAGATATAGTGATAGCTGAGAGGAAAAACAAGAGTTAATGTGTACTGGAAGGGGGTAGAAGATTAATGGTTGTAATATATGCAATGGAGGGGGGATGGGAATGGGGAAAGTAATATGTCAGTAAGTTTGATTACAGATGATGGACATAAAATGGCAGGAAAAAAGACAGGTTGGCTACTGGACATGGGAATAGGATTTAGCCAGGACTAATGCATGGGCAAACCATTTGTTATTGAGGAAGGTCCTAAGTAGATTTTTGAAGTGTGTTGGGCCAGTGGTAGACATAATAGGCTGCGGACTAGTATTCCAAATTTTTGAGACATAGTTTGATTAGAGAAAGCCCCCAGCAGAATTGTTGGATTTGGATATCTGTAGAAGAGTTTTATTTGAGGATCAGAGGACTTAGGTGTTGCTGTAAGGTTGGAGCAATTTTTGTTGTGCTGGAAGTTTTTTGATTGGTGTACCAGTCTATGGGCAATAATGAGTTTAGTGTAGGTTTGGTAATGTGATAACTCTAGCCAGTTGAGTTGTTGTACGGCAGAGCAGTGGTGAGACTTATGTGGGGAGTAAGTAGCAAATTTGGCAGTTTTATTGTAGCAGATTTCCAAGTTTACTAAAGCAGTTTTCTTTAGGTTTGTGAAGATAGGGGAGGCGTATAGCAGGGTGGAGAGTAGGTGACTTCTGGCAATTGCCTGTTTTATGGTATTAGTGAGGAAAGGCTTGATTCTGTATAGAGCATCTAGTTTTATGTGTGTCTTTTTGATAGACTGAGATAGATGTTTATTGAATTTCAAATAGTTGTTTATTAGTACAGTTAATTTTGTTTGGGCAATGGTCATTATTATGGTATTATTGGAAGACTTTACCAGAAAGGCTCATCCAGACTCTGCTACACTTTGCTGTGAAGGAAAGGTTAGTTTGCTTTTATTTTTTGTATTTTGTATATTTTAAATACTGTAGTTTGTTTTCTTTACCTTGTGTTTTACCTGCATTCTGCTTTAACAGCATATTAAAACTTCAAAAGAGACCACAGCTCTCTCTCTCTCTTCTCAGTCAGGCAGAAATTAGAACTGATCAATTAAGGACTCATTCATAAGATAGAAGAGGTCACTTAACGTTAATCATTTGTTAACTGAGGGGTGGAGCTAGGAACTAAACCTTCTATTTAAGGGGTAAAATAAAACATTTTTGAGCTTTACCAGAAAGGCTCATCCAGACTCTGCTACACTTTGCTGTGAAGGAAAGGTTAGTTTGCTTTTATTTTTTGTATTTTGTATATTTTAAATACTGTAGTTTATTTTCTTTATCTTATGTTTTACCTGCATTCTGCTTTAACAGCATATTAAAACTTCAAAAGAGACCACAGCTCTCTCTCTCTTCTGAGTCAGGCAGAATTTTTTTTCCACCCTCCCACCCAGTCATACTTGTATTGTTAAATACCACTGTCTTTCTAGTTGCCTGCCTCTTATGTTAATCTGACCATATATCTCATTTCCTCTCTACTTTCAGTGGCTTGTGTGAGTAATCACTAAATCAAAAACCCCTCCCCTTCAACTATTTAAATTTATTGGCCATCCTACTGTATTCCATAGTACCAGAATATAAAAGTAACCACCCCTTTCAACCCATCTTGCTGTTTTAAAAATAGTAACTCTCCACTAAACCTTAACTTTTTAAACAGGTAAAACTTAAGTTACCTACTTTCACGTCTACCTTCTCTAGTGCACACTGCAGTGTGCATTTTTTTTCATCTTACTTTTAAGCATCCCTTTGACTAGCACCTTCTCTAATACATGCTGGAAAGCACTAGGAAGCCTTAAACTGATACAAGCACTCAACCCTCCTTGTTAATAAGGAGAAATTAATAGTAGGTACTAAACAGCCTATAATTGCAATGTACCTTGCTAAGGTAAGGGAAAACAGCTCCTGTACTTTACAAAAAAAAAAAAAAAAAAAGCATCAAACCAGGCATGTCCAAGGGTCAGCTTCCGGTGATTTCTCCTGTCCACCTGGAGAATCTGGACATACTGGGGCAATGCAGCAATTGCCTCATGTACACAGACAACCCTCTCCTCCTACCACCCAACACTACAACCTGTGAGAGATGCACTTACATAGCCAAAATGGAAGCAAAGCTCTATCCACCCAAGATTGTGCTAGACAGTCAAGAGGAGAAGGTTAACACCCACACTACACCTCAAGCAACACATAGCCCTTCTAAACCCACACCACCAACACCCACATATAACAACACTAAATCCACATATGCAGAGGCCCTTAACTGTAACCTGCCCAAGCAACAAGGACCTCTGAAGCTGAAATGCAAACAAACACCAATCACAACCAGTGTCACATAGTTCAAAACACCTGTGTGCCACCCAGCAACAGCCCCTAAGGCAAGACAATGTATCTAACACTTTAGTCATAGGTGACTCTATAGTCCGGCACACTGATGTCCCTCTCACCAGGTTGAACAAGGAGAAAATTACAGTCAGCTGCCTGTCGGGTGCCAGGATCTGCCACATAACGCATGCACTCAAGTCACTCCACAACAAGTACAAATATGACTCTGTCATTGTCCATGTTGGAGTGAATGACTTGAGATGTACCTCCCTGGACTACATGAAAAGAGACATGGAAGGGCTCTCGGATCATGTGGCCCAGGCAGGTATGACCCTAGCCCTGAGTAGCATCCTGCCTTCGCCCAGAATGATACCACAATATAAGGACAAAATGATTGACTTCAACAATTGGCTAAGCTTCTGGTGTCATTCAAAGGGGATCCAGTATCTGTCTGCCTGGGACAACATGATTGATAGACCACGATGCTTTGCCAGAGATGGTCTGCACCTGTCACCTCTGGGATTCAGGTTACTGGCTATGGCTCTTGCCACCCCTATAGTGCCTTTTTTAGGCAAAGTTCAAAGAACAAAACCACCACCGTAACAGGTACAAGCATGCAAAATCTGAAGGTAATGCTACTCAATGCTAGAAGTCTAAACCTCAAAATGCACTCTCTTGAGGCACTCTTAAAAATGGAGAACATCAGTATCTGTGCAGTAACTGAGACCTGGTTCAAGGCTCCAGAGAGCACCCCTGCAATACCAGGCTACAACTCTTACCACACTTTTCGGCCACCAAAGCAGGACCGAAACACTAAAGGTGGAGGAGTGTCAATATTCACCAAGGATATTCACACCACCAGGCTAGTTGCCCAACACAATGCGTCTGAAATTCTCCAGGTGCAACTAACACTAGGTAAGACTGCAATCCAAATTGTAGCTTGCTACAGATCCCCCACCATACCCCAAGATTCTCACTGCACCTTTCTAAACATACTGGAAAATATTAAGATAGAACCAAACACCCTAATACTGGGTGATTTTAACTACCCTGCCATTAACTGGGAAAGCTACTCATGTACCAACACCTTTGCCCAACAGTTCTTGGAATTCATAAACTCGAATGCCCTGGATCAACTAATCCATAGTCCCATCAGGGGCTCCAATATCCTAGACCTGGTCATTACCAGCATGGGAAATCGATGCTCCACACCTATGGTCACCCCCTCGTTAGTCACGTCTGACCATAAGCTAATCACCCTTAACATCCACATCCCACCCCCCAGTAAGGAAACCTCCATAAAAAAACTTCTCCAAAGCCAACTTCATGCTACTCAAGTCTGAAGTGACAAACGTCATGACACCCATGCAGACGGGAGCTGAAAGTTCAACTGCTGAATCCTACACTAAGGCACTGTACAAGCACATCCACTCATGCATAAATCGTGCCATCCCAAATAGAACCAAGATGCTCTCATCCAAAAAAAAGAAGCCAATCTGGTGGTCCCCTGCCATAAACAAACTTTACAACAAAAGGAAGAAACTGTTGCAGAAAAGAGGAAAATCCCAGGATGCAAAAAACTTCCTTACCAGCCTCAGTAAGAAACTGAGATCCCTCATAAAATCCTCCAAAGCTAGTTATGAAAATAAAATTGCCAAAGATTCCAAAGACAACAATAAGGCATTCTATAACTATGTCAAGAATCTAAATGGCAATGCTCAGATCTGGTCTGAGCTAAAACAGAATGGCATTAAATATACTGATCCCAAGGATATTGCCAATATCCTGGCAGATCGATTCAGTGCCAACTTCACCCTCACCCCCTAAATGGCCCATCTCAATACTGGAAGATTGCCAAATTCCAGTAATAACGGCCACACAGGTAAAAAACGCACTCTCCAAAGCTAAGAATACAGCATCCATGGGACAAGATGACATCCCGGGCTGTGTACTACATGAACTACAATATGAACTGGCACCTCACCTAAGTGCCATGCAGGGGCGGCTCGTGCCATAGGACTGCAGGACTGCAGCCCTCCCACCTAAAAAACAAATGAAAAAACAGAACAGAACCACAAAATCAATTCCCAGACATGCGCACACACTCTCAGACTGCTTTCTTAGCAGTCTAGATAGGGGGAAAGGCATCTCAGCCCCAAGATGCCCAGAAGTCTGTGCGGTGATGACATCACAAAATGGAGGCACTCCGGACTGCAGCAGTCGCAGGCAGGACCAATCGCAGATTTGGACTGCAAGGATGGACCAATTGTGCAAAGAATACAGGTAAAGGGGCTGTTTGGATATCGACGGCAACTGAGCAGTACGTGGAAGCAGTTATTTAGGTCGTCGCTGGGGCTGTTCGGCAACAAGGTAAGCATGCAGAGTGTGTGTATGGAAGCAATTATTTAGCTTGTCCTGTTCAGCAACAAGGGTGTGTGTGTGTGTGTGTGTGTGTGTGTGTGTGTGTGTGTGTGTGTGTGTCTGTCTGTGTGTGTGTGTGTGTCTGTGTGTGTGTGTGTGTGTGTGTCTGTGTGTGTGCGTGCGTGTGTGTAATGCCCCAGGTACTATATACTGGTGGCTAGAGCAAACTCATGGTGGTGTGGTAGGGAATACCTCAGGCTTGAACACTGTACCTTGTATGCAGGTGTTAAGGGCCTGAATTCCCTACCCACCACCATTTGTAAAAGATTTGCAGATTTTTGCCTCATATTTGATCTGTTCTGTTCCTCATAATATCTGTGGTTTCTAAATGTTTAAATGCTTGATGTTTGATGGTGCAGTGGTAGCATTGTTGCCTCACAGCTGTAGGTTCTCAGGTTTGATTCTTGGCTGGGGTGCCTTCTGTGTGGGGTCTGCATCTTCTCCCTGTGTTTGTGTGGGTTTGCTTTTGTGTCCTCCCATATTACAAAGACATGTCTGCATTATTTCTTCCTGGGCCTCTGCTGAAAAATTTTTTTTGTTCCAAGTCAGACTGTCCTGGTTAACAAATAAGTTAATGTCATTGCTGGTGGCAGTGGTGGTGGTGTTGTTGGTGGGTACAGAACAACAGGCAAATGAAGCATGTGCAATTCATTTGTGCAGGAAGAAAAGTTAATTTTCCACCCAGGAGACTGGGAAACACATGACTGCCATTGTGGAAAATACACTTCCCTTTTTCTGTAAAAGTGGATGGGAAATCTGAAATTCATCACTAGTTTGACACAGACGTCTGTGATCGACAGAGGCAGCAGTTAAATCTTGTCCTAAGTAGCATACCTCTTAAAACAATTGCTAAGACAAAATAGCCCATGGGATAAGTTTGGGTTGCACCCAGCTAGCTGATGAAGGCCTCAGTGGTCATCAGCCTAGTATATACAGTAAAATCTATGAACCTAGAATTTCATTCTGCTAAGTATGCCAGGGGAGGGGGAACTGTGCACAGATGGTTACGTTTATGGCATTAAACTTACCGACTGATGGAAACTGGATAAGATGCTATGAACTTTGCAGTGAGCAGAGGAATTGGAATTAGATCATGAACCAGAAATCTATATATCTGAGCTGAGGTAGTGGTTGTGGGTTATAGATGGAACTGCAACAGAGAAGGTTGCCCTAAAGGGGCCAAAGAGGACTGGCAAGAAGAAATGTTATTTGAAGGATTAGAAATAAAGGATGGTGCTTTGGGGGTATACTATCTCAGAAGGCTCTAATGACTTCTTATTGACAGTGATTGGTTTGATTATATAATGACATTGCATTTGAAATGTTAAATAAAAGTGACAGGCATTTGAATTTCAGACTTCAGGTTTCTGAATGTTTAATTCTTTACATATTTGATGGTGCAGTGGTAGCATTGTTGCCTCACAGCTATAGGTTTTCTGGTTTGATACTTGGCTGGGGTGCCTTCTGTGTGGAGTCTGCATCTCCTCCCTGTGTTTGTGTGGGTTTGCTCTGGTGTCCTGCCATTTTACAAAGACATGTGTCTGCATTATTTCTCCCTGGGCCTCTGCTGAAAATTGTTTTTGTTCCATCAGAAGCAAAATTGACAGGCATTTGAATTTCAGACTTCATATTGTTCAGAAAATACATAGTAACACAACCTTTTATTCTAGCAATTTTCTAAGTTTATAAGATGAATATTTGAAATTGGTCCCTATTTTTGGGACTGTATTCCCCCATTATTGGCTTTGTCCAGTTTTTTTGTGCTAAGGTTGACAGCTATGGCAAGAACTGAATTCACTGAATATGTTTGAGGGCTGTATTCCCTTATTACTGGGTTTGTCCAGGTGTTTTGTACTAAGAGGATGACAGCTATGGTGAGAATTGAATTCACTAGATGATAACCATTTAAGTTTCAGTCTTCCTCTCTTTCACAAAGCAGCTGATTTGGCATAGTGGTATGTTGCTCTGACTGTTTTGCACAGGGACCTTGTTAGTAAAATGTATGGTGCTAACACAGCATTTCTCTTTGACAAAGCAGCTGATTTGGCATAGTGGTATGTTGCTCTGATTGTTTTGCACAGGGATCTTGGCAGTAAAATGGATGGTGGTAACACAGCATTTTATTCTAGCAACTTTCCAAGATTATACAAGCAATGTTTAATGTGTCCCTGGTTTTTCGGCTTTTGACCCCCCCCCCAATAAATGTTAGCTTTTTCCAGATTTCTTGTGCTGCGAAGTTGAGATGCAGTTGAGTATTGAGTAGATTTTACAAGGAGCTGAGAGCTGCAGGGGAAGAGAAGTTTAGTGCTGCTTATACTGAGTCAGCTTGCATTGTTAATAGCACAACAGGCTGTGTACTTGCTTTTGATGCAGAAGGCTGTGGGTTCTACTCCCACAAGGGGTGGATGCTGCCATACTGAGAATGTCCTCCTTGGTGAATATACTAACTATGAGCCTGTTATCAGTTTGCCATCCATTTCCTCTTGCAATATTACTAGCTTATCATTTTTTTAATGTAATATAGGCAATTTATTCCTCAGGGGCAACAGACACTATTTGTTGATGAAACCATGAAATATAAAGGTGTTTGCTAACAGCAACCTCTTCATTAGTTACACATTTCTTTAATGTGGAATTATTTAGATGACTTTTACTTCAGAGTTTGTGCATATTTACTGATAATGGACTGTAGAATTGTGCATATTTACTGATAATGGTGGACTGTAGAATTGTGCATATTTACTGATAATGGTCGACTGTAGAAGTCTGAGTAGCCTTTTATGATGGAAATGTTCTGAACTGGGCAGTTTTGTCATTATGGGTGCATGCGTTTTGTTTCATTGCTTACTGGAAAAATGTTCAAAACAAATTTAAAACGCCCTCTAACAACTGTACTGTATTGTACAAGGAATATAATTTAGTACAATCAGGAAGGTGTATCAAAGAGCACATGTATGTTTCATATGCAAGGGGCCTATGATTTTGAAAACAGCCAAAATTTAATCTTTATCTGCCACTGGCAAAATTTATTTTCTTTGAATGTGGGTTTCAATGCTGTTTCAATGAATGTGAGTTTCAAGGGCAGAGAAGTTTTAATGCCAAGTCTGTTTTCATTGTGAGACTGCATTGCTTTGTTTAGCAGATGTCTTAGTGTTTGTGCTGTAAAATGTAAAATAAAACTTTCAAATGAAGTCCAAATCATTATAGAAGTAAAGCAGTATGCACATTAGTGTTTATGGTAAATGGAGTGAAATAGCCAAGTAATGGATCATTGGAATGGCTGCAGAGGCTCCATTCAACGATGATTTTGTGAGGGGGAAGGGCGGCAAACTCAAAGGCTCAGTTGAACTATACCTCCCAAATGTCCAGATTTTCAAAGGATGAATAAATTTTTGCTTCCTATTTTTGGTTTGTTCCTCATAAAATTTGTAGTTTTCTGGCAAATCATTTAGGAATTAAGTCACTAAATAATGATACACTGAGTTTCAGACTTCATACCTTCAGAAAATGCATGCTAAAGTAAGACCTGTTATTCTATCAATGGTCTCAGTTTATACAAGAGCAATTTTTAGTACTGTTTATATGTTCCCCCAATATATTTGGCCTTGTCCAGATTTATTGCATTAACATGTTGAGAGGTACATGCAAATAAATTGCTTTATAGAATTAGGCTTAGCCAGCCTCTCAACTGTCCCTGATTTTGGCTCAAAATGTTGCTCTTCCCCCTAATAATCCCTCCGCAAAATAGCAATGTTGGAAGAAAACATGGAAGGTTTACAATTAAGAAATAACTGTAATAATCAAAGTTATAGATTAATTGAAATGCATGTAGATTCTTTTATTTTGTCAGCTGCTCAAGTAAGCAGTACTAATATTAAAGTGTCCCTTCTTTGACAGGTTCCCAGCTGTATTGTGTGGCTATTTTACATTTTTGCATCACATTTTTGGTCCATTTTTCATAAAATTGTGTTTTTGGCAAATTAGTGACAAATCATTAAAGACTGAAGTTAGAAAATAACGACAGACATTTAAGTTTCAGATTTCATACCCTTCAGAAAATTCGTACTAATGCAAGACCTATTCTATTATCTTTCTAAGTTTATAAGAGCAATATTTAAAAAAATGTCCTTATTTTTGGGCCTTTGTCCCACTTCTATGTATGGCTTTGTCCAGATTTCTTGCTCTGAGGTTGAGAGGTAGGACAAATGTGACAGGGCCATCACAGTCAGCCAGAGGCATTCCAAATTGTGACATACTTGTTGCAACCCACTCCCCCATGTAGTGACTCTGGATGTGTCCAAGCAAGGCAAGGAGTAGTTATGCAGTGTAACATGTGCAGAGTGTCCCCCCATCCAGGGTAGACACAAGTACTACAGTGGCTTTTCATCTGTCCTTGATTGTGCAGAATGGTCTGGTTTCTGTCATATTTTTGTACTGTTGATTTATGCTTATTACTCAAAGTGCCTGTTGCTCTGTGTTTAAGTAGCAATGCTTTCATGACCATAAGATAAGCTTGTCTGAGATCGTAAGATGCAAGTAAGCTTTAATAAGCATACTGTTGAAGAATTGCCAACACTGAAAGCCTTTCTGTTGTTGCCATGCAGATAATACTTAACTAGATAATGTATAAGCCTTGGGTACTGAAGGACAGGATTACATTATTTTAAAAAGCTCATTACACTTGGAGACTTCCAGTCATCTCTACAGGCTTTACTTGTAAACTAAACAGAATGCCAATCATGTGTGGTCCATACAGTAATCCTTTAAGCAATGTATCTGGAGCTTGTTTCTTGTTTGCTTTTCATTTTTTTACTTTGATCATGTTTTCCCCATGAAACAAGTAGATAGTTGTCAGGCAGAAGGTCTTTTTTGGATACAAAACATTTTTACAAGTGGGGGCATCACAGAGATTTCTACTTTCAGTATGTTACTTGGTACTTTAATAAAGCTGAATATAATTTATAATTAGAACTGCAGTGCATGGAGAAGTGGTTTGAGTTGAGTACTGCTTGTTTATCTTATACTTGATTTTGACTGACATTTCAGTAATGTATTTAAAAAGTAATTTATTTTTTCATGCCTCACAACCTTTTGTTTCCATCTAGATATTAAGTAAGCTGTCATGCAGCCAATGCATTGAAATATTTTTATTCTTCTACACTTATTTTTGCCTTGATTGGACTCTCATAATGACGGTTTGGCACCCAGGGCAGCATATTTAATTAAAGTTAGTTTTTGTGGTTTTGAGCATAGCTCCTCCCCTTTCTAGTTGGTCACACCCCTTCCCATTGACCCCACCCATTCAGCTGTCTCCTGCAGCCTCCTTTTGATTTGAAGTCATCAGCCGCCACTGGTGCCATGTTTAATCATAGCCTCACCTCAGGTTTCATGCCCACTGAGTGGCGCACAGCTACAGTTATCCCACTCCACAAGGGGGGATTATGTTAATGTAATGTAATGTTACAGTAGACAGTAACCACATTTTACCCAAGTTGATAATTTTTTCTGTTGTTTTTTTTTAAACAATATCTCAATTTCCATGCTGAAAGAGCTCTAATCCAGTTTACTAGGTCTGCAGCCATGAAGTGTGCATTGTTGCATGACTTGTACTTCTTCCAGCATTTAGTTTCAGCAGTCGTGTTCACGTTTGGTTTCAGATGGACTGTCATCATTTTTGTTGTGTTATAGTACTGGATTTCACTAAGCCGTATTGCAGCTACGTAAACACATTTAACAATTTTTAAGACAACTTTATATATCAAAATGTAATTTGTATCTGTTGAACTCACATGCATTGAGAGGGAGGTTTCAGTAACTTTTTCCCCGTTACCCTTTTCATGCATTATTGTTGATTGCAATTTCACTTCATTCCTTCCATTATACCGTTGTGTTCAGTTTCTGATAACCTCCTTAACCTCATTCGTACTCCTAAAGAATGTTTTGTACAAATTGTTCCCATATATACTATTTACTATGCAGTTTATTCCCTCTCTCATTTTAAGAGTGCACCTCTATCCTTTTATTTCTTTTACAATATTAAGTATCTCATCATTTTTGGTGTAACGTTTATCTTCTGTTTTGTTCTGGCTGCTAACAACATTAAGCTTAATAATACCTTACTGTGCCCTGGCATTTCTAATCAAAAACTCCAGCTCAAAAAGTAATGTCCTTGGTTAATAGCAATTGTTTCCCCAATTTTATGTCAGTGCATTCTATAGGAATCTTTAAAATCCATTAACTCCATGCATTTCCAAATTTTCTCTTTCTCTCCTTAACATCTGCAGCATCTATTCTCCACTTGAAGGAAAATTCTTTTTAAGATTACCTGACATATAGAAGTACTTCTATAAAAATATTTAAAACTATATGTATTTTGTCACATATTTAGGGGCCCTGCAAATTTCTTTCTATTGTTACTTTTTTATTTATCTGCTCTCTTTTCTCAATTCTTTGTAAATTTCTCTGATTTTTATAGTTGTTACACACTATTTTACATGATGTACTTGGTTATCCCATTTTACTAGCTTCTTCTATTCTTGACTCCACCAAAAACTCTAACTAAGCTTAACAACTGTATAAAAGTTCAAACTGCCAAACAGTGTATTCCTAGAACACAAAAGCTGGAATTAAGACATTTAACAAAAAAGGTGTTATACATAAAAGGTGGGAATAATAACTTTTTCATATGATGATGCTTTCTGTAATGTCTTTAAATATCAATGGTCTCGCAGATAAATACAAAAAAGAAAGAATAATGAACTGTATTAAAAATGTAGAGTGCAAATAGTTATGTTACAGGAGACACACTTGGAAATAACTGAATATGAAAATTTGATAAACAAAGGTTTTCCAGAGGTTATTCAGTGGAATATATGGGATGAAGGAAAAGAGGAGTACTTATATTAATTGCAAGAGGAGCTCCAATAGTGATACAAGAGGATAAAAAAGATAGTAATGGCAGATTTGTAGTGCTAAGGTCTACTGGCAAGGGAGGAAGATTACACTGACATGTATTTATTTTCCACCTAAAACTGATATAATGGAGCTTAAGAAAACTCTGGGAGAAATGATCAGTTTTCAGCGAGGAATTTTACTTACAGGTGGGGAGTGGAATTTGATTTGTAGGAGGGAAGATGTGTCTGGGGCAACCAGAAGGGAAAGTATAACAAAGAAGGATAGAATTTTTGAAGAACTTTATGAAACTGAGCTCTGAGTGAATTTACATATTATTCCCCAAGATATAAAAATTGGGCTAGGCTAGACAAAATTTACTTTTCACAGGAACATGTGCATTTAATTGAAGGCCTTAATATGCACCCAATAATAATTTTAGATCATGCGGCAATAATAAATAAAATAAAAGCACAGGGTAATGAAATAAATATGAGATGCTGGTGCTTTCCCACCTATCTGTTGAAAAGAGAAGAATCTAAGGAGTGGGTAGTGGAAATTATTCCAGAGCTAATTGAGATGATAAAAATTTCTTCTGAAAATATAGCTAGAGAGTGGGATAAAATTAAGGTAAAATTTAAAAATAGGGTGGAAGTAAAAGAAAGGGAACTATGGATAAGAAATAACAGGAATAATTTAGAGGAACTGACAAATTTTAACATATTGCAGAATAGGGGGAACCTTACAGAACAAGAAGAGGATCAACTGCAGAATGCTACACAGAAAATAAGGGATTAAATTGATAATATACACGAGTTTAGAAAGATTGCTGTTAAGCAACATTTTTTAATAACACTAGAGCACAAAAACTTTTAGCAGAATGAATCAGGCAACAGAAAGTAGAAAGGATGGTTTCCAAGCGTAGGGAGCCTATAACAAGGAAGGTAACAACAGATACTGTAGAGATATTAGAAACATGGGTGTAGCTAGGCATACTCAGTGCACTTAAATGAGTAAATTTTTTCTGTGTACTTCAACACTGAAAAAGCACACAATGTTTAGAACTGTGCAAACAAATATTTTGAGTATATGGATTTACAAAGAATGATTGTATGAAAGGAATACACCTCTAAAAATATATTTTTATGTGAATAAGTAGTAACATTTGAAAATAATGTGTCACCTTCCTATATGTATTTGGGTAGCATTTTGAGAGTTGAGTACATTTTTTTAAAATGATAGGTCAGTTGTGGGGCCAACAACATTAGGTTTGAGTACAAAATGCACATTTCTGGTTACATTCCTGATTAGAAATATTTCGAAAATTCTATGAAACTTTGTATAAACCAGAGAAATATGGAAATCAAGAAAAGTCAAATGGAAATGTTTATGGAAGAATTAAATATGTCAAGGTTAGAGGTAGATGAGGCTCAATTAGTAAGAGGATAGAAGGAGATAAGATAAAAATGGTGATGTATAACCAATCTACAGGAAAGTCCCCAGAAATAGATGTTATTCCTGTGAAAGTCTGGAAACTAGGAATAACAGTATTTTAAGAGGAGAAGTACGAACATCCTAGAAGAAAGCAGTGATAGCCGTAATACCTAAAGAGGGTAAAGACCAAATCAGATCCAGCTTCATACAGGCCCATTTCAATACTAAACCATGATTATAAACTGTTCATGTCTATAATGGCTAAAAAAGTGGGAAAAGTAATGCCAACATTTATATATATATATGGATCAAGTCTGGTTTTGTGGAGGGGAGGCAAACATTTGGCAACATTAACAGAACACTGATGACCCAGAGGGGAGCAGAATTTAAGAAAATAGCATTGTTGCTGGTGGGTTTTGATGCAAAGAAAGCATTTGACAGAGTAAGCTGGGACTTTATGAGCAGGGCAATGGAAGTATTTTCATTTCCTGAAAAAATTATAAGGTTGATTAGGGGGGTATATGAGGGATCAGAGGTGAAATTTTAAGTGGGTGTTTTCCTCTCTTATAATCTCTGCTTGAACAGAGGAACCAGGCCGGGGTGTCCTCTTTCCACTTTGTTATTTGCATTGTATTTAGAAACATTGGCAAAGAAAATAAGGGACTCAGAAATTCAAGGATATAATTGGTATGGCAGTCAAGAAAAGCTGGCTGTATTTTACATGGCAATAATTTTATACCTGACAAAACCAGAAAGAGACATTACAGTGTTGTAGAGCATTTTGAGACAGTTTCAAATCTTTTTGAGATACAAAATTAATGAAGCTAAAACAAAGGCAATAGCAGTAAATTATGTACCCACATATGAATTGGTTCAGCAGTATCCATATCTATGGGGACAGGATAAAGTAAAGTATTTAGGAGTATGGATTAAAATGATTCTGGTATAGCAGCTAAGGATATGTGGTAAGAGACTAAACAAAAGATAATACAAAAACTGAGAAAATGGAATCTTTGTTATATGGATAGTAAAACCAGTTGTTCTTGCCTTTTGTCTATATCCCTAATTGCAGTCATCCCTATCGACAGAATCTCCTTTCTCCAATCCCATGTTGGCTTAGTTCTTAGAATACTTTCTGCTACTTTATGGATATAATATTCTATATGAGTATTGTTATTCTGCTTAAAGTACTGCATCCAAAATCCCAGTCTCTCCTTGTTTCTTGAGATTCTCCCAGCACTCCTGAGTGTGTCCTCCTTTGTACGAGATGGCTAGTAACTATGAAACTTGTCACTTTGTCAGTCGTTCCCTATTGCAATATTACCACCGTATCAATTTTTTTAAATGTTACATAGGCAATTCTTTAAGGGCAGCAGGCACTGAATCTATTTATTTATTATTTAGTCGTTAACCGGGAAAGTCCACTGGGCCTATAAAGAGACCATTTTCATTGGAGGCCTGGGGAGAAAAGCTCCACATTAATTACATGCAAACGTAAAAATAATACATAGAACAGAGTGATATGAGCAGTATATTCACATTTAAAGAAAAAAATAGCAAAAATAGTGATAATGTTTACAACCAGGTATAAATGTGGCAATAAAAGATAAGTATTTAAATAACACATGAGAATAAATATATCTGTAAAATTTTTAGCAGAGTGAGTTGACTAGAGGGTAGAAAGGGAGGTAGAAGTATGGCTATAGGAAGAAACAGATGAAACACTGAAATGTAAAGTTGTTTGCCAGTAGCAACCTCTTTATTAGTTACAGATCTCTTTAATGCAGAATTATTCAGATGATTTTTTACTTCTGTAGAGATTGTGCTTATTCAGTAATATTGGTGGATTGTAATGACTGAAGTTTGAGTGGCCTTTTATGGTTGAAATTTTCTGAAATGGGTAGTTTTGTCATTATTGGTTCATATATTTTGTTTCATTGCTTACTAGAAGAATGTTCATAACTACAAATGTAAAACACCATTCTAATAAATGGTGCTGTATTATACAAGGAATATAATTTAATAAGTCAGGAAGCCGAATCAAAGAACACATGTGCATGGCCCTATAAATATGTGCAAGGAGCCTATGGTTTGAAAACAGCTCAAAGGTAGACTGAAACCTCCACTGGCCAGATGCATTTTCTTTTAATGTGGGTTTTCATGCCTTTTCAATGAATATGAGTTCCAAGGGCAGAGAAGTTTTCTGTTCATGCTAAGTCTGCTTTCAATGTGAGACTGTATTGTTTAGCAGATGGCTATCAGTGCTTGTACTATTTTATTTCAATATCTGTAATCATTGTAGAAGAAAATAAGAAAGCAGGTTCCTTGTGTCTTTATTTAAAATATCCATGATAATTCTTTCCATGGCTTTACATACAAGACTAGTTAAACTTATGGTCTGTAGTTATCCAGATCAGTAGAAGGCCAAACGTTGTGCTGAGGATTAACTGTTGCAGTCCTCCATTCACTAAGCATGAAGACAGTTAGGAGGCTAATGTTGAGCAATAGTTTTAGAGTGTTTGATAGCTCATATTTCATGCTATCCAAGAGGTATCCCAGGATATTTTCAGGGCCCATTGAGGTAGTATTCTTTGCCTTGGACAGTGCTTTGAAGACTTGTTTACTGGTGATATCCAGAAGAGTTATGGTCGGGGGTGTCTCCTGAGAGGTATTGAGGGGAGGAAGGGGTGAAACTAGGATTAAATTTATCAGCCAACAGGCTTGCTATATCCTCTGATTCCTTTTAGGGTGGTTCCATTTGCAATTTGTTCAGCACACTGTTGTGTTACCTTTGAGGTTGCAGACAAAGCTGATAAAGGCCTTGTGGTTATTCTTTGTCTTTGAGGATATTTCTGCCTCAAATTTGGCTTTGGTGGGCTTGATAAGATTTCTGAGTTGCTTATTTAGTTTGAGTGGTTTCTCACCTTGCTGGGTATTGCACTTGTTTTGGCCGTGGTTTTCCACCTTTTGTAACACAACTTGTTGATATCAGGATTCCACCAGGGTGGCTTGTTATTCGAGTTAGTTCTCTGTTTATTCCTTGTGGGTACAGCTACCTCAGTGCAGCTGTTTACATGACGGTATATGGTTTCTGTAAACAATTTCATACTGGTAGCAGTGTTCACATGGTTTGGGGGGATGGAAATTTTACCATGGTATAAGTCATTAGTAGGAGCTTTGCTATGGAATAATTCTTAAATGTTTGAGGGTTAGATGGTATCCACTTGTGACAAGTGTTTGGACAGGTACATACCAGAAGGGGCATTATACTCAGTAATTGGCCTAATGAGTGCCAAGTAGAGGAAAACAATTATGTGCCTGAATCTGAATGATATACCTTTAGATATAAGCCGTACAATGAAAAAAGGATTTCCTTACAATAGTGAATATGTGGTGATCAAGCGACAGTTCATTGTTGGCATAGGTTCCCAGATGAGACTGATTAGGCTTATGTGTATAATTGCCTGAGCCCGTTGAAGTCCCACCTTCATGCAAGGGAATGTCTGTTGCAGTCTTTCATTCATCCAGCATGAAACCTATTTTGAGATTAGTAATGAATAACCTTTGTAGGGGGGTTGACATATCAGGTTCAGACTAACAGGTAGGCATCCTAGTATGTTATCCAGTCCCAATAGACATTATGTTCTTGGTCTTAAGTAGTAACTTCAGAAATTGTTGAGAGATTTGAGAGGGTTATAGATGCAGGTATTTGATGTGAGAATATTGGAAGACTGGGGTGTGGTGAAGTTCATTCTGAATTAGTTGCCCAGTGGATTGGCTATATCCTCTGGTCCAAGTATGTGATATAATTTATCAGCTCACTGTAGTGCCAGTCATTGTTTGACATTTCTAGCACAGTTAATAAATACTATGTGGTTACCTTTCACCTGGGTTTATATTTTTACTTCATATTAGGCTTTGGTTGATTTAATCACAGTTCTGAGTTCCTTGTTTAGTTTAGCAAGAATGTTTTTGGGTTTCTGAGAGTTACATTTATTTTTTGCATGCAATGAGTATTTATTTATTTCTTTTGGGGGTTTCTGATGAAGTTCCAGGATATTTAAGGAATGAAAGTGCTAAAAACCACCAGTTCATGTGTTGTGTTTTTTGTCCATATGCCTTAGAAGGTTTTTAAGAGTAATATTTTTTTCTTTTGTTATGCTGCCCATGGGACTTTATTTTTGAATTTTGTGTTGTGTTTTTTTCTGAGGGGGGGGGGTGTCTATGCAACTATTTAAGTATGCATAGAACTTGGCAGTAAATTATTCTGTACAGTGGAAGTTTGAAACAGGCTTAAAGAGGGACACCATCCCCAACTAATGCCCGGTACCCAGCATAGTCAGAAACCAGTACTACTCAGATATGTGCACACAATATCACTTACACTAGCTTACAAGGGAGCTGAGAATAGTGTGGTAATTGTTTCTTTAACATTTTTCACAATCAAACCTGGATGTCTTCATTTATTCTTCAGCATGTAACAGTATAGGGCTATACATAAAGTAACTATGTTTTCATTTTGTGAGAGGGCAGGGAGGCAGCCTGCATTTGCAAACATGCTTTTTGGCTTTAGAAGCTGTTGTCTTCTTAGCATATTGGGTGGTATCATGTCAGCTTTGAACATTAACCTTTGGGCAAAACTTATTTCTTTGTTGAATTTCTTTTCATTTCTTTCCAATAATTTTGCTCAGACTATCACTGGATCATAAGTCTAGAAAAAACTCCAAAAAAGCACCTTAGAGCATGTACAATTCCATTGGTTCTAGGGCCTAGGGCAATTTTCTTGCTTTAACCAGTTTCCTTTCAGCAAAGGCTTGAGATTCACATGTAGGGTAGTTAGGATGTAAGTTTCAACAGCTTTAGTTTTTGCTTGATTGACGCCCGTGGGTACACACCTTCATTTATTGTCAGTGGCAGTATGACTGAACCCAGATAAAATGTATGTTGTTGGGAATGTAAGGTTTACTATTTCAAAAGGCTTAGTGTGATTGTAGGCCGTAGCAGTGAACAGCCATTGCCAGGTGATCCATGCAAGTGGAAGGAAGGTAGTTGTGGCTCATAGCTTGGATGTTACTTTGGGCGTTACTTAGGGAGAGCTCTATATTTTGTATCTACAAACCACAACACTGGAGAATGTGCTGCCTACAGCCAGCCAGTCCTATAGTCGGCAGCAGTACTGGAGCTCTATTGAGCCACTACAGGGGTTTGTGACCTGTGAGGGGAAGAAGAGTAATCTTGGGGGAGGGCAAACTGATTGATCAACGCTAGTGTAAATGGAAAGGTATTTTGTTTTTTGACTTAAGGAAGATGCACTTTTGGAATGAATGTTCATGCTGTTCATCATGTAAGTAATTACTACCCTGGCATATACTTGCCAGTGATCTGTTCACAGATCAGCAATATGAAGGGGGCGTGGGTTGGTCAGCAGTGTTAATGTGAGTGTGGC
This sequence comes from Protopterus annectens, assembly GCF_019279795.1. Taxonomy (NCBI): domain Eukaryota; kingdom Metazoa; phylum Chordata; order Ceratodontiformes; family Protopteridae; genus Protopterus; species Protopterus annectens. The sequence continues at coordinate 301,432,514 of NC_056742.1, read as the reverse complement.
TTGTATAGGGGGCAGCAATCTGGGAGATGTGAGTACAAATTTGAAAATCCTGGCTACACCCCTGGTAGGATGGTACCACTAGGCCTGACAGAGATTATTAATTTGTGGTCAGACTTAATGAGGGATGAGGATATGTGGGTAGGCTATAGAGAGGAGATATTAAACACCTTTGGGAGTAGTTTTACTAGTAATTTATATAGTTGTTTCAGGATTTTAGATGACCTGCTTTCTGGCACAGAGCTTTTAACACACTCAAGCAGTCTAATCTTGATCCTTCGTCCCTGAATGTGTTGCCACATCTGCCTGTGTTTCATCTCTTCTTCCCCTTTCAAACCAATAATCTTCTCCTTGCATCCTTTATGACAATGGAGATTATGAAGTTGTTTAGCAGTTCTTAATTCATGGCACTCTCTGATGTCCTTCCTTAGATCACTGTTGCAGTTATCCAGTATTATTGGGTAATCTTGTGGCAGTAACCTGATGTCCAGTTGTGGTACCAAAGCAAAAATATTCCTTACAGTAACACATCTGCCTTATGTACCCTTACGACCATGGGCTTAAGTCATAAGTGGACATAGGAGTGTGAGATCCTCAGACTATCTCTATGCCACAAGAACTATAGACACCTGAGGGATAAAATAAGCATAAGGCTTAAGGTCAGCCAGTTTATGTAACGTTGCCTAGATTATAGGATATATAACAATATATGTGAGGTATAATGTTTATACATGTGAATTTGTTAATATGGTTTGATTACTTTTATATAAATGTAAGTTTGCCTCTGGCACAAGTGCTCATTCAATAAAGGTGTTTTAAAAGAAATGATTAAGGTCAGTCAACAGGAGAGAAGCATGGAGATGGTCCATGAAAATCCAGTGTATAAACATGAAAAAAAAGGGGGAGGAAGTGTGGAAAGTAATGCTGCAACAGTGATAAGTAGGATATATACTGCTATGGTAAGTTCTTACACAACTGTACTTTGTCCTTCCTAAGATCACTGTTGCAGTATTCCAGTACTGTTGTGTGATTGCCATAGCTTATCACTTAGTAAAGGTGGATGGACTTGGAACAGGAGAGCTGTCATTCAATTCTAATAGCACAGATATTGCAAAAGAAGTTCTAGATTTAGAGAAAGCATGAAAGCAAAGTAGATCTAGAGAAAACACCTACCTTGCAGTGCTTTGTGAGTATGCTCAGATGACCAAGTAACTGCTTCTAAAATAGCCCTAGAATCAATTCCCTTGTAAAAGGCTCCAGGAGAAGAAATGGCTGTAGTGGAATGGGCCTTAACCAGAGAGGATAGTGAGCAGTAGGACATCTACCGTTATAAGTTCTTACACAACTGTACTTTGTCTGTATGCATTGACCTGCTACACCTGATATACCTTTACCCATTTTCCTGCCTGTTTCATCTGAGAGAAAAAAATTTGTCCCGTCCCCATTTCACCCTGTTTGCACATTCCATTGTCTGCTCTAGATCTTCTTTGGGGAGGGTCATTGTAAAATTATGATATTTGGGTTTACCCACATTCTACATCCTGTTTTCTGACTGTTTCGATTCCATGTAGTGGCCTGCACTGAACTAACACAGGTCTCATGTCTTCTAAGGTACTGACATAGGTAGCATGGATTTCCCTATAATGCCAATTGATGTCCAAAATTTAACTCTCTGTTGCACTACCCCTTGTGACCAAACAGCTCTCAGAGCATAATGGCTCCCCCATGTACTCTATCAAGAGCTTGAGAGGAGCTCCAATATAAAGACAGACTGGCAAAAGATTCAGCACTTTTTTTGCTGATTAAGAGTGGTCCTTTGGCAGACCCCATGGGACTAACCGTTGTCTAGCAGTCCTTTAAGCCTGGGCTGAGAAGACCTCATTGGGGAATAACCTTCTACTACAATTATTTTTCAGAGGAAGCTTGTTTTTCTGACTGGAATGTTATGTTTATTTGGAAACTGAATGTGTTGGGACTCTTATTGCATTCTAATGGAGTTTGTACATAATGCTTATGTGAACTTTGTGCAAAAACAAAAAAAGTTCTATTTTTTAAAGAAGTTTCTACAGGTTTTGCACGTCTGTGTATTTGCGGCAGTATACTGTGCTTGTTGGGGACTGTCAGTGTTTTAATTACCTCAGTAACACTTGTTCTGTACTTTACCTTTTTACTGACTCATTCAGGCTCCTCTTGTCTGCCTTTGAGGTTTCATTCTCAGCTAACCTAGGCTCTGTAGTTTCACCTTTCCCTGGCTGCAAAAAAGAAGAAGAAAGTTATTTTTCTTTTCCAAACACCTTTATTGAATTATCACTTGTGACATAGGCAAATTTACATTCATATAAAAGTAATCAAACTATATTAACATAAACACTATACTTCACATATATTAGTATATATCATATAACCTAAGCATTATTACATAAATTATTCAATTCCTGCTTTTTTTTAAACAATAAACATCTTCATTAAACCATCACTTACTGCATAGGCAATCATACATTTATATAAATTAAAACAAAACACACCGACACAGTGCTAGTCGCAAGCATTTTACATCACAAACCATACTGACACACTCCACTGCAAACATTATACATCACTCATAATCTACCCAATCTTTCTCACTCAAACATTACATAGCTCATTTAAGTCCTGCTGCCTTTTAGGCCTCATTCCTCCCTTGTATGTATTGTTTCCACAATTCCCATTTTTTTCAAATGTAGTTTGATTCTACCCTTTTCTAAAGATCTCAATTCCAGTTGTTTTATCTCTGTTACTATATTCACTACTTCCGGTATAGATTTTGATTTCCATTTTCTAGTAATTGCTTTTTTGGCAGCCACCATTATTAGATACAGCAAGGCCTTACCATGTCTAGACAATTTCCGATTCTATATCATAGCTCACAAAAATCATCTCCCTTGTCAGACCAATCTGCCCATCCAGCATCTCTGACAGTGCACCCCACAGGGAATCCTTAAAGTCAGCCAACTCACTGCACTCCCAGAAAATATGTTCCCAGTTACCTCTTTCATCCCCTTTATACCTCCAAACATTTACTGTCTACCTGAGGAAACATTTTTTGAAGTTTACTTGGGTTTAAAAATATCTGTGTAAACATTTTCAGGCAAAAAATCTTAAATCTTCTAGATTTTGTTGCATATTTGGGAGACATACATATACCTCCCATTGTTTCTTTGTGAATTGCTTATCCAATCTCTCTTCCCAATCCTTTCTAACCTCCTCTGATTGATTCTTATAGTTATTGTGCAATATTTTATATGCTCTACTAATTATTCCTTTTTTAATGGCAACTTCTTTTCTAGATTCTATTAAAAACTCTATTGCTATTGTCCTTATTTTAGCTTCATTAATTTTGTATCCCGAAAAGATCTAAAACTGTTTCAAAATGTTCCATAATGCTGTAATATCTTTTTCTGGTTTTGTCAGGTACAAAATAATATCATCTGCAAATAAAGCCAGCTTTTCTTGAGCTACAATACTAATTATATCCTTGAATTTCTGAGTCACTTATTTTCTTTGCAGTGGTTCTAAATATAATGCAAATAATAAAGGGGAAGCAGGACACCCCTGCCTGGTTCCTCTGCTCAAGCATAAATTATCAGAGAGGACCCCACCAACTTTAATTTTTGCCTCTGATCCTTCATATATAGTCTCCTAAAAAAAAACTTATAATTTTTTTCAAGAAATGCAAATGCTTCCATTGCCCTTCTCATAAAGTCCCAGCTTACTCTTCCCTCTGGATCATCAGTGTTCTGTTAATGTTGTCAAATGTTTACCTACTCTTCACTAAACCTTATTGATCCATATCTATCAGTTTTGGCATTACTTTTGCCATTCTTTTAACCATTATAGACATCAACACTTTATAGGCATGGTGTAGTCTTTAAATGGGCCCGTATGAAGCTGGATCTGATAGATCCTTACCCTCTTTAGGTATTACCACTGCTTTCTTCCAGGACGTTGGTACTTGTCCTTCTCTTAAGATATTGTTAAACAAAACCTTCCAGATCTTTATCAACTTTTTCCTCCTAGCTTCCAAACCTCCACAGGAATACCATCTATTAGTGGTGACCCTCCCGTAGACTGATCACACATCACAATTTTTATCTCATCTCCTCATATTCTAACTGTTAGTAAATGGAACCTCATCTACCTCTAACCTTTGGCATATTTAATTCTTCAGTAAGCATTTCCATTTGTATCTTTTCTTGATTGTCATATTTCTCTGCTTTATAGAGACTCTCATAGAATTTCCTAAATATTTTTAATACCTCTACAGGATCTCTTGTTACCTTCTTTGTTATAGGCTCCCTAAGTTTGGTGACAGCCCTTTCTACTTTCTGTTGCCTGAGCTGTTGTGCTAAAAGTTTTTATGCTCTAGTGTTATTATCAAAAAGCAGTTGCTTAACAGCAGTCTTTTTAAGCTTGTGCAGATTATCTAGGTAATCGCTTATTTTCTGCTAACATTCTGCATTTGATCCTCGTCTTGTTCTGTGAGATTCCCCCTATTCTGCAATGCTTTCACATTTGTCAGTCCCTCTAAATAATTCTTGTTACTTCTTAACCATAGTCCCCCTTCTTTTATTTCCATCCTATTTTTAAACTCCACCTTAATTTTATCCCACACCCTAGTTATATTATCAGAAGAAATTTCTCTCCTAACAGCTCCTGAATAATATCCACTACCCATTCCTTAAATTCCTCTCTTTTCAGCAGATAGGTGGGAAAGTACCAATGTCTCATTTTTATTTCATTATCCTGTGTTTTTATTTTACCTATTATTGGTGCATGATCTGAAATAGTTATTGTGTAGGTTTCAAGACCTTCAATTAAATGCACATGTTCGGTGAAATGTAAATTCTGTGTAGCCTAACCCAGTTTTTATATCTTGGGGAATAATATGTAAATTCACTCCAAACTCATATTACTAAATTTACATCTTCCATGCAAATATTTTCATAAATTTCTTCAAAAATCTACCCTCTGTGTTACTTTTTCACCTACTGCCCCCCCCCCCGACACATCTTCATTGCTGCAAATCAAGTTCCAGTCCCCACCTACAGGTTTAATTCCTTGCTGAAAACTGATTGTTTCTCTCAGACTTTTCTTAAGCTCCATTATAGCAGCTTTTGGAGGAATATAAATACATTATAATTACAGTGTAATCTGCCTCCAGTAGCCCCTTAGCACTACAAATCTGCCATTATTATATTTTTATCCTCTTCTATCACTATTGAAGCTCCTTTTGCATTTAATATAAGAACCCGTCTTTTCCTTTGTTCCAGGTATTCCACTGAATAACCATCCTGAAAGCCTTTGTTTATCAAATTCACATGTTAACTTCTTTCTAAGTGTGTTTCCTATAACATAGCTATTTGCACTGTACATTTTTTAATATAGTTCACTACTCTTTCTTGTTTGTATTTATTTGTGAGGCCATTTACATTTAAAGACATTAAAGAAAGCATCATTGTATTAAAAGTTATTATTCCCACCTTTTATGTATAACACCTTTTTTGTTAAATGTCTAGTTCCAGATTTTGTGTTACAAACATACGCTGTTTGTCAGGTTGAACTTTTATACAGTTGTTTCTTGTCATATACATTTGAGCCTATGTCACATCTTATAAAACGTTTTGTTTTATTGAAAGTCCTTAAACAAAATAAAAACACACTCCCAATACCCCCTAAAACCAGTTAACTTAATACTAACACACAAACCTAAGTACACCTTCAAATATTGAAGTTTTACCCTCCTAATAGGAACAAAAGTCCCAAAGTGATAGCTACACACATAGACTTGAGTTAACCTAAAAGAAAGGCCAGCCATGCTAATACCTATGGTGTAGCCTGTGCTTCTACTAGATGCTGATTGATTTTGGCTTATCTTTATAGCTCTCCCAGCTGGGAAAACCCCCAAATGTTCTCAGAGAGCATTAACTACCCTGGGAAAGCCCCTGAATGCTTTCACAGAACATTTTCTATTTTGATAAAACCCCTGAATGCTTTCAGAGAACATTATCTCTTAGCCAATTTCTCTTTTCTTTTTTTTCCCTCAATCACTCTCCAACAGACTGTAGCCAGTTTCTCTTTATCAGATTGTCTCCATGGAGACATGAGAACCAGGCAGCCAGTTTCCTTTATCAGATTGTTTCCATGGAAACATGAAGACCAGCTGCAGAACTGTTATTGAACTTATATGTATTTTCTAGAAAAAAAGCCTCATAATATTCAATGTTCCTTTTCATTTACTTGCTCTCTCTTAAAACTTGTTAATAAATCAAAGGTCTTTAATCCAGCCATTTCCCCATGCAAGAATGAGAAAAAAGCCCATTAATTTTTCTTTTATCATGCTTTTTAACCAGGCTTTTTATACATTGCATTGCCTACATTTCTTAAAACTGAACAAGAAGAGAGAGAGAAGGGAGAAAGAAAAAAAAAAACAGCAGCACCAGTTTACAATCCTTGTTACACTTAAAAATAACTGAAAAAACTTTACTTTATATCATTTAAAGAAAACCACATGCCCCAAAATTGGTACTATTTAAGAAAAAAACATCTTTACTTACAGTTAACTTTCTTCCTCCTCATGCCCTTCCCAAAGCACATTTCCGAACATTAATGACATGAAGTAGAGCATATGCTTTAAAGTCACCCACAAGTTGAACAAACTCTGAAAAAGTCCAGTATTTTCAGATTTTCTTGTTCTATTTCACAAATATAATTATTGCATTGTAATCCCATATTAAGTTACTAGTTTTATTCCTGTTCATCTCTGAAATCCTGTCTTTGCTTCATTTCCAACGTACTCTTGATTATTCTAGTCTTCTCTCATGCTCCCTTCCTTCTCTCCGACGTTTTCCATTGAAAATTTTGAAAAAGGTTCACAGGTACAGTTCCTATGTGGTCTTTATTACCAGAAGAACAAGAAGGAGTATTACCAGAAGATAAAGAAGTAGAATCTCCTTCTCCTTCACAGCTTACTTTTTGTTGGACAAACCTTTGTATTTCCTGCTTAGCATGTGGTTAATCAAAAAATGATTTTGTCCCTCCAGGAAAGAATACCTTGAGGACAGCTGAGTACAGCAGTTTGAATCTCACACCTGCATCTCGACATTCCCTGAATAGTGGAATAAATTTGCACCTCTTCTGTCCTGTGTACAATGAGTAATCATTCTCCAAAACACTCTGCTGTCTTCCACTTTTAGTACTTTGTGCTTCTGCCACAATTTTATCAGAATCAACTCCTGCTGTTGGTAGGATTGCATCTTTACTATTAAAGGTCTAGGTTGGTTTCTTACAAACAAGTTTGGAGCATACAAACAATGTGCCCTTTCAACTAACAACTTCAGCTGTGCAATACCAGTCCAGTTGCTTATTTGGGATTTCATAAAATTAATACAGTCTGTTCCTTCCAGCTTCTCTGGTATAGCTGAAAATCTCAGGTTTACTCTCTCCTCTAATTCTATTATTTTTTGAAACATCTCTTCCTAAGCAGTTTCATATACAGTCAGCCTTTTCTTTATTTCGATCTCTGATTTTTTGCAGCTTTATTATCTCATCTGAATATCTGTTTAAAGCTGTTTCCATTTTTAACAGCCTTTTGCTGTTTGTTTTGATATAGTCGATCAGTGTGTTTTGTTTATTTTAACCAGGTCTGTATGTAGTTTTCTTATACCTTCCTGTAGATTACTGGAAGTCATGTCTGATGGTTGCATTGCTTTTTGCTGAACAGCTGCAGAAATCTCCTGGGTCAGCGTTTCTTCCTCACTTTTTGTAGCTGATTTTTTTCCAGGTCTTTTGTATTTCTTTATTTCTGGTATCCAGGCAGTGCACTTACTAGCCAGTTACTGAAATTTACCCATAACCACAAATCTACTGGCCTTCTCTGCTGAATTTCTGTTTTCACAGTGGGAGAATCAGAAATACGTTGTTACTCAATGTGCAGCCATTTTGGAAGCCTCAGAAGTAGAATGTTATTAGGGATTCTTCAGGTGTTAGGCCAACTCCAGTTGTGCTTCAGCCACTGGTGCATGAGTCTGCAGTGGACGCTCTTGGTTGCTTACACCAGTCATCTTTTTCCCCAGTCCTTCTGGTGTTGCACTAATAGCCACCAAGGACCAGAAGATGGCAACATCCTGTTCAACTCTGTATGGATGCTATTGTCAGGCAGAGTGGTTCTCCTTTGCCTACTATTGGCAGGCAAAGAAGAATGGCAGGCAAAGGAGAACCATTCCTGTCAATCTCAGGGGAAGGTTTATTTTTTCACTTAGCCAGAATAGGAACCAGATGAGCTTTCTTACTATAGTTTAGTCTTCTTTCCATGGAGAAATGAACACAATGAGAACATATTGCCATTCCCTTCTTCTATTTCTGTGGACAGTGAACACTTGCTCAAATTTGCTGAGGAGCTCATTTCTGTATCTTCCTCACCTTTTACTCTTGGCATGAAAAGAAAATGAATTCCCTCTCTTTTTGACCATGATTTTCAGTCAGAAGAACAGACATTGCCTGAACAGTTTAATTCTGAGGCAAGTATGCCTTCAGATTTCCCTTTTGAAGTGTTATTTTTTTCTGAGACTTTATCTGAAGTAAAAGGGGGTTTTCAGTAAGAGCAGAATGAAATTCATATTGTGCAGAAAATGTTTTATGATTTGCCACAGCTGGATATGCCTAAATCAACTGTTCCTCCTGTTTTGCCTGCTTTAGACAACGTCTGTTTATCTATCTACCTATCTATCTATCTATCTATCTATCTATCTATCTATCTATCTATCTATCATTGATGAGGTTAGTCCTACTAGGCTAGTATCCTCTTTTCAGGGGAGACCCAAGGTGGTATTTATACTACTAGGGGAAATTTTGCCAAGACACTGGGGAGCTTACCATACTCTTTTCAGTAGATGCCGTGGGAGCCAACTGAGTTACCATCAGCTCAGGCAGATAGGGCCCTCTGCTTAACATCTCATCCGAAGGGCGATGCACTCAGGAATGCAGCATCCTCCTTATGCAGCCCTGCGGTATCGGCAATCCATTTATCTGTAGTGGGAATAGAAACCACAGCCTTCTTCACCAAATGTGTGTGCTACCTGTTGAGCCGCTGACACTGCAATATTTTTCTCACTGTTGCTAGTTTGCCTGACAGTGAACCTCCTGTCACCAGGAAGTCTGACAAGCTATACAAGGTCCCCTCATATTTGTTCTTCAACCCTAAAGCAGATCCAGCAGTGATTTTTATACCTAAAACTGCTTCTGCTGAATAGATTACTACTGCTAACCCATTCCCCCGACAAGGGACAAGGATGGAAAAACAAATCAGGGAGATTTGTTTGTTGACTTTCAGGATTTTAAACTGTCAGGGTCTTATGTTAAAGTTTTTACTTGTATCTTTTGAGAACATGCAAAAATTAGTAGTTAACCTTCCTATCCTTCCTTCTGAGGTTAAATATTCTTTGAATGTCTCTAACATCTGTTACTTAGCCTGCTTTAAAAAGTGATTGTGATGTTATTGAATCTTCCTGTAGACCTGCTGCTTCTGGGTTAGTATTGAGAAGGCTGATTTGGCTTTGTTATCAAAACCTTCCTGAAGATGATAAGATTGAACTTTTAAATTATTCCTAAGGTAAGGAAGTTCAGTTTGGCCATTCTGCAGCTGTGGTGCTTAAGAAGTGTGCTGAAAAATGAAAGCCGATTTAAGGGGTGACCCAAATATTTCAACCTTCCTTATGTAAAACAAAAAATAAATTCTTCCTCCTCAGCTGCCTTTTTCATTAAGCAATTTAAGCAGCAAGGAGCTGTTAAATGTGAGTTTAAAAAGTAATGGCAAGGAGGATCCAAAAAGAAAAGAAAAGCCTCAAAAAATAAATGACAGTCCCCCAAGTTAGCATGTCTATTTGCATGCTTGGCCCCATCCCCTGGCAGCCTCTCAAAGAGAATCAGTGCTTCCATATCAGATTGGCAAAGACTTTTATTCAAGGATTTTTTCTGGTACTAAAGATGGAAGGGTTCTGAAGGTTTAAGCTGGACCTCTCCTTTTTAAAACTTTTTATCAAGATTACAAAGTTAGAAAATGCTTTCCCTTCATTTATCACTGCTCCTTTCTCTAGCTTTCATGGTAAAGCCAGAGTTAAAGGATACTTATCACATTCCCATTGCCAAGCTGTGCAGACTTTAAGATTTTCTGTGTCTACCTTACATTATCAGTTCTCTGTCTTACCCTTTGCACATTTCAATGCACTTTGCAAAGTGTTTGGCTCCTGTAATTGTTTTTTGCAGACTTCAAGGCATTCACATTTTTCAATATTTAGACTTTTGTCTTGTCTTGGCAGGTACTCTCCAGCTGTCAAGAATCTTTAGCAGCTGTTCTGAATCTCTTATTATGTCTGGATTTTCAAATCAATTTACAAAAATATTCTCTCATCTCCTCACAAAATTATATCCCTAGGGCATGTGATAAATTCTGTCCTGGGAAGAATTTTTCTTAATCCAGACAAAGTAGAAAAGTTGCAACAGTTCTTCCTGAGTTTCTCCACTCAGAGCCAGGTATCTGCAATGGAATATCTCAGTCTGTTGGGGTAATTGGCATCAATGATTCCCTTGCTCTCTGTGGCCAGACCCCACATGAGAAAAATCCAGTGGTACCTGAGGTCAGTCTGGACTCAGGATCCTCACTCTTTATCTTTTCACAACATACATACAAAGCATTTTAACATTGTATGTAGAGCAATGTAAGGAGGAAGATTATCTGATGAGTATACCAGATCTCTTACAAACCAGGCCGCCATTCTCCTTTCTGAACCCTTTCCAGTCTGTCATCACAGACATTTCAGACCTAATGTGGGAGACATTTTCAAAGGTGTGTCAAGTGCAAGCTCTGTGGAGCCCTCATGACAGAAGCACACACATTTCAGACAGATGTTGGCAGTAATCAGTGCTTTGAAAGCCTTAAATCATCTCTGGTCCCCAGGTCTTCTGCAGGTTTAAAAAGACAACACCACAGTAATATGATACATAAATGGGGTTAGGGTACCAGATCCTATTCCATTTACAGACTTGCTATGATAGCCTGGGAGATAGCAACTCTGCTCAGTTTGACCCTGTAGGGTTCATATAGTCCATAAGGGCAAAATTTGGTTTCAGACAAGCTAAACAGGACCAGGACAGACTCTCATAAATGTAAACTTTCCTCCTGAGATCTTCCAAAAATTGATCCAACTGTGAGGTATATGGTTTGCCTTCTTCAGAACAGACAACAAAACAAATTATTCTCCAGGACTCCTTGCAAACAGGCCTGGAAGACCAATGCCTTTTCATTCTCTTGGTCAGGAGTGTTCCTGTATGCTTTTCCGTCCTTTTTACTGATATCAAGAGTTTTTATGAAGGTGCAGACCCCCCCCCCCAAATAGTGATGATGACTCCCTTTTGGCCAAGGCAACAGTGGATCTAATGTTGTCTGTGTTCATTCGATTCAACATACTATGGGCTGTCAGAATGGACCTCGACTCCTCCCCTACCTATAATTCCCACAATTCCACCCTAGTACCTCAGATCTTGTTTGCCACCTGAACACTTTATTTATTTGTTTGTTTGTTTGTTTACTGGGATAGAACCCATTTTCAACTGAGGCCTGGGGAGAAAAGCTAAACAGTGACAGACAGTTATGTACATATGTAATATTATAATTTTGACTTATACAGTAGGTGGGTAATTAACAGCAGGTAGATTAGTTTTACATAACAAGTAGAAACATACATACAAAACATAACATTTTATTTTCAAAACATAAATGGAATAGGTATTTCACATTCCTACATAAGGTAATAAAAGTTATTCCTTAGTCCTTCCTGGTAAATTGAAAACAATATGCTGTTGAGTTTTCGTTACATTATAAGAGAAAAGAGAATGGGATGAGATTAGCTGTACTAAATAAAGTTATGATAGTTGTAGTCTTCAGGGAGAGAAATGTAAAGGATAAGAAAGCCAGAAGATAGATCAGGCAGGGGTGGAAAAGGTACAATTAGCCAGGAGTACAGCACAAGCATAGCTGTGTATTATTCAGATGCTATTTTAGGGAGGATTTTTGAAGGCTTCTAGGTTAGTAATTGCCCTTGTGGGTAGGGAGAAGTGAGTTCCAGACTTCAGCTACAGGTGAGACATGTGAGAGTAAAGACTTTGCCCTGAGAATAAAGATTTTGTCCTTTAGTCGTGTTGTGAGGGCTCGGTCTCTCTTGTGTTCATATCCTTTTGTTGAAATTTGTAATTTCTCCTCTTACTACAGAAATATTTTCTCTCTAAGATTATTAGAATAGCACTTTTTGTGTGTGTTAGGTAGTTAACTATTCAGACTACAATAGTTATAGTTGTAGGTATTTAGCATAGATAATAGTCTATAGTGTTTAGCTTACAGCATTTTCTCCTGTTATAGTTCTTATAGCTATAGTCTAATAATCTTAGGTATGTAGCTGTGAGTGTGTCTGTGTGTTTCTTAGTCTAGGACTGAGTGATATACTTGCTGATAGGCTTTGGTCTTTTCTTTAGATGGTGGGCTCACAAGGCTTTAAGAAATGTTCTGAGTGTGGGCATAAACTGCCCCTCAAGACCCCCATACTTTGTTTACTGTTTGGGTGCTGCCCATTTAGATACTGACTGCCAGTCATGTGCCTCTTTTAGCTCTAGTGCATTATAAACTAGGAGCAAGAAACTTACTGTTAAAGGACTTCTCCCACCACCACAGACAGGGTCATCTTTTATGGGATCTTCCTCTTCTGCTTCTCCAGCCAAGAAACCAGACAGGTCCAAATCCAGAGAAAAGTCCCAAGAGAAAGACAAAGAGAGAAAATGAGAGACACAAACTAAGAGTAAAAGAAAAGGATATGTCTCCCTCTCATTTACCTAAAAAGCGTTCTCCAGACCCAATAGTGCCAGTTGGGCCCGAGCCGCAATTTGCCTACATGTTTGAATTGACAGCTTCACAAATCCATCCTATGTCTCCTTGACCTCGGTTCTCACCGGAACTGGTGAGTTTGAGATTGCACATGCCAGTCCTTTACGAAAGAAAATAGAAATATGGACATGGCAAAGAAAGAGAAATTTGATATGGTGCAATATTTATGTAAAACTGAAAGCCAAATTAATCAATACAAAAAAGGCAGCCCTAAAGATATTCGAAGAGAAAAACAGGCAAAGGCATCCAGATAAGGAAAATTACACAATAAAAAAATAATATCACAAAGAGGGAACATAGAAAAGAAGATTAGTAAAGTAGAAGTTAAAAAAATAAAAGTTGAAGTTATGGAATGCCTGCGAAATGAAGGATTTGGTATAGTACGTCTAACACAGGTTACAGCACAGCATGATGGAACGAATCCCCAATGTAAGGAGAAACAGGAAGATCAGGAGACATCTGAAGAAGAAATATGGACATGGGAAAGAAAAAGAGATTTAATATGGTATAATATTTATGCAACGAAGAAAGCAAAACTAAGCAATACAAAAATTGCAGCACCAAATATATTTGAAGATTTGAAGGCAAAGGAATCCAGACATGGAAAACTTTACAATACAAAAAATAAGAAGACAAAGAAGAAAAGTAGAAAAGGAGATTAGTAATGGGAGAAGTTAAAGAAATAGAAACTGAAGTTATGGAGTACATGCAAGGTGAAGGATTCAGTGTATAAAATCTTACTCAGAAAGAATCACAGCAGGATAGAGCAATGGACATCCACATTAAGGAAAAAACAGTGGATTGGGAAGCAATAGGTCAATTGCCATATGAAGATATTTTGGAGCCTTCCACAGGAAACCAGTATAAACGTCCACTTGAGGCTGGACAGCAAGAGAAGGAACAGGAAACTGTGGCAACTCTGGAGCAGTCAATATTGAGGAGTGATAGGCCAGTGAGTTCCCATATGACAGAGGAAAGGATGACACAGGATGAAATTGAAGAGAATGTGCCACAGGAAGATGGTATAGAACTTTCTGTAGCATGCCTGCAGGAAATGGAGAACAAAAATGTGCTCTCAGTTTAGAAGAAAATGAGATGAGAAGAATTGCTTGATTTAATAGAAATATTAAGAGCAATGAAAGAAATAGACCGCAGAAGGTCAATAAAACCCAAAAGTCAGAAGTTTGATAAAACAAATAAGCACAGATATTAGGACTGTTCATAGAGATCCATGTGCTATAACAGAAGTAAATAGGATATGTTACTGTGCAGCTAAATTAATAACAGATAAAGTTCTACCGCAAGAACACAGGGTAGTGAGGGAAAGGAAGGGGAGAAATTAAATACCATCATGGAGGTATCAAATAGAGAAAACTATAAAGCAATTAAGACAAGAAGTGTCACTGTTAGAAGAATATAGAAGTGGGAATAGATCAACAAAAATACTCAGAAAGATAGATGTGATTAAAGCAATGCACAGTATTAGAACAGATCAAGATCTGGCATGCACTATCGCAAATAACAAACCAAAAATCTCAGCACAGGTGGAAAAACTTAGAAGATATGCAGATAAATATAAAGGAAAAGTACAAAATAAGCAATTTATTGATGACCCAAAAAAAGTTTTATAGAGAATTGGGAAACAAGGCAGAATTAAAAGACCACCCAAAAAAGAAGAAATAGATACATTTTGGATAAGTATATGTGAAGATCCTGTGGAACATAACAAAGATGCTAAATGGATAGAAGACGTAAAAGAAAGAATAAGAAGATCAAAGGTTCAGGATATGAAATGGGATGAAGTAACAGCCAGAGAGACTGAAACAAAGTTAAGAAAAGCCTCTAATTGGAAAACCCCAGGGCCAGATGCAGTATCTAACTTCTGGCTAAAAGTATTAACATCTCTGCAGGAAGATTTAACCATGAGTAAGAAATATTTTTATGTGCACCCCGAACAGACACCAACCTGGCTAACAACAGGAAAAACAATGCTCCTACTTAAGAGTGAACCTGTAAGCTACCCTAAAAATTATAGACCAATAATGTGCCTTCTGACAACTTATAAACTATACACTGGAATTTACGCCAACAGAGTTTATAGTCATTTAGAAGAAAACTCAATTATGATAATAGAACAAAAGGGCAATAAAAGAAAATCATATGGAAGAAAGGATCATTTGTTGCTAAATAAAATCAAAGTGGAGAACTGTAAATAGGGGAAGAATCTAAGTATGGCATGGATTGATGGTATCCCACATTCATGGATAAAAGAGTGCTTAAAAGTGTATAAGATACACCCTACACTAATTAATTATATCACAGTGACCACGGAACAGTGGCAGATTACTTTGCAATTAAGCCATGATAAAGGACAAATTATTATTCCAGGGATAAAAATCCAAGGGGGGGGGGTATTCCAGGCTGACCCTCTGTCACCACTGCTAATTCTGTCTTACCCTTAACCCATTACGCTGTCTATTTAACAGATTATGCCATGGCTATAATTTGGCTCCCAGAAAACAACAAAGTGTAAGGACTTCTCATCTTCTCTTTGTCGAGGATTTAAAACTGTGTAGCTCATCAGATGAGGAACTGAAAGCAAATCTGCAAGTAGTCAAAACTTTTTCAGATGATGTAAGAATGTCATTTGGTCTTGATAAATGTGCAAAAGCAACCTTTAAACCAGGAAAGCTGCAGTACCAAGAAAACATCAGTTTGGGACAAGAACGTGATATAAAAGAACTTGAGCAAGAGGGATTGTATAAATATTTGGGAACTGATGAAGTATCAACAATAAAACATGGACAAATGCAGATAAAACTGAGAAAGGAATATTTTAGAAGACTTAAATTAATCCTGAAAACAGCGTTGACTTCTATGAACAAAATTCAAGCTATAAACCAATTTGCTCATCCTGTCTAACTTACGGTTTTGGAGTGATTGATTGGTCCCAAAAGGTGTTGAATAGATTAGATAAAAAAACATGAAGGATGCTTCATGCTCATCAAATAATTTATAAAAATCAGTGCATAGCAAGATTATACATTCCCCATTCTGAAGGAGGTATGGGCCTTCTTGAAATTGATTACATGTATAGATCTACAATCGTGGGACTGCACATGTATCTGCTGACCTCACAAAACTCAAATGTAGTGAAAGTTTTGAAACATGAGGAGAATAAATCTAAGATGACTTCCCTGGTTAGTCTAGCAGAAGCATATCGCCATCAAGCGGGAATGGAAATCAAACCAGAAGTAGATAAAAATCAGGCAGCAAATGAATGTGCCAAAAAGAAAAGAAATAATGTAAGTTGAAGGATCAGATGAGAAGGCAAGAAATGTGGAAAATGCATAAATATACTTGCAAGTAAAGAAAACTCCTGGAAGAACCCCATGTTGATCAGGATCGAATGCAGGAGTGGTTAAGGAGAGGCAAATTCAAACCAAAAGATGAAAGGTTAATATTGGCGGCCCAAGATAGTGGGCTACGTACACGTTGGTTTACAAAGTCCATTGAACATGTGGGAGAAACAGACAAATGTAGGTTTTGTAAAACTAAATTGGAAACAGTCGCACACCTTGTTGCTGGTTGTGACACACTAATGGCTGAAGGACTGCATACTGAAAGGCATAATAATGTGGCAAGACTATAGCACTGGGGATTGTGCAAACATTATAATACTGAGGTGGCTGAAAACACTGGAAATTGAGCTGCAAAGCATCAAAGAAAAATGATGAATTCTGCATCACATGGGATTACCCATTATCAACAGTTTAAAAGACAGATGCGAGAAAACCAAATATAATGGTCCTTGAAAAGAAGACAAAAGGAGGATTGATCATTGAAATTGCTACACCCAATGACTACAGTGTCTTGTGTACAGAGAGACATAAAGACATAAACATATCATGATTTGCAGGCAGAAGTGAGAGCAGTGTGGAGGAAAAGATACCCAGACAGTTCCAATAGTAATAGGAGTAGCAGGTCTTATAAAGAATCTACAATTGTATTTAGATCTGTTACCAATACATGTAACTCCATACCAATTGCAGAAGGAGTCATTACTGGGCACATTGTAGGTGCTGCGAAGAGCACTTCTTTTTTTTTTTTTTTTTGCCAAAAAACATCTTTATTAAATTTTCACACATGACATAGGCAATCTTACATTTATATAAATGAAAAACAAACAACATGATGCCACTTTAGTTGCAAACAGTGTACATCACAGACACCATTGAAACAACTGTAGTTGCAAACATTATACATCACTTATTATCTATCCAGTCATTGCCTGTGAAGCATTATACAGCTCATTTAAATCCTGCCTTTTAAACCTCATTCCTGCTCTGAATATATTGTTTCCACAATTCCCATTTTTCCTATGTAGTTTACTCAATCCTTTTTCTGAAGATCCCAACTGCAGTTGTTTTATCTCTGTTACTATATTTACTACTTCTAGTAAAGTTGGTTTAGACTTTGATTTCCATTTTCTTGTATTTGCTTTTTTGGCAGCCACCATAATTAGACTCAGCAAGGCTTTACTATGTCTAGCCAATTCCGATTCTGTATCATAACTAAAAAAAAATTCTCTCTCCAGTCAGTCCAATTTCCTCATCCAGCATCTCCGACAGAGCGGTCGGCATGGAATCTCTTAAGTCTGCCAACTCATTGCACTCCCAAAAAATATGTTCCCATCCACCTCTTTCTTGCCCATCACACCTCCATCATTTGCTGTCCACCTGAGGAAAAATTCTTTGGAGTCTGCTTGGGGTATAAAACTACCTATATAAACACTTGTAGGCAAATATCCTAAATCTTTCAGACTTTGTTTCATGTTTGGGAGATATACATATATCCTTCCATTGTCTCTTTGTGAATTGCTTATCCAATCTCTCTTCCCAGTCCTGTCTAAACTCCTCTGATTGATTCTTATAATTATCATGCAATATTTTATATGCTTTACTAATTATTCCTTTTTTAATGAAAACTTCTGTTTTAGGTTCTATTAAAAACTCTAGCAGTGCTGGTCTTTCATTCAGGAACCTCCTATTTCTTTCTCTTTGCCTACACTCTAATATCAATCCTTGATAGGGAAGGCAGTCTCTAACCTGCAGTCCAAATAAATTCTTGGCCTCTTCCCATTCTATTACCTTTCCCTCTCTAGTTACTTGCTCTCACTACCTTGGTTCCTTTACCAGTTTTCGCCAACAAATTCCAGCCCTCTCTTACTTATTATCTATATCCCTGACCACAGTCATCCCTCTCGGCAAAATTTATTTTTTCCATTCTCATGCTGGTTTGGTTCTTATAATACTCCCTGCTGTTTTATGAATATAATACTCTGTATGATTTTTGTTGTTCTCCTTAAGAGTCTGCATCAACAATCCCAATATTTCTTTATTTCTTGAGCTTCTTCTCTGTATCAGCATCATTCCTTTCCACTTTGAATTATGGTTTTCTGCTTGTGCTATGTATAAGAGCCTTAACCTTGTTGCTCTAAAATACCCCCTCAAATTGGGTAATGCTAGTTCACCTTATTCTGTTGGAAGAATCAGCTTATCCCACTTGACCCTTGCTGTCTTCCCTTCCCAGATAACATCCTTCAACTCTTTTTTAATTGTTATCTACAGCTTCTCCTCTGGTTGATAAAAATATGCCTGACCTGTGTATAAGACTAAAGGGACTAAAAACATTTTAATGGCTTGTATCTTAGTATCCATATCCATATAACAAAGCTTCCAGTGTGTCAATTTTTGTATTATCTTCTGCTTAGTCTATTCCCACATATCCTTAGCTGCCACAACAGAGTAATTTCTAATCCATATTCCTAAATACTTAATTTTATCATGTCCCCATAAATATGGATTTTGTTGGACCAGTTCATGTGTGGGTACATAATTTGCCACTATTTCCTTTGTTTTAGCTTAATTCCTTTTGTATCCCAAGAAGATTTGAAACTGTCTTAAAATGTTCCACAACACTGTAATGTCCCTTTCTGGTTTTGTCATGTATAAAATAATATCATCTGCAAATACAGCCAACTTTTCCTGACTACAATACCAATTATATCCTTGAATTTCTGAGTTCCTTATTTTCTTTGCCAATGGTTCTAAATATAATGCAAACAACAAAGGGGAAAGTGTACAGCCCTGCTTGGTATCTCTACTCAAGCAGAAATTATCGGAAAGGACCCCACCCACTTTAATTTTCACCTCCGATCCCTCATATATGCTTCTAATCAACCTTATAATTGTATCAGGGAAAGCAAGTGCTTCCATTACCCTGCTCATGAAGTCCCAGTCTACTCTGTCAAATGCTTTTTCTGCATCAAGACCCACCAATAAAAGTGGTATTTTCTTACATTCTGTTTCCCTCTGGATCATCGGTGTTCTGTTAATATTGTCAAATGTTTGCCTCCTCTCCACAAAACTACACTGATCCACATCTATTAATTTTAGTATCACTTTTGCCATTCTTTTAGCCATTATAGACATAAACACTTTATAATCATGGTTTAGTATTGAAATGGGCCTGTATGAAGCTGGATCCGATGGATCTTTACCCTCTTTAGGTATTACAGTTATGATCGCCTTCTTCCAGGATATTAGTACTTCTCCTTCTCTTAAAATATTGTTAAACAAAACTTTCCAGATCTTTATCATTTTTTTTCCCTCTAAACTTCCACAGGAGTACCATCTATTCCTGGGAACTTTCCTGTAGATTGGTTATACATAGCCATTTACAGAGTTTGTTAAAATTGGAGAGCAGATTCATTCTGAAATTTAGCACTTTAAAACCTAGGGGCATGAATTTAGAAGTTAATCTCACTATTTAACTTATTTATTTCTATTTAAAATTTGTAATTTAAAGCAACTTCTTCTGGGTGTATGATCATATACAGTATGAGATGTTTTGTATCAGAAATGTTATTTATGCATATGTATTGAACTTGGTGTTAAAGTTTGTATTTTTCATAGGATGTGTTGATATTGTCTCTTTAAACTTCTTGGGTCAATTAAGGTGTTGGATAATTACACTAATTGATTTTTATACTATATAAGGTGCAACTAGCAGTATTGCATTTATTCCTTTGAAGGCGTTTAGCCGAGGTGCCAGAATAAAGTGTTGCAGCTTCTTCCAGTCTCCGTGTTGGTTTGTGTACATTCACTTTTGCTTGGTTGTTTGCTGGTTCGTCTTTCAGAGACTGGATTTATTCTTTTCACCATGTCTAATTCGAATGGAGGTGGTTTCCTGTTTGCTAACTTGGCAAAGGAAAGGGATAGCAAGTTAGCACAATTTGACCCATGGACTGTGTCCGGTAACATTTCTTTAGACAAGAAGTTTGACGATTTGAAAAAGTTAAGAATAAAAGAGACCTCTCTCTTTTATGACTTGCGCCTATTAGAGAAATATGTAGAACTGTCCATTACACCCAGGGGCTTGAGAATTGATAAGTTACCTGCTTTTAAATTTACTGAAGACGAAAATGCTTTTTTGGAGGAGTGGAAAGCGGCTTCACTACAGTGCTCTCTTAATTGGTTAAAGATTCTCATCAATCGTAACCGGAGAAGTTTGGGTATAATCCAAGCCCAAATAGCTGAAGGGGAGGCCGTACTAGCTGTGGAATATTCTGATATCATATTCTCATCAGCGATTAAAGGCATTAACGAAGAAGTCATCAAAATAGAAAATGAAGTGATTGCGAGGAAAAAAAAGAAACTTAGCAGAGATGTGAATGATTTCAGCAAAAATCTTATCTATTCTTGGCAACGCAAAGCCAAGAATGGTACCGTCCATATGAAGGGAGGTGAAGGAAGTTCACGGGGTTCACGTAGCTCACGCAGTGGTCGAGATTCATCGCTTTCATCTTCAGATACAACCACAAGTAAGAAAAGCGTCTCCTTTGAAAGCATCAATAGTACTGAAGTTGGAAGCGCAACTTCAGATGTAGAAGACCAAGGAAGATGGAATTTTCGCCAGGGGGCCAAACGGAAATCGCGACCAAAGGGGCGGAACAGAAGATATTAGTGGTGCTTCCCTGCTGGATTTGAACTGTACTTCTGTGTGCGGACTTAACACTGTTTCTGCGTTTTACAGTTTTGGTAATTATGCACAAATTGTTAACTTAAGTAAGTTAAATATTACTTCTGACATGCAAAAGGTATTATCAAAGGGCAGTAAATTTGTACCAACTAGAGTACCGGCCCTTTCAGATTTGCTTCTTGATGTTAAGCGGTTTTGTCGTAAGCTCTATTTAAGGGCATTTTTTGAATCAAAACATGCTTCTGATAATGTGTCAAATTTAAATGTTGTGTTGAATGTTACCAATGATGTTAATAATTCAAATATTTCAGATGACAGTGATGTTGACATCAATTATTTAGGCAGTACTGAGTATTCGCTAGTTACAGAGGATCCTTTAATGGACCTCTCCATACATGAATACCAGGATGTTAATGGTGCTTCCGTTGAATTAAGTTCTGCTGAGGGAGTTAGTTCTGTTTGTGGTACAACCTTTGAGTGCAATGAACGTTTCTTCACGGGTTATGGTAAATTTACCATGCCTCGTTTGCCCACCCACAGCTCTTTTTGTCCTCCCAAATGCTCAGTTGCCTTAAGGGTTTTTGAGAGTGCTTTATGTAAAAAAGTTGAAACTGAATATCTACTTTTTTCCAAACAATTCATTGAATTCAACCTTACAAAGCAGGAATGGCTGTCATTAAAGCAAATGAAGGCAGTGTCTAATGAATTTAAGTTTTGTATTGCGGATAAGGGTGGCAATTGGGTCATAATGGACAAATGTCATTTTTTAAAAATGAACTTTGATCTTTTGTGCAATGAGGAAGTATATTGCGAATTATCCACCAATCCCGTTGTTGAATTTAATCTTGAATTGTTAGATCTGTTAGAAAGGGGTGAGAGGTTGGGCTTTTTTAGCAGTAAGGATGTGAAGAATTTACATATTAATCACCCTAGGGATCCCACATTTTACACTCTTCCAAAATTGCATAAGAATCTACAGGACCCACCGGGTCGTCCCATTGTGTCCTGCTGTGGTGGTTTCTTGGAAAATGTGGGAATATTTTTGGATAGTATTTTAAAAAAAGAACTAAAGAATGTAGGTTCTCACATTAGTAATACTAATCAATATTGTGACCTAGTGTATAATCTAAAATGGGAAGATGATTTTTATTGGGCCACAGTGGACGTCAAGGCCCTTTATACAAGCATTAAGACCAAGTTTGGTCTGGAAGCAATTGCTAGAATTTTGGGTGATGGTCCGCGAACTACTTATCTGATTTTACTGTTGGAGTTTGCTCTGACTCATAATTATTTTGCCTTCGAACAAAAATTTTTTCTCCAGAGGGAAGGGACTGCAATGGGGGCTAATTACGCCCCTACTTATGCAATCTTATTCATGTCTTATTTTGAGACCAGTTTTTTATATACTCTTGATTTTTTTCAGACTAGAGTTGTATCCTATTATAGATACATAGACGACCTAATTTTCATTTGTAAGGGCAGTATGTTGGAATTTGAAGAATTTATTTCCAAACTGCATCAGAACAGATTTGGCTTGGAATTTACATATGGTCTTAATGAATCTGAGATTAATTTCTTGGACATATTATTATATGTAAATAATGAAAGAAAAGTACAATTTAGACCTTACAAGAAATGTACAGCTTCCAACAATTTCCTATATGCTACCAGTGCACATCCGGTTCATCTAATTGAAGCACTTCCCTTTGGGGAATTTAAACGTATTAGTGAACACACTTCTGAGTGTAGCAGTTGGGATTTGGAATTTGAAAATGTACGAAAAAGGCTGTCAGTGAGGGGATATTCTGATAGTTTAATCAGTAAGAGTTTAGATAGATTACTTAATTCAAACAGAAAAGGCTACAATTTTGGTAAAGCTTATGTAGCAAAATCTAGAGATGAAGTGGTTGCTTGTGCAGACAAGGATAAACTGTTTTTTGTTACTAAGTATTCCCCTTTTTCTGTGAGATTAAAGAACATTGTTGATTTTTTGTGGCCTATTGTTCTCAATAATGAAGAGATTGGCCATATGTTTCCGGAACATGTTTCTTTTTCTTATGGCAGATATGCCAATCTTAAGGAAATCTTAAAACATAAAGCCACAATGTGTGGCAGTTCCGTTAACATCAACAACTTACCTTTTGGTATGTTCAATTGTGGAACTTGTAAGGTGTGTTCGAAGGCAAGGAATTTATCAGATAGTTTCATAAATGGGGTCAAATACACTGCACATAATTTTTTCAATTGTAAATCATGCGGAGTAGTGTATTTGATTGGGTGTGATTGTGTCCCACCAAAATTCTACATTGGTCAGACTAAACGCCAGTTAAAAATTCGCATTTTAGAACATCTAGGTGATATTCGCAATGTCAGAAATGATAGCCCAGTTTCCCAACATTTCAATCTAGTTCATAATGGTAATTCTGATTCTCTATTCTTCTGTGCTCTGGCCAAACCTGAGTTTCACTATAATGGCAGTTTTTTACAGAGTTTGTTAAAATTGGAGAGCAGATTCATTCTGAAATTTAGCACTTTAAAACCTAGGGGCATGAATTTAGAAGTTAATCTCACTATTTAACTTATTAATTTCTATTTAAAATTTGTAATTTAAAGCAACTTCTTCTGGGTGTATGATCATATACAGTATGAGATGTTTTGTATCAGAAATGTTATTTATGCATATGTATTGAACTTGGTGTTAAAGTTTGTATTTTTCATAGGATGTGTTGATATTGTCTCTTTAAACTTCTTGGGTCAATTAAGGTGTTGGATAATTACACTAATTGATTTTTATACTATATAAGGTGCAACTAGCAGTATTGCATTTATTCCTTTGAAGGCGTTTAGCCGAGGTGCCAGAATAAAGTGTTGCAGCTTCTTCCAGTCTCCGTGTTGGTTTGTGTACATTCACTTTTGCTTGGTTGTTTGCTAGTCCCTAACAAGCCCAACAAATATCTAATTTGCAGTCCAAATACATTTTTGGTGTTTTCTCATTCTATTACCTTTCTCTCTCTCTCTGGTTATTTGCTCCCACTACTTTGGTTGCTTTACCAGTTTTCTCCAATAAATCCCAGCCCCCTATTGCCTGTATCCCTAATTTCAGTCATCCCTATAGCCAGAGTCTCATTTCTCCATTCCCATGTTGGCTTAGTTCTTAGAATACTTTCTGCTACTTTATGACTATAATATTCTGTATGATTATTGTTATTCTTCTTAAACGTCTGCATCCAAAATCATAGTCTCACCTTGTTTCATCAGCTTCCTCCCTGTTTCATCATAATTTTTCACTTTGAATTATAGTTTTCTGCTTGTGATATGTATAGCAGCCTTGACTGTGTTGCTCTGAAGTACCCCATCATATTGGGTAATCCCAGTCCACACTATTCTACTGGAAGAATACGCTTAACCCACTTGACTCTTGCCGTTTACCCCTCCCAGATAGAATCCTTCAGCTCTTTATTAATTGCTATCCACAATTTCTCCTCTAGTGGATAAAAGCATGCCTGACCTGTGTATAAGGCAAAAAGGACTAAAAACATTTTAACTCTTTGTATCTTACTATTGATATCTGTATAACAGAGCTTCCATTTTCTCAATTTTTGTATTATCTTTTGTTTAGTCTCTTCCCACATATTCTTAGCTGCCACATTGGAATTTTTAATCAATACTCCTAAATACTTCATTTTATCATGTCCCCATAAGTATGGATACTGAAACGAAAAAAAAAAAGAAGAAAAGTCCAACGCTTAGTAACTAGATTTAATAGACAAAGCTTTCAAGTAAAACTCTTCATCAGTGTATAAAATTCAACAACTCAGTTAAGGCAATTTAAATAATAACACAGCCAATCAGCTCAAACAATCAATTAACCTCATTCTAATTTAAAGTGCCCTTATTATTATATATAACAAATACATATATAAAAAAGAGTAACAGAAAAATAGAGTATTAAAAATAACATACTTTACAATAGTTTAAACTAAATCATGTCTATCTTTTAAAATAGGCTTAATGCTAACACTGGTGTTCAGCCCTGGAAACTTATCAACATGGAAAAAGTTTATCCACTTATATTCCATTACTTCAGTTTTGTTGACAATGTCCCCTCCATTAGCATTAATATATATAACGTGTAAAATTCTAAACTTAAAATTATGTTGTGAGCCACTGATGGATATATGTTTTGCCAATGCATTTGTCAATATATTTTTTGAATATCAGACAATCAGACAAAAGTGCACTTATCCTCTTTTTCAACTTCTTATTCATCTTCACAATCCCAAGAAAGTCCAAAAAGACCAATATTTCTAGATTTTATTGTTCTGTCATATTTTACAAATCGAATAATTGTTTTGTAATCCCACATTTGTCGATTTTCAACCTACTGGTTTTATTTCTATTCATCTCCATCTCCCAAATCCTCTTTGCTTCATTTCCAACATTCTCTTGATTCTTCTAGTCAACTCTTATGGTCCCTTACTTCTCTCCAACATTTTCCTTTGAAACATGGTAAAGTTTCCCTGGCACAGTCTCTCAGAAGAAAAATAAGCAGAATCTTCTGTTTCACAGCTCACTTTTAGTTGGACAAACTTTTGTATTTCCTCCTTAGAATGTACTTCATCAAAAAATGATTTTTTTCCCTCCAGAGAAGAATATTTTGCAAATAGCTGGGTACAGCAGTTTGAATCTCATGCCTGCTTCTCGACATTCCCTGAATAGTGGAATAAATGTACTCCTCTTCTGCCTGGTGTACGAGTAATCATTATCCACAAACACTCTGTTTCTTCCACTTTCAGTAATTTGTCCTTCTGCTATAGTTTGTCAGAATCAAGTCATTCTGCTAGTAAGATTGCATATTTGCTATTAAAGGTCTAGGTTGCTTTCTTATGGCTATGTTTGGAGCATACACACTACATGCCCTTTCAAGTAACACATCCTACTTTGGAATACCAGTCCAGTTACTTATTTATGCTTTCATAAAATCAATATAGTCTGTTCCTTCCACTCTCTCTGGTACAGCTGAAAATCTCATGTTTTCCCTAAGTGCTCTGTCCTCTAATTATATTACTTTTTGAAATGTCTCTTCTTGAGCAGTCTCATATTCAGCCATCCTTTTCTTTATTTCAACCTCTGATATTAGCAGTTTTATCACCTCACCTGAATATCTGTTTAAAGCTTCTTCCATTTTTTCCAGCCTTTTGTTGTTTGAGTTGATATACTCCATCAGTGTGTCATTTATTTTAACACAAGTCTGTGGGCAGTTGTCTTAGGCTTTCCTTTAGGTTACTGGAAGTCATGTCTTGAGCTTGCACTCCTTTTTGCTGAACAGCTGCAGTACTTTTCCCAGTCACTGTTTTCTCCTCACCTTTTGTAGCTGATTTTCCTTCAGGTCCTCTGTATTTCTTTTTTCCTGGCATGCAGGCAGCGCACTTACTAGCAAGTTACTGAAATCTACCAAGAAATGCCAATGTCCACTGGCCTTCTCTCCTGACTTTCTGTTTTCACAATGCGAGAGTTAGAATTAAGTGGTTACTCAATGTGCTGCCATCTTGGAAGTCCTATTCAAGGTTCTTTTTAGTACCAGAAAGACAAGGGACCTCAGATCCATTGTGGATCTCAGTCATTTCAATCAATTCATAAAACAGGCAAAATTCCAGTTGGTCATGATTCAGTCCATTTTGCCTCTGCTGAGGAAGGATGTTTTGATGTTTTCATTATTTTTACGGATGCTTACTGTCATGTGAAGTTAGAGAATCACTCAAGGAGATACCTCTATTTCTGTGTGGGTGTCAATCATTATCAGTTCAGAACCCTGCCTCTATGTCTCACCACAGCCCCTAGCGTGGTCAACAAGATATTGGCCATGCTGGCAGTGCACTTGCATCTGCTAGAGATCCACATCTTTCCTTACCTCGATGATTGGCTCCTAACTCGTACTTATGAGCATCTGCTGCTATACAACCTGAATTTTTTGCTTCACTTGTTACTTGTATATCTTCCAAAGGGCCAGTTGGTACCAACCCAACAAACAGAAGTCATAGGCTGCCACCTCAACACAGCTATACAGATTGTCAGCCTCCTTTCACCCCATGGTTACCTCTTCACGTCTACCAGCAAGTGATTCATCATCCCTCTTCCACAGGAAGGTTGATTCTATGACTCCTAGGTCTAATGGCATCCACAATTCTAATAGTCATGTTGGCTCATTATTACATGAGAGTGCTTCAATGGACCCTAGCAGTGCAGTGGTATGAGAACTTTCACCAAGGGTTGGGAGGGTGGCCTAATGGTTAAGGTGTTTGCCTTATAAACACAAGGTGCAGGGTTTGAGTCTCACAAAGGATAATTGGCTAGGCTTAAAATGGCTTGCAAGGGCAGTTAGCCTAGTTCTAATCTATGAACCTATGAACCATTACATGTGAAGATTCAACTCTCAGCTTTTCTCCTCGGGCCTCTACTGAAAATGGACATATATCCAGTTAGACTAGCCCGGTCAACAAATGTAAAATAAATAAATAAATAAATAAATTTGTAGAGAATACATTGCTTGATGGATAACCTCTACTTCATTTACCAAAGGACGCAACAGTGCTTTCACACAGATCTGTATGTAGCGTTAGTAACCATGGATGCATCCCCTTCAGGGTTGGGGTCATTTCTAAGGTAGGATGGTCCAAGGTACATGGTCACCTTTAGAGGCCAATCTTCACTTCAATGTCTTGGAGATGAGGGTTGTCCTGCTAGTGTTGTCAGCATTTCAGGATGTCTTCTCCAAGGGTGTGATTTCCATACATATGGACAACATGATAGTTGTATGGTACATCAACAAATAATGTGTAAACCATTCCTACTGTCTGTGTTGAGAGGCCATGAGAGCTTGGTAGTGGACATTGTCTTCACACCACTTTCTGGTAGCAACACATTCTGGGGTCATCTAATGTTTTGATGGACAAATTGAGCAAGACTATCCTAACACCTCACAAGTGCTCCCTCAATCTAACAGTGATACCTTGATCTTTCATTGCTGTGACCTGTTTGTCTCCTACCTCAAAAACAAGTGCAGAATATTAAACACAAGCACTGCAGTATCACCACGAAGAGAGAGTAAAATGCATGTTCAGCAGATAAAGTCAAAATAAAACCAGCACAATTTAATAAAGAAGAAATAAAATCCTTCAAATAACAGGATGTAAATCCTCAAAAACAAACATGATGAGTGCTTTCGGCTATGCCTTCTTCAGATCTTGTTCACACTAAAATACCTCCCTTTTTTATATTATATTATATTATATTGTTGCTAATTCAATCAAGTCAAGTAATCTCCTGATCTGCTTTTCAATATAGGTTTTAAAAGCACCACTCCATTAAAATCAGGGCTCCTGTCTGCCTGTAAATCAGCTCTCCAGCATGTTTCCAAGACTTCAGTTTTATTTTATATTATATTATCTAGCAGTTTTTCCAAGGCTAGGAAGAAGAATTTATGTCCACGATACTTATGAATATGCTGTGGCAAAGCATTAGTCTGTACATTAAGTCTAATATCACTAAGATGGTGCAGAATCCCCCTCCTTAAAAGGCCTATTTGTTTTCCCAGCATAAAATCCTGGGCAGCTATCACAAGTAACTCTCTCTTCGTGGTGATATTGCAGTGCTTGTGTTTAATCTTCAGTCATTTTTTTAACACTGCAGTCTTCAGTGGTTAGTGTTTTTTGTTTGTTCAACAAGTCCAGTAGTTACTTTGCCCTATTCCCTCCTCAGCATTAGTCTCTGAGGGATGCTGTGGTCCACAATTGGCCCCAGGACACCTTTATGTCTTTATCTCATTGCTCCTCTTAAACAAATTCATTCAGAAACCCAGACAATGCAAGGCCAGGGTAATCCTCATTGCCCCTTCTGGCCCTGACAAACATAGTTCCCCTTCATGTGTCCTCTGCTAGTACATCCTCCATGGATGCTAGATCAATATTCAGAGCTTCTCTCTCACCTGTTGGGATTTTCTCCCATGGATCAGGCCACCATGAAGCTAACGGCTTGGTTTCTCCAGTTTAGACCATAGACAAAGATATCAGGCTTTCATCTACAGTTAGGATTATATCATCTTCCCAGAAACCAGCTACAAAAAAGCCATTTCTTAGCAAGACTAGAAGATTTTCTATATGGGCAGTTTCCAAGGATTTGGACCCATTTTCTGCAGTGTTATATCAGATGATCAAATGTTTAGTTAAGCGAATAACTAAATGTCGATCACTAATAATCGTGCACACAAAACATCAAATAACAGTTTCCACTCAGGGAAACAATGCCGTTTCCCAATGAAAAAAAAAAAAATACACACAAATGAAGTGGGAGGCTGTGCCCCCCACACCCCCTAACTAAATATACCAACTCTGAGATTTCTCCACATTGAAGAAAGCGCAAACTCCACGCAATGGCCAAACAACTTGTTTCCCTGAGTGTAAACTGCCATTCATGATTTTCTGTGTTTGATTATTAGTGATCAGTGTTTAGTTATTCGATTAACTAAACGTTCGATCGACTAATATAGACCCATTTCTGCACTCATATCATCCATCTTGAAATTTTTGTCTGAACCTTTTGACAAAGACTCTAGTTATTCCACCCTCAAAGTTTAAATGGCCACAATTTTGAATTTTCATGTTGGACACAATCACAATTTCATAGCTTCCCTGAAGATCTCTAAAACCTTTTTAAGAAGGCTGTTTCTTTTACATGCTGCCATTAGAAATTCAGTCACCTCATGGGATATAACCATCATGCTTCAAGCTCTACATCTACCTCCTTTTGAACCTCTGGCCACAGTAAACATTAGATACCCAACTTGGAAAACATTTTTTGCTAGTAGCAGTCACATCAGCCAGAAGGATTTTGGAATTACAAAAGCTCTCCTCCTAACTCCTTAGTTGATTTCCCATAAGGACAGAGTTTATTTGAGAACTAATGCTTCTGTTTTCCCAAAAGTGGCATCCAAGAAAAACTTGAATCAGTCTATACATTTACCAGTTTTTTTTCAGATACTCAAACATAGGGAAGTGCACCTTTCACATGTTATTTCCCAGATACTCAAACAAAGGGGGGTACTCTTTGCATATGCTAGATGTTCATAGTCAGCTCAGGTTCTATTTTCATTGAACAAAGCAATTCAGAAAGTCTAATGAGTTATTTATTGCTCTTTCAAAATCAAAACTTGATAAAGCTGTTGCCAAACTTACACACTCACTATGGTTGTCAGATTACATTTCTTTTGTCTATAACAAGAAGAGTTTGTCTCTTGAATCGAGACCAAGAGCATGCTCAGTGAGGATAATTGCTACCTCATCAGCATTTTCTTTCTTTTTTTTAAACAAGAAACATCTTTATTAATTTATCATGTATGACATAGGCAATTTTACATTTATATAAATGAAACTAAACCATACCGTCACAATCTCAGTTGCAAACATTATACACTACAAACAATGCCATCAAAACTGTAGCAGCAGGCATTATACATCACTTATAATATATCCAGTCATTGTCAGTCAACCATTACATAACTCATTCAATTCATGCCTTCTTTTAAACCTTGTTCCTTCACTGCATGTATTGATCCCACAATTCCCATTTTTTTCATATGTAATTTGCTCCTACCCTTTTTCTAAAGATCCCAGTTCCAGTTGTTTTCTCTATGTTACTATCTTTGCTACTTCTAGTAAAGTTGTTTTAGACTTTGATTTCCATTTTTTAGTAATTGCTGTTTTGACAGCCAACATAATTAGAATCAGCAAGGCGTTACTATGTCTAGGCAATTCTGATTTTGTATCATAGCTCAAAAAAAATAATTTCCTTAGTTACACTAATTTGCTCACCCAGCATCTCTGACAGAGCAGTCTGCAGGGAATCTTTAAAGTCTGCCAACTCATTACACTCTCAGAAAATATGTTCCTAGTTACCCCCTTCTTCTCCAACACACCTCTGACATTTGCTGGCTACCTGAGGAAAAATTCTTTGGAGGCTACTTGGAGTATAAAAATACCTATGTAAACAATTCCAAGCAAAGATCCTAAATCTTCTAGACTTTGTTTCATATTTGGGAGACATATGTATATTCTATATTGTTTCTTTGTGAATTGCTTTTCCAATCCTTTCTAACCTCCTCTGATTGATTCTTATAGTTATCATGCAATATTTTATATACTGTACTAATTATTCCTTTCTTAATGGCAACTTCTGTTCTAGGGTCAACTAAAAACTTTACCAGTGCTGATCTTTCATTTAGGACCTTCCTATTTCATTGTCTTTGCCTATATTCTGATATCAATCTTTGATAGGGAAGGCAGTCTCTAACCTGCAGTCCAAATAAATTATTGGCATCTTTTCATTCTATTAATTTTCTCTCTCTGGTTATTTGCTCCCACTACTCTGGTTGCTTTGCGAGTTTTCTCCAATAAATCCCAGCACCCTCTTGCCTATTGCCTGTATCCCTAATTGCAGTCATCCCTATAGCCAGAGTCTCTCTTCTCCATTCCCATGTTGGCTTAGTTCTTAGAATATTTTCTGCTACTTTATGACTATAATATTCTGTATGATTATTGTTATTCTACTTAAACGTCTGCATCCAAAATCATAGTCTCACCTTGTTTCATCAGCTTCCTCCCTGTTTCATCATCATCTGATCTTTCACTTCGAATTATAGTTTTCTGCTTGTGATATGTATAGCAGCCTTAACTGTGTTGCTGTGAAGTATCCCATCAAATTGGGTAATCCCAATCCACCCTATTCTACTGGAAGAATAAGCTTATCCCACTTGACTCTTGCCATCTACCCCTCCCAGATAGAATCCTTCAGCTCTTTATTAATTGCTATCCACAATTTCTCCTCTGGTGGATAAAAGCATGCCTGGCCTGTGTATAAGGCAAAAAGGACTAAATCATTTCAACTCTTTGTATCTTACTACTGATATCCATATAACAGAACTTCCATTTTCTCAATTTTTGTATTATCTTTTATTTAGTCTCTTCCCACATATTCTTAGCTGCCACATTTGAATTTTTAATCAATACTCCTAAATACTTCATTTTATCATGTTCCCATAAGTATGGATACTGAAATGAAAAAACAAACAAAAGTCCAACGCCAAAGCTTTCAAGGAAAACTCTTTATCAGTGTATAAAATTCAACAACTCAGTTAAGGCAATTTAAATAATAACACAGCCAGTCAGCTCAAACACTCAATTAACTTTGTTTTAATTTAAAGTGCCCTTATTATTATATATAACAAATACATATATAAAAGACAGTAATAGAAAAATACAGTATTAAAAATAATAACATACTTTAAAATAGTTTAAACTAAATCATGTTTATCCTTTAAAATAGGCTTAATGCTAACACTGGTGTTCAGCCCTGGAAACTTATCAGCATGGACATAGTTTATCCACTTATATTCCATTACTTCAGTTTTGTTGGCAATGTCCCCTCCATTAGCATTAATATATATAACGTGTAAAATTCTAAACTTAAAATTATGTTGTGAGCCACTGATGGATATATGTTTTGCCAATGCATTTGTCAATATATTTTTTGAATATCAGACAAATGTGCACTTATCCTCTCTTTCAACTTCTTATTTGTCTTCCCAATGTAGAAACAATTACAGTGAGTACAATTAGCAAAATATACCATATTGTCTGTACTACATGTACCTCTAGTTGTAAATTTAAACATCTTTCCATTTAGCTGATGTTTAAAAAATGTATGTGTTGATATCCTCACACTGTACACAATTAAAGCATGGTATGGTACCCAGTTTACTTATATGAGTCTTAGATGTCCTATTTTTATGTACATCTTTTGTAGCAAAGTAGTTGTTTGAGATTATTTTCTCTTTTATATGTAAATCTTAGTTTACTTCCTGCAATCTTATTAGTTTCTTGATTTGATGCCAAGACGGTTCAATTCTCCCTTATAATATTCTGAACAATATCTGTATATCTATTATATTTAATTATATATTTAATTCCATCAGTATATTCAGATCTAGTACTTTGTATATTAGCTATATTACTATTTGCCCCTGCAAGGTAGGGCTTAGCTAAATCACATCTCATTTGGCTAACTTCATTCTTAGATTGTTCAATAAGGGTAGCATCATAACCCCTGTTTCTAAAATCCATTTCCATTCCTTCCATTTTGTTAAGAAACGTTGCGTCTCTGGTAGTTAAATGGCTAGCTCTCATAAATTGACTCTTCACTATGCCTTTAAAAATATGCTTAGGATGCATACTTTGTGAGTGGACATATTTGACTGTTTGCACATTTTTCTATGAATAATAGTAACAAAATTATCATTTCCTTTTATTATAGTAATATCCAAGAATTGTATAGACTCTAATGAAAAGTTAACATCAAACTGCAAAAAATCAGTAGTAAAGTGCAGTTACTGAACATAGGCATTAAGCTTGCTACAATTACCCTTCCACAGCAAAAATATATCGTCTACAAAACATTTGTCGAATAATGCATCAGCATTTTTAAACACTTCCATAAACCGTTCTTCCCATCTAGCCAATGCAATGTTCGCATAGGTGTTAGTGATGGTACACCTTGCTGTTGATGGTAGTATTCATTATTGAAACTAAATACATTACTTCCCAGAACACACACTAACAATGAACACAATAGCTCAACTTTAGAATTTTCAAAATCACTATGTAAATTCAGATATTCCCTTATTGCCTCAACTCCATAATGGTTCGGAATAACAGTAAATAAGGGCTTTCTGCCCATTGTTACATGCAAAATACCAGTAGTTACATTAGTCAAACACCATTCATTAAGATTATATAAAAAAATCAGGAGTGTCTTTCATAAAACTTGGACAACACTTCAATAGAGATGCTAACTGTATATCAACATACTTAGAAATGCCAGTAGTGATCCATTTTTTTACCAGAGACTATAGGTCTCATAGGAGGTGTAGTTAAAGATTTGTGGATCTTTGGTAATCTATAGATAAATAGAATGATTGGATTAGCTAAATACAGATAGTTATAAACTTCTGAAGTAATGCTACCTTCCATTAACAATTCATAAAGAAAGCTTTTTACTT
This sequence comes from Protopterus annectens, assembly GCF_019279795.1. Lineage (NCBI taxonomy): Eukaryota > Metazoa > Chordata > Ceratodontiformes > Protopteridae > Protopterus > Protopterus annectens. The sequence continues at coordinate 301,398,399 of NC_056742.1, read as the reverse complement.
TGATAATAATCATATTTACAGATATTTTATTAATTAGGACAAATGTATTATAGTCAGAGAGAAAATTACTCATCCAACTAAAATATTGGGGTTTGCCCATTACAACAATCATTCCGCCTTTGTCAGCAGGCTTAATGATTATATTATCATTCATACATAACGAAATTAACGCATGCTGTTCTTCCTTGGTGAGGTTATAAAATATCCTACCTTTCTGTATAAAGAAAGCTTCATAAATGTCTTGCTCACACGTTTGTAAAAGCTCGAACCACTGGAGTACTACAAGGTATAAACATTACTAGCATGCTTTAAGAGCATGTCATTATTTTGTTGATTTTTAAATAAAAGTTTTAAGTCTATGGACCTCACAAACATTCTTAAATCAGTCTACAAATCAGTTAAATCACCAGATAAAGAAGGGATAAACAACAGACTTCTAGCTAACAATTTTAATTCATCAGAGTCCAGAACATAGTCTGATAAATTCAGCACATTAGCTTTATTGATAGTTATTTCTTCATTCTCTTGTGCTGAAGCCCTTGGCCTACCTTGGCAGGTAATTTCTATGTATCGTCCTCGTCTTCTCCTCTGTTTTGCAAGTGCTTCCTGCTCATGCTTCTCCCTCTGCTCCTCTCCAGAGGAGAAGACGAGGAGAATCCACGGAAATTTATCAGACTTTGTCCTGGACTCTAATGAATTAAAATTGTTAGCTAGAGGTCTGTTTATCCCTTCCACATCTGATGATTTAACAGATTTGTTGACTGATTGAAGAATGTTTGTGAGGTCCTTAGACTTAAAACTTTTATTTAAAAATCAACAAAATAATGACATGCTCTTAAAGCATGCTAGTACTTTTATACCTTCTAGTACTCTAGTGGTTCAAGCTTTTACAGACGTGTGAGAAAGAAATTTATGAAGCTTTCTTTACACAGAAAGGTAGGAAGTTTTATAACCTCACCAAGGAAGAACAGCATGCGTTAATTTCGTTATGTATGAAAGTAATTAAGTATTTAAACATTACTAACAAACATGTCTCTAAGGCCCTCCCAGATTACAGCATTTTTGACACTTAGGTTTTCCCAGTATTCATATTGCATCATCTTAACACCTGGTCTGAGTTCTCAGGCCACAAACTGCATTATTTAGCAATCTAACACCTGCTCAGAAATTTACAACAATACAAGGCATTTCACATATACAGTTTAGCAGAAACCAGAGCAATAAGGCACCTTCCACATGTAAATTCTGGCCATAAACTTTAGTCTTAAAACAATGGGCATGAAACCTTCATCCAGATGCACTGCAGCCGAATTCTAACATGAAAGGGTCACAGCATGCTTCACAGGGCCAGTAGAGTGCGATGTTGTTACATATTTTGCAGTTCCACATTTCACAATATTCTTTTACACTCAAGAAAAACATGCCTTTATTTTACATTTATTTACAAATGCCAGAATTATATATCAAATTATATTTGACTAGGCTGGCAGCCTTCGCCCTTCTCTCCCCAATTGTCACATATCCCCCCCCCCCCCGGGGAACTCAAGCAAGTTTTTCAAGTGCCCCTTGAGAAACATCGTTTGAGAGTGTCAGGTCTATCTGGGTGTACCTCACCCCATTCCCTGTCTTGAGAGCCCATCTGCATTGGCATTGCTACTCCCACTGCAGTGCTGCACTGACATATCATATGCTTGCAACCCCAGGCTCCATCTTAGCAACTTGCCATTTTGCTGACTGGCTGTGTTTAACCATGTTAGAGAGTTGTGATCTGTCATCACAGTGAATTTTCTTCCATACAGATAAGGCTGAAGTTTTTGTAGTGCCCACACTATGGCTAGACATCCCTTTTCTACCGCTGCATAGCATTCCTCCCTGGGTTGGAGCCTATGACTGAGATAAACCACTGGGTGCTCTTCTTCCTCTGAAGAAATCTGGCTAAGTACAGCCCCCACCCCATAGTTTGAAGCATCCACCTGCAAAACAAATTATTTGCTACAGTCTGGACTGGCTAACACAGGGGGTCCTCCCAAAGCTTCCTTAAGCTTCTGGAATGCCTGCTCACATGCTGGGGTCCACACTACCTTATCTGGCCTGTTCTTCCTTGTCAGGTCTGTGAGGAGAGCAGCTATGGTACTATAATTGGGAACAAACTTTCTGTAGTACCCTGCTATCCCTAAGAATGCCCTCACCTGTTTTTTGGTAACAGGTGCAGGCCATGCATGCATAGCTTCCACTTTGGCAGGTCCTGGCCTTATCTTACCCCTCCCCACTCTATGTCCTAAGTAGGAGACCTCTGCCATCCCCACATGATATTTGCTCGGCTTAATGGTCAACCCTGCCCTCTGTAGTCTGCCCAGCATCTCCCTGACATGCTGGAGGTGCTTTTGCCAGGAATGGCTGTAGATAGCAATATCATCCATGTAAGCAAAGGCAAACCCTCCTGCTCCTGCTAAGATATGATCTACCAGCCTCTGGAAAGTCTCTGGGGCATTCTTCATCCCAAAGGGCATCTTTGTGTGCTCATGCAAGCCAAAAGGATTCACAAAGGCTGACTTCTCTCTAGTACTGGGAGTCAAGGGCACCTGCCAGTAACCCTTGGTAAGATCAGTGGTTGGAAGATACTTAGCCCCACCAAGCTGCTCTAGGGCTTCATTTGTCCCAGGCATGGGGTAAGCATCTGCCTCTGTGTGACTATTTAATTTCCTGTAATCCACACAGAACCTGGTGCTGCCATCCTTCTTTGGCACCAACACCACTGGTGAGGCCCAGGGACTGCTGGACTCTTGAATCACCCCTAATTCCAACATATCCTGTACCTCCTCCCACAGAGTCTGTTTGACTCTCTCAGGCACCCTATAAGGGGCCTGCCTGATAGGCCTTTGGGGTCCTGTATCCACCTGGTGCTGCACCAGGTGGGTGCTCCCTGGTTTCCAGGTGAACATACCCCCAAACTCCTGCAACACTAATTGGATTTCTCAAACCTGGGTAGGAGATAGCAGCTGGAAAATTGCTGCCCCTTCCACCGAGGTGTCAGCCCGAGCCTCACTGAGGAAATCAGTCACAAGATCTCTCTCAGACTCCTCCTGCAATCCACTGCAAATGCTCAGCACAAGGGCCTCCCTATCATGGTAAGGTCTCATCATGTTAACATGGTACAATTTGTGCCCCTGCTGTCTGCCTAGCACTTCCACCATGTAGTTAACATCACTTACCTTTCTTACCACCTTGTAGGGTCCCTCCCAAGCTGCCTGCAACTTGTGTCTAATGAGAACCATCACCTGCTGCCCTACAGCATACTCTCTAGCTCGAGCATTCCTGTCATACCACACCTTTTTCTGTTGCTGGGCTTCTGCCAGGTTTTCCTGGGCCAGGCCCATGAGTTCCCTGAGTCTTGTCCTGAGGTTCAGGACATATGCCACAACAGACTCCTTGTGAGACTCACACTCACCTTCCCACTCATCTTGAATTAAATCTAGAGGTCCCCTCACCCTATAGCCATACAGCAACTCAAAGGGTGAAAAACCTATGGATTCTTGGGGAACCTCTCTTTAAGCAAACAACAGATGTGGTAGATATTTGTCCCACTCCCTCTTAAACTGATCTGCAAATACCCATAGCATGGACTTGATTGTAGAGTTTAATCTCTCAACAAGACCATTAGTCTGGGGAAGGTAGGGGGGTGGCCTTCATGTGCTTCACCCCACAAAACGTCCACAGACAAGACAGCAGGTCTGACATAAAAATGGCTCCTCCGTCAGACAGTATTCCTTTGGGAAACCTACCCTGCTGAAAATCTCTAGCAAAGCATTGCCACCTTCTCAGCCACAATGGAGGACAAAGCCACTGCCTCAGGGTAGCATAATCTACAATCACTAGGGTATACGTTTTCCCTGTGGAACTTGGGGTACTCAGACGACCCACAATATCCATAGCTACCCTCTGAAATGGCTCCTCAATCATAAGCAAAGGCATCAAAGGAGCTCTCACCTTGTCTCCTGCCTTGCCTACCTTTTGGCACTGCTCTCAGGTCCTGCAGTACCCTGTTACATCTCTGGAAATTCCAAGCCAATAGAAGTTTTGCATAATATGCCTCTTTGTACGTTTTATGCCCATATGACCTGCAAAGGGAATATCATGGGCTGTGGCTAGAAGCGCCAGATGGTAAGCTGTAGGCACTACCAACTGCTGTACTCTCTCACCTTCTAGCCCTCCCTCAGGGGTCCACTCTCTGTACAGTAACCCTTTGTTCCAGTATACAGATTCCCCCTTCCCTTGAGAATCAGATGCCTCCCTAGCTACCTGCCTCAGGCCTTGCAATGTAGGGTTTGACAGCTGAGCCTGTCTCAAGTCTCTCATTGTAACCCTTCCCAGCTCCCCTTCCGCAGGAAGTCTGGCATCCTCTGACAGCGGTGCCTTACTGTCAGCCTGGGTATTACTACTCACCTCTACCTTTGCAATTACCCTGTCCAAGGGAACATCAGTACCCACAAGCAGCTGTGGCTCACATTCAATCTCACTGCTACAGCGTAGCTCACTCCCTGAAGTAACCACCTCACCAGTCCTGGCTGCAAGTATGCGGTCTGTCTTGGTCTCCCCCAGGCTACCAGACTTGCATGCTTGTCTCCTAGCCTGACTGCTTTTAACTGCATAAGTACATGGTACTGCCTCATCCAAATCCTTCCCTCACAGGACATCTGCAGGATGGTAGTTCCATACCCCTGTTGTCTCAAGGCAAACTACTATTGGCATTTTGTCTTTACTACTTACTGGCTCCCTCATCTTTGGTTCCCTACCTTGCTCCATGGACACCTGCATGCCACATGGCCCCACTGGTTGCATTCAAAACATTTAACCCTGCCTCCTGGATGTGTACCTGGACTAGTGGCTTCCCCTGCTACTGGCAGATTCTTTTGGGGCAGTCTGTGCTGCCCACCATGGGTTCCTTTAGTCACATGAGCAGTACTGGGGATCCCTTTCCTGTGCAGGACTGCCCTGCTTATAAAGTATAGGTCTCCCTTCTTCCCCAACTCCTCTGAAGTAGCACACTGTCTATCAGCTAACCAGATCCTCATGTCCTCAGGCAAAGTACTAAGGGCTTGTTCCCTTACCAAAAGGTCTACCAGCCTTTCAAAAGTGGTGACCTGACATCCACTCACCCAGCTATGAAAATAAGTACTCAGTTCAGCAACATATTCACATACATTTTCATCTCTCATAAACAGATCAATTGTTGAAAACTATGTGCCCAAAATCTGGAAAATATCCTGTTACACCCATACATGAAGGCGGGACCTCCACTGAACTTAATAACTACAGACCCATTGCTTTACTCTCCCCCCTGGCCAAAATCCTAGAAAAATGCATCCATACCCTGATGCTAAACTATCTCCTAGACAGCAACATCCTGCCACCTACTCAGCATGGTTTCAGACCTGCCCCATATTACCACTACAGCCCTCCTCTGCTTCACAGACAAAGTAAACCATCTCAAAAATGAAGGCCTACAAGTGTCAATTCTTTTTTTGGATATGTCCAAAGCATTTGACAAAGTCTCACACCAAATCCTGCTAAACAAACTAAACCAATATCATCTATCAAATTTCACTCTTACCTGGTTCCAAAGCTACTTAACCGACAGGTACCAAGCTGTAAAATGGGAAAATTCTCTCTCTCCTCAGCTGCCCATAACTATAGGAGTCCCACAGCGTTCTATCTTAGGACCACTACTATTCACAGTATTCACAAATGACCTCCATACCTCCACACAGCATGCATCTATAATTCAGTATGCAGATGACACTACCTTAATCTGTGCTGCACAAAACATTCCCACCCTCCTGCAAACAACTCAACTAGCATTCTCTGATGATGAAAACTACCTTACCAAAGCCCAACTTATCCTCAGTCCAAAGAAAACTCAGCTTATGATTATAACCAGTTCTAACAAGAACACTAACAGTCAATTCACTATCTACTCCACTAATGCTACTCCAATTGCTCCAGTGGCACAGGCTAAGCTATTGGGAATAACCATAGACTCCCACCTAAAATTTGATAATCATCTCAACTTAACTATTAAAAAAGTACATGCCAAACTGGGGTCGCTCTACCGTATCAAACCATTTCTTACCAACAACACAAGATCAGCCATTGCTCGCTCCCAACTTCTATCCACCCTACTCTATGCATCTCCCATTCTGACTAATCTCAACAAAACTGAACTAAGCAAAATGGAAGCCTGCTGTAACAGAATTGCCCACTTTGCTGCAAATTGCTCATATAGAACTCATCACTGTACTGCTTTGAGACAGCTCCACTGGCTTGAACTGCCCAACCTCTTAACCTACAATCAGCTCTGCCTCTGTCATTCTATCTATTACCTCCCCAATAAGTGTCCTGCCCTCAAAAACCTAGTACAACATCACTCAGCCAAAAGGCCTCTTAGATCATCAAGCAAACTACTACTAGAAGTCACCAACAGCTACAATAGCTTCGGAGATGCACTATATAGTAGTTCAGTGGCTAAAAAATGGATCTCTGTCCCTACAAGCATTCAAAACACATCATCCAAAGCCTCCTTTAAAGACCTCATCAGGCAACATCTCAAGGAAAGTTGGCAGTGCCATGATTGCTCCCAAGGCTAGCGAAAGCGGATAACACATACATACAAAATCTAGAGCACTTGATAATAGTTTTCAATCTTGCTCACAAACACTGGCTAATCTATAATGTATGTACTGTACCTGTGTACTATGTATGTATTCTTCCTATGTTCCAAATTTTAGCTGTACACCACAAATCTATTAATTACCTTTATTTTTAAAATTAATATTTTTTTGTTTGTTCTCTCCACTGTAACTGTTTATGTGCCGCATACCACTGTAAAAACATATCTCCTGTAATTTGTGTGTATACTGATCATGTCTAAATAACTAAATGTGTCTGTAATTTTTCTTTGTGGAGCTTTTCTCCCCAGGCCTCTGCTGAAAAAGGGCCTTTTCAGCTCAGTCAGACACCCCCGGTTAACAAATGTAAAATAAAAATAAATAAATAAAAAATCTGCCTTGCGTCTATACTCACAAAACTTTTTCCTATACATTTCAGGTGTTAGCTTAAAACATTCCAAGTGTCTTTTTACAGCAGTATAATCAAAACAGTCAGTGTCATGCATTTTTGCTAAAGAAGTTACAGCTTTACCATGGAGTAAGGCGGTCAGGAACCGTACCCAGAGCCCTTGGTCAACTTCATACTGTTTACGTACCTGCTCAAACATATGAATGAAACTATCAAAATTATCCCCCTCTTTAAACTGTGGAAGAAATTTACTGACCTTTTGTGTTTCTGGGGCCCGGTTACTCCCTTCCCCATTACCTCCATGACCCTGGCGAAGAGTCAGCATTTCCCTCTCATGCCTCCTCTGCTGTTCATTTTCCTCAGCTTGTAGACTCCTCATTTTCTCAGCTGCTTTTAGTTCCATATGCCTGGCCTCCAACTCAAGTCCCTTTACCTCCAGCTGGATTTTTAAGTCTACTGCAGAAAGGTTGTGCTGTCCATTCTCTGAGGATATTGTATCTCCACTGTCAGTCTGATTGTCCTCCAGGCTGCTGTTTTCTGATGCAGCTGTAACCAAGGCTGCACCAGTCCCCTAGCCTGGCACATCTCCGCCAGCTAGCTCCTTGTCAGCTTTCCATACTCTTCTGCTGACATGCTGCCTGCTCACCCTGACTAACACTAAGCTAACAAAAGAAATAAAGCACTTGTGATCTGAACTCTGAGTATACACTATGTGGCTGTTTTAGAGTACAAAACACTTTTAGAGATCACTGTACGTAAGCTACAGGAATTTGCTCTACCCACACCACTACAAGCCAATTAGTATGTGAAGTAGATCCCACCACTGCCACCACTTGTGATGACTGTTCCCTGGCCCAGCAATCAAGGAGCCTCAGTTCTCACCACTAACACCAGGGAGGTCATCTCATAGAAGAGAGGAAAGGATAACTAATACACAGAGTAAAGTATAATTTCCCTTAAGTGCACACAGAGATCACAGTCAGTCTGGGGCTGGTTGCTACCTTGCTAACCAGGTCCCCAATATGACTCCCCACTGGCACAGCTATAGGGTCTAGATCTCATCCTAGCTGGTCAAGCTAAAATCTCCAGTACCCTCTCTGTCCAACCAGTGCTTCGTGTCCCTGCCAAGTAGCTGACACACCACACACACACTTTGAGATAAGTATTTATACAACTTCACAGACACTCCTGGGAAAGGCTGACACAGATTCAGCAGCTGTGCCCCTTTACCCAGACCATATGGTAGTATTCCCTGCCACCACCCAGCTAATAATATCAGCTACTAAAAGGCCCTTAAAATGGTGTCCAATTATTACTGTGCAATATTATTATCCAGTGGTAATGTGACTATTCAGTCTAGGCTTATTAGAAGGGCTTAGACCGTAAACTCTATAAATATATAATGTACTCTAAAGCATAATTTATCTCTACATAAATCAGCCACAGGTAGAAGCTTTTAAAAATATTTAATAATAAACAATTAAAACACAAGACAAAACTACTACACCACAGAGATATCTAAGAGTTCAAAGATCACACGGAAACTTAAAATAATACAGTAGGACAGGTCTGATTTCAAAGAAAAATACCTAATTAATCTTTACTAGCTTAAACTATTCCTACAAGAAATGACAGTGCTAAAATTTACATGTGAGCTTAGGCAGAGTGCTGAGTTAGATATCCAAGATCAAAATGCTCTTAGTCTCTTGTGAGAAATAGTATTTAAACATTACTAACAAACATGTCTCTAAGGCCCTCCCAAATTACATCATTTTTGACACTTAGGTTTTCCCAGTATTCATATTGCATCATCTTAACACCTGGTCTGAGTTCTCAGGCCACAAACTGCATTATTTAGCAATCTAACACCTGCTCAGAAACTTAAAACAATACAAGGCATTTCACATATACAGTCTAGCAGAAACCAGAGCAATAAAGCACCTTCCATATGTAAATTCTGGTCATAAACTTTAGCCTTAAAACAGTGGGCATGAAACCTTCATCCAGATGCACTGGAGCCGAATTCTAACATGAAAGGGTCACAACATGCTTCACTGGGCCAGTAGAGTGCAATGTTATCACATATTTTGCAGTTCCGCATTTCACAATATTCTTTTACACTCAAGAAAACATGCCTGTGTTTTACATTTATTTACAAATGCCAGAATTCTATATCTTATTCTATTTGACTAGGCTGGCAGCCTTCGCCAACCTCTCCCCAATCATCACAATTTCCATTTGTACCTTTTATTGATTTCCATATGTTTCTGTTTTATACAGACTTTCATAGAATATTGAAAACCCTTGTTGCATTCCTTGTTATAGGCTCCTTAAGTATGGTGAGAGCCCTTTCTACTTTCTGTTGCCTGAATCATTGTGCTAAAGTTTTTGTGCTCTGTCCCTTCTTTTCAGTCTGACCAAGGGCAATTACCACAGGCTTTCCCCACAGACTGACTTTGCTCACACAATACAGGATTTGTTTGATACACCTTAATTCTTCAACTCACTTCTTGAATGATAGACTCTTAATCTCTTTTAGGCACTTTTTTTCTGGGGAAGTTTTCACCAGGTACTAAAAGAGGCAAAACAACCTCCTAATAAAAATCAAATATATGCAAGTGGAAAAGGCCCTGCTGCCTCTGTTTCTTGATTATTTGGGTGAGTTACTGTCTTCTTTCCTCTCTTATTCCTCTCTCAAGGTTCAGTTTTCAGCTATTTCTGCTTGTCTTCCCCTTTCTAACCATCTTCAAGGTATTCTATTTTTAAAAGAGGTGTTGCATATCTGTCTGCCCAGATAAGCAGGTGGTTCCTTCGTGGGATCTTAAGTCTGTGCTTAAAAAGCTTACTCTTTCTCCATTTCAACCAGCTTATCAGGCTGAAATGAGTTTCTTAACATAGAAGACTGTTTTTCTCATTGTTCTGACTTCTGTTTGGAGAGCATCTGAGTTACAAGCTTTTATGGTAAATCACGGCTTTATTTTTCACAAGGCTTCTTTGAGAATTAACCTTTCTTTTATGCCTAAAGTGGTCCCAGAACTGACCTTAAACCAGCCTATTAATCTCTATGTCTTCTTCCCTGAACCAAAGAACAAAGAAGAAAAGATTATTCACATTCTGGATGTCCACAGGCAGCCCAGATACTATCTAGACTTACCCAAGCTTTCAGGAAAGATGGTCAGATGTGTGTTTTCTATGATGGTAAGAGGAAAGGATAACAACTCAAAGCAGACTATTTTCATTCAGTTGTTTTGTGCTGCTGCCTTTTGTTATGGTTACCATAAGTCTTTTGAGGAAAGGTTAAGACCCAGTCACAGGGTCTTTGGCTTCTTTGGTGGCTTTTTGGAAAGAGGTAGACTCTAGAAGTATTTTAGAGGCAACAACATGGTCTTCTGTAAATACTTTAACAAAGCACTAGAAACTGAATTCCTTTAACAGGCCCAGAGCAGGCTTTGCTTGGATCATTCACCTGGATTCTTATTTTAATTCCTCCCCCATGTAGGTTTCTAAGCTATAGTAATCTACCCAACTGCTACTGCAACAATGATCTAATGTTGAACATGTAACAGTTCATGACAATTGATGTTCTAGTAGATCAGTATTGCAGAAACCATCTCCTCCCTCCACCCCCCTTCTTTGGTTGAATTTCGGTTGCCTGGATGTGACTATATAGTTACTCATGTTTTTTCTTTTCCTAGTCTTTTTCCTTTCAAGGCTGTTGCCTCCCTTCTTGGGGCAAGAAAACTCTGAAGATGTTGGTGCTCTGTCTTTTTTATGGAGCTCTGCATGGGCTCCTGGCAGTTACAACACATGGAAAGCACCCTAAAGCTTTGAAAAGCTGGAAGGTTGGTCATATCTTTGGCAGGATATAATCAAACAGCTTAGGCTACTGCAACAGTGATATGTTAGAACATCTACTGTTACTGTAAATTTACTTACACTACTGTACTTTCCCACACATTAACTAGTTCGGCAATACTCATACTTTTGGGGATATGATAAGATGAAGAATTTAGTTTTTTGTATTAAAAATGTGTCTGCTATGGCAGCTAAGTTTACATGGAAAGAGAATAAACAAAGGATAATACAAAAATTGTGAAGTTGGAAGTTCTTCTGTATGGATATACATAGAAAGATAAAAACAACAAAATAGTTCTAGTCACTTTAGTTCTATATACAGGTCAGGCATAGTTTTGTCAACCAAAGGAGAAACTGTGTACCATAATTAATAAATAGTTGAAGGAGTTTATTTGGGAGGGAAAGATGGGAAGAGTTAAGTGGGATAAGTTGTTTCTCCCCACAGAACAAAGTGTTTAGGGTTACCAAATTTGAAGGAAAAGGAGTCACATAGTTAGGGCTCATATATATAACACAAACAAATGACTACAAATCAAATTGGAATAAAATAGTGAAATAGGGGGTGTAAAATAAAGGGAGAGTAGGATTTTGGATGCAGATCCTTAGTGGGAAAAATACCACCATACAGAATATTATATGTACAAAGTAGCAGAAAGTAATTTGAGAACTGAGCCAATACAGGAATGGAAAAATAGATTTTACCAGTAGGGATGACTGCAAGTAATGGTCTAAGAAATAGGCAATAGGGAGATGGAATTCATTGTAGAAAATTTTCAGAGGAAACAAGGTACTGAAAGCAAATGACTAGAGAGGGGAAAAGCCATAGAGGAGGATGAGGCCAAGCAGAAGTCTGAACTGTGGGTGGGAGACTGCCTTCCCTACCAGTGATTGATAACAGAATATAGGCAAAGAGAAATGGATATAGGAGTGTTAAATGAAAGACCATCTCTGGCTGAGTTAATAGTTGAGTCTAGAATAGCAAATGCAGTTTAAAAAAGGATAAGTAGTAGAGCATGTTAAATGCTTGATAACTATAAGAATCAGTCAGAAGAGGTTAGCGAAGACTGGGGAATGAAAATGGAAGGGCAGTTTACAAAGGAACAAAAGGAGGATATTTGTACGGCTCCTAAGTATGCAACCAAAGCTAGAATATTTAGGATTATTGCATGGAGATGTTTGCATAAGTATTTTATACCCCAAATAGACATCAGAGAATTTTTCCACAAGTAGACAGCAGTTATTGGAGATGTGATAGGAAAGAAAAGGGAAACTTGGGAACATGTTTTTGGGAATGTAATGAGCTGTTAGATTTTAAAAAATCCCTACAAAGTACTTTTTTCAGAAATGTAGGTACAGCATACTGTTGTAACCAAGAAAATGATTCCTTTGAGCTGGGTTATATCCTACTAAGTTTAATGCTGTTGACGGCCAAAATAGTAATTAGTATAAAATGTAAATCAAGGGCTAACCCAACTGTAGTAGAATTACTGAATGTTGTAAAGGAGATAAATGAACTGTAGGTGGGATCCTTAGAAAAGAGAAGGAACAAACTATGTAGAAAAAATGGAAGATGTAGGAACAGTTCATGCAGGATAATATTCAGAAAGAGTGACATTTCTGGAAAGACAGGAATTGAGCAATGGGAACTGAATAATTGTTTTTTCCATAGAGAATGTGACATTTTGTGAAAGTTCCTTTGTTCTTTTTTAATACCTTTAGTGAATTATCACTTAAAACATAGGCAAACATACATTTATACAAAAGAAAAAGCATGTTAACATTGTTCACAGTTACAAACATTATACATCACAAACATTGCTTTTATACAATTGTCATCAATCCACCATTACATAAATTGCACAATTCCTTCCTCCCATTAAACCTCACTACAAAACATTCTGTTTGTATTGTTAGTACAGTTTCCATTTTTTCTATCTCACTTGCTCTTAAACTTTTCTAAAGATCCCACTTCCAGTTCTTTTGTCTCTGTTACAATATTCACTACTTCAAATACAGTTGGTTAAGACATTTATTTACATTTTATAGTAATTATTTTTTTGACATCCAACAAAATTAAATTTAAGAAGGCTTTACTTTGTCTAATAAATTCAGATTCTATATCCCAGCTCAAAAATCATTTCTTTAGTTACACCCATTTATTCACGCAATATTTCTGACAGACTAGAGAAATTTTAAAGTCTGAAAACTCATTATACTCCCAAAACATGCATTCCCAGTTACTTCTTTCTTTCCCATCACACCTCCAACATTTGTCCTCTACCTGAGGAAAACTTCTCTGGAGGCTGCTTGGGATATAAAAAATACATATGCAACTGCTTCTAAGCAAAATCCTAAATCTTCTAGACTTAATTGAATATTTGGGAACCATACATATGTCCTCCCATTATTTTCTTGTGAACTGCTTATCCAGTCTCTCTTCCCAATCACTTCTAACCTCCTCAAAATGATTCCTACAATTATCGTGCAATATTTTATATGCCCTACTAATTCCCCCTTTTTAACAGCAGCTTCTGTTCTAGATTCAACTAAAAACTCTACCAGAGCAGGTCTTTCACTTAGGATTCCCCTATCCCATTCTCTTTGCCGATACTCTGACATCAGTCACTGGTAGTGAAAGCAGTCCTTAGTCTGCAGTCCAAATGTCTTCTTGGCCTCTTACTATTCTTTTACCTTACCCTGTCTAGTTATTTGCTCACAATATCTTGGTTATTTTGCCAGTTTTCTCCAGTAAATTCCAGCCCCCTCTTGCCTATTTTCTATACCCCTAATTGCAGTCATCCCAATCAACAAAATCCCCCTTCTGTACTAGTTTACTGCACTGTTTTAATTTTTGTTTGACTGAATTATTTACTTTTCTGTGTCTCCATTTATATAATTGCTGATCTGTGGTTGAATTTTTGTATAGTTTGTGGCTTTTGCTGTTGCTTGCCCCTACTGGGAGCTTGTGGTGTACTCAGTCCAGAGAGGTAAAACTGGTCAAACAGCTTATGTGTTATCCCTTTGTCTCAGGGTGTGACTTTGGAAGGGTCTTTTATCTGCTGTTATAAAAACATTACATTTGAGTTGAATCCTTGCTTATCTTGCTGAGCTCCATTTGTGCCTGACGGAGAGTACTTACTAAACAATTTGAATTACAGAGCTACATAAGTATATTTTTCACACTTTATCTAATTGTTCAATGTTTCTTATCAGCACTCCACTGGTTGTATTTATTTGCTTATCAGTACTGCATTGTTTTTATTTGTTTGTGTAACAGTTCTGCACTAGTTTACTGCACTGTTTGTTTATTTGTTTGACTGAATTATTTACTTTTCTGTGTCTCCATTTATATAATTGCTGATCTGTGACTGATTTTTTTGTATAGTTTGTGGCTTTTACTGTTGCCCGCCCCTACTGTGTAAATTTGATAAGGGACACTCGTCCCAGTCCCATCTCATTAGCTCATTCTACCTAATACAGAGATTATTTGGGAAGGTCAAACCTCTTAGTTCCTTAACCTTGAATTTTCTTCTGTTCCTCCTCTCTCTCCCTTTCCACTTTACTAACAACAACAACAAAAAAACAAACACTTTATTCAGCTTCTTTTATTGTATTTGTGTTTCTTCCTCCTGCTCCATTACTTCATCTTGCTTTTTCTGCTACTTGCTGTGGCTTTTTCTCTAAAGTGTTCAATTGCATCTTTTATGTTACATTTGTTACTGCTTGTTTATATCCTGTTTAAATTGTGTTATTCTAAGCCTCTTAGTTTTGGTTTAAACACTTGGGCTTTAGGCCAACCCCTTAGCTCTCCCTGGCCTTCTGCCTCAGATTCTGAAAAATATGGACAGACAATTTCCAACAGTTTCTGCTGCCAGTCTGGTTGATATGGGCATCCTGAGACAGTGTAGCAACTGCCTTATGTACACAGACAACCGCCTACTACTACCTCCTAGGAACATAATTTGCGAGAGATGCAATTACAATAGGAATCTAGAGTCCAAGCTCTCTCCCTCACAAGCCAGTATATCTGGCAATGAGAAGGTTGTCAACACAATCACTACACCTCAAACACCACCCACACGTATACAACATACACCCACATATGTAGAGGTCCTCAACAAAAACATACCCAAACAAAGGAGACCGCCGAGGCAAAATCACACATGATCTCCACAGCCCTCCACACCACATACCATGCATAGTTTACACACCTGTGTCTCACAACCACTAAGGCTTAACCATAAACCCAACATATTAGTCATAGGTGACTCCACTGTGAGACACACAAATTTGCCTCTCACCAGGCTGGATAAGGAGAAAGTCACGGTTAGTTGTCTGTCAGGGACCAGAATCTGCCATATCACACATGCACTCAAGTCTCTCAATAGGTACTGTTATGACTCTGCCATAGTCCATGTTGGTGTGAATGACTTGAGATGTACCTCACTGGACTGTATGAAGAGAGACATAATTGAACTCACTGAATATGTGTCCCAGACAGCTATGTCCCTAGCCTTAAGCAGCATTCTACCGTCCCCCAGAATGATACCTGAATACAAACAGAAAATGATTGACTTTAACAATTGGCTTAGTTTCTGGTGTCATTCCAGGGGGATTCAGTACCTGACAGCCTGGGACGATATGATTGACAGACCATGATGCTTTGCCAGAGATGGCCTGCGTCTGTCTCACCTGGGCTTCAGGATTCTGGCAAAGGCTCTTGCCTCCCCTATAGTGCCTTTTTTTAGGAAAAGTGATGAGATTAAAACTACCAACATAAAAATTTCAACAAAACACAAATTAAAGATCATGCTGCCAAACGCTAGGAGTCTAAACATGAAACTGCACTCTTTGCAAACATTTTTAAGCCTGGGAAATGCTGACATCTGTGCAGTCACAGAAACTTGGTTCAAAGCTGCGGATAGCACACCAGCCTTACCTGGTTACTCATCCTATCATACATTCAGACGCCAAGCTGTGGATAGTAAAGCCAAAGGAGGTGGAGTTTCAGTATATATTAAAGACATACACACCTCCAGGCTGGTCAACAGCATAATACACAGGAGACACTCCTGGTGCAGTTAACTATTGACAGGACCCCTATACAAATCATAACTAGCTACTGGCCCCCAAATCTGACCCAAGATGCTCAAACTGCCTATCTAGATCTCTTTGAATCTGTCAGGATTCAGCCCTTTATCCTGATCCTGGGTGACTTTAACTACCCAAACATAGACTGGAAGAACTACTCTTGCCAGAACACAAATGTCCAGAGATTCCTCGATTTTGTCAATGCAAATGCTTTGGAACAGCTAGTCGATACCCCCACAAGGTGATAATATCTTGGACTTGGTATCAACCAACATGAGTAACCACTGCAGCATCCCTGCAGTATCATCCTCCCTTATAAGAATCGACCATAAAGTGGTCACGTTCGAAGTCACCATCTCCCCTGACCCCCCTCTAGCTAGGGTCAATCAAAAAAACTTCTCCAAAGTTGAAACAGCTTCACAGCCCCCTCCCCCTCTCTAGGAACTGGCACCAGTATCCAAAATTATACCAAATTACTATACGAACATTTATATAGATACATGGAATCAGGAATACCTTACAGGACTAATTCATCCTCCGCAAAGAAGACTCAACCTGTCTGGTGGACATCTGCAGTAAATACGATCTGTAAAAAAAGAAAAAACAATTGCTGTCGAGGACCAAGAAGGGGCAGGTGCCCAATTGGAAGTAGTCTCTCCTTGGCCTAAACAAGCAAATAAGAGCACTAGTGAAATCCTCCAAAGAAAACTTTGAGTCCACATCTGCTAGAGACAATCATAAGACCTTCTTCACATATGTTTGTAATCTAAAAGGTAGCACACAGATCTCTTCAGAACTGGTGGTCAAGGACACTACATAGACAAATGTTGTAGATATAGCAAACTTGCTGGCTGACAGATTCAGTGAAAATTTCACCCCTCTGCCCCCCCCCCCCCCGCCCATCAGTAAATCAGGACATTCCCAGTGCCTCCCCCATTCAACTTATATCTAGGGATCAGGTCATCACTGCTCTCTCAAAGGCAAAATATACAGCCTCCATGGGACCTGATAACATCCCAGGCTGCATCCTACATGAACTCAGGCAGGAACTTGAGCACCATTAGGCACCCTATTGAACCAAAGCCTGAGTACCTGTTTTGTCCCAGCTGAGTGGAGGACAGCCACTGCTATCCCTTTACACAAAGGTGGAGCTTCTACTTATCCAGGAAATTATAGACCCATCAGCCTAACTAGCCTGATCTGCATGGCCATGGAACAGATTATCATGGAGCTCATTAACAAGAACATTTACAATCTCCAAACACTCAATCCCACACAGTTTGGCTTTGTCAAGGGGAGGTCATGTCTTTTAAATTTGGTCGACTTTTTTGAGACAGTCACCAAAGCCATGGATAAGAGGAAGACAGTGCACACGGCCTACCTTGACCTGGCCAAAGCCTTCAGCACTATTCCCCACTCAGACATAATAGATAAACTCACTCAACTAGGCATCAATCTGTATGTTACCAGATGGGTAGCCAACTGGCACACTGATAGAACCCACCTAGTCAAAATAGGGGAAGCCACCTCAAGCAGTAGACCCATATCGAGTGGCATACCCTAGGGCTCAGTCTTGGGGCCTCTGTTATTTGGGATATACTTTTCTGATGTACAGGCCAAAACCAGTGGGCTGTGGATGACCATGTTTGCAGATGACTGCAAGCTGGGAGCTGTTATCAATTCTCCTAGTGATGTGGACATCCTCCAAGAGGGTCTCACCCAAACAAATGACTGGTGCCAGAAACATGGCCTCAAGCTGAATACAAAAAAATGCATCATCATCCCCTTTGGGGAAAGAGATAACCCCACAAATTATCACATTAATAATGTTCTAAGCATATAGTCAGTCGTGAGGGATTTGGGCACCGAGATTGATACCAGCCTGACTTTTGACCACCATGTTGCTTCCATTGCACAGAAAGCTTTCTACATGGCCCACCTCATAAGTAAAGGTATCTCATCCAGGGACAAGGAGGTCATAACATCTCTGTATTCTTCCCTTATAAGGCCCATTATTGAGTACAATGCCCCATTCAGCATGTACCTCGCAAAGCACATGCAGCAGCTAAAGAGACCACAGAGATTCCTCACCAGGAGAATCCAGGGCCTCAAAAATCTACCATACACAGATAGGCTAAAAGCCCTATCCCTCTATTCTGTTTCATACAGATTCCTCAGAGGTGACCTCTGTCTGACATACAAGGCAATCTCGGACCCCACCTTGATGGGACTGCTGCATATCCACAAGTCAAGCTCTACTCGAGTAACACACACATGCAGCCTCAACCTGGTCTGTGACATCAATAGGACTTGCTGGCAGGGCAGATTTGTGTCCCAGAGACTCCCCCATCTATGGAATAGACTCCCTCTCCACGTCAATCAGAGTACCTCTTTACCCCTTTTTAAGCACAATCTGGATAACTGGATGGGAAATAGAAAATACATCCCTGGGTTTCTACCTGTGTCCCTGCTGGGCACGGGCATTTGGTGCGGATTTGTCTATGCATGGACTAAACTTTTGGCTAGGCATATAAGGGCCTCAGGGCCAATAGCCTAGTAACTTCCTATGATCCTTCTACATTCTCATGTTAGCTAAACTGAATAATTGTTAAGAAATAAACAATGCACGTATAATGCATATAGAGGAAATTATGTATTTTTTTATAACTTTGTATCGATGTCACTGTGTAGTATGTGACATTAATAAAGATGTTTAAAAAAACGACTAAAACTGCTGAATGTAAAAATACTGGATCTATCACTGTGAATCTTGAATAGGCATTAGTAAGCATTGAAGGATACTCTTAGCTGTATACTAGAAAATGCAAATCAGGCCATGATTCTTTTGAATGTATGAGCATTTTGGGACATGTATTTAGACATTCCTGTTTTTCTTTGGCAAGCCATTGAGAAAAAGCTGATACAACTGCATATAAGGCTGTGGAATATATTGTTCTATCACTTGAAATCTTAAGATGTCATTAAAATAATTAGAGGTGTACAATGACTCACATAAATCAATATACAAAGTAGTCATAATTCCCTTGAACATTTTGGCATTTGAATTTTTAACAATTTTGTTTTGACATGGTAAGCAGTCTGCATTTGTCTGAAATTCATTCACATTTGTCTCTATTTGGCACCTCAATTTCTTCTGTCATGTTCATACCATCCTTTGTTTTGTCATATTTGCCTGTTTAAATTTCTTTTGCAAGTTTATAGCTTTACATAATAGATTATTTTCAGTTTAACCCAAGAAAATTCTTTTATTATATTGCATTTTATTCTGATCTCGTCAAAACAGTTTTTATTAGCTAATGCACTTTCTGACTTGCATAGGTAAATTCTTCTCTGGACTTTTTGTTATTCTTACTTTGAATTTAGGTTAATGTATAACTATTCTGTTATTATAATCGCTGATGCTTGCATCACTGTTGCCATTTTTTTCTTTACTTCCTTGTTTAATGCATTTACTGCTATTTTGTGGCAGCCAGTGCCTGTCTATTTGTTTGTTTTGTGATCCTGTCCTCGTGTTCCTCTTCCTTGTACTTGGTTTGGGAGAGACATTTTGGATGGATGAAGAATAGTGCTGATCTGTTAACTTGTTTGTTTTTTTTATCTACTATTGTCTATGACTCTGGAGAAATGGACACCAGTTTATACTAGATCAACCTGGCCACTTGTCCACATGTTGGGATGGATTGTTTGCATGTGAATTTCAACAAATGGCTTCCATTTTGTGGTTTCAATTTTTGACAGCTGCCAGGCTTTCAGTCTGTCAAACTGTCAGACAATGCCATTTGTTGTTATTGCCTAACAGGATAGGTGAACATTGCCTGCTTTCTGGTGTCTTTGACTCTGGGTTGGGATTCAGTCAAGGTCTTATTCTAGAGTGGAATTAGTTGTTTCCACCTGATAAGTTTCCCTCCTCAGTTACCACAATGACTACACACAACTATGGATTCCATTTGACAACCATCAGACTTTGCTGTCAGTTCATTTTCATTAACTGGTTTATTTCCCAGCTCTGTTTAAAGAACTACCCATTCAGATAAGAGTTATCTATACTATTTTTGAAGGTCTAATAGAGGAACTTGACTATAGCTTTTTCATGTAGTTTCTGACACTTATAATGTGGACTGTCTTGTGGCTTGCCATCACACAGGTTGATATAAGGCACTATTTCTATATTACCTTGATGTCATGTTATAGTCATGCATGTAGAGTCTGTTTCATTTGATTCAACTACTTAAAGGTTTTTAAAGTTGAGAAAGTTGAAGACTATTGTGTTTAGTTTTGTTTGTATTTCTCCATTCACTTCTATCTCATTTTGCTTAAGTTAGTTCTATTATTTATCATACATTATACTAGTGTCTTGTAACTGTCTGTATTAAATTACTTTGTTTTTCTCATGTTTATTTTGTTTCTTGCTGTCTTTTAATCTCATTTATTTAAATAATGTATTTAATGTATTTGTTTTACACATTGGGACATTGCTTTAGTCTAAGCACTTTAAAGATGTGTTGATAGATTTCTGACATTTCCCATTGTCATTAGTAGTTGAACTTTACATGCGTTACTTTCTTTCCTGCTGTCTTCACCCTATACTTTTCTGTTGCTACTGTGTTATATAGCTCTTATATATGTTGTAGTACTCTGCCTTGCTGGCTCTTTCCCTGTCTCTGAAATTTGTTATCCCTTTGTTGTTGCCCATCACTTGCGCTGCTACATTTACACAGACTATCAAAATTATTACATCTCTTGCACTTTATGTTCACTTTTCCTTAGGCTAGATACCATCCCTTATGAACATGTACTCCACCCCTATTTCTGCATTGTCTTTTGTAACTTTCTCTGTTCATTAGGCATTTATAGATGCCTCCTAGTCTTCTGCTTTTCACACATTAATCTTTTTTTTTTCTGTTTTATTTATTTTTTTATATTTCTCAGCATAAAAAAACATGCACAACACATAAAAAATAACATTTAATGTCATGGCCACACTAACGTAAAGTACAACTGCAGTGCATGTGTGCGCAAATGGGAACACAAGGAAAATATATACAGATGTCATAAAACTGCAATGTAACACAAATCATGATTTCACCATAATAGTCAATGGTATGCATGCTACACCACAACCAAGCTGCAAGGGTTGCTAAGGGTCTGTGACAGTGTTCGGCGTGGTAACTATGAATTAGTAGTCAATGCCATGCAAATGAGACAAGTAATACTGAATCGCAAACTTCCCACCGGCCTAAGGATGTACCATATGGTGCAGCGGTACAACACCGAGGAGTGGCTTGGAGGTATACATGACATCAGCAGTGGGGTGTGCCACCATAGCTGTAAGCACATTGGAGCATTGCAAATCCGGGTTGCCCATTGCTAAGCAAAGCTGCAGGATAGGGGTGTGGATGTAGCCATAGCTTTGCTTAGCTGAGAGCACACACGGTGCCGGAAAGCGCATGTGTACATGGATGACAACACGCTCGAAACCCAGTAAATGGCTGCACGTGGCGTGCACCACAGCTGAAACAGGAAGGTTATGGGAAGACAATAAGGAAATGCCGCAGTAGGGTAATTGGAGTACAACTGAGTAATTAACACCTATTAACTCACAGTGGGCCATTGACGGCAGCTAACAAGGCTGCTAGTAGCAACCTGCAGAACAGGATAGGGGAGGTGTTGGACTGCAAAGAAAAGAGAACTGTCACCACAGAGCAAAGCAAACCTGCAGTAGATCAGCTATAGAACACATTTTGCAACACAATCCTGGTTTGGGAAAGTACAAAACAAGAAAGCAGTCTGCTGGATGCATGCCTGACAATGGGAGGGTAATCGTTAAGAAAAGTGAAGGGAAGGGCAAGAGGTGATCCACGGCAGCTAAATGTAATTCAACACCAAAGGCACCACAATAGCAGTACCTGTGGTAGAACACATAAGTAAGATACCCTGCAGCTCTGATTGTACATACACACCCTATGACATCATCAGTGTTCAAAGCACAATAGTATAAAGTGTGAAGGCACCTCACACACACTTGTGTATTCCCAAACATTGCACTATCGGTGTAAACAGATGGGGAACTTTTACAATGTACTTGTTGGGAGCTGATATAGCTCTGATTCATCACCATGTGTTGGAGACTGAAGGTGGTGTGGAGGATGATGCTGACAACCATCTCAGGCCCCGGAGGAGGAGAAGAGTGTTCAGACCAAGGGTAACCTACCAGGGGCTAACTAAGGGGCTATAATGGATCTGGAGATAGAGCATTACAGGGTGGACAGGGACATCATACAGCAAATTGTTGAGCTGTGCCGGCCACGCCTCAGATCCAGAAACAACAGAGGGGAACCCATCCCAGTGGACATGAAGGTATGTGTAAGCTTGAGAATACTAGCCACAGGTACCTTTCAAAGGCCAACTGGAGATGATATGGGGATCTCACAGGCATCAGCATCCAGGGTACTCCACCAGTTCCTGGATGCCATGTTACCACATGCCAATGAGCATATATACTTCCCCCAAACTCAGGAGGAGTTGGCCAGCAATATGCATCTCTTCCACCATGTGGCAGACTACCCAGAGGTACTGGGTGCAATAGACTGCACGCGCATACATATCAGGTCACCACCCGGTGAGCATGGTAGGCGCTACATAAACTGCAAGGGATACCACTCCATCAACTGCCAGGTTGTGTGCAATGCCCAGGGTATTATCATGGATGTGTGTGCTGGCTGCCCTGGAAGCTGTCATGACTCCCACATCTGGCATGCCTCACAGCTGTATCAGGTATTTGTCAGGGGGGACATCCCATATGGCCACCTTGTGGGGGATGGTGGCTATGCACTGGAGCCGTGGATGATGACTCCCATCAGAAAGCCACACACACCCATCCAAGAACGCCATAATGAGGCACATGCACAAACCAGAATCATCATAGAGCGTGTGTTTGGGATGCTGAAATCATGGTTCCGTTGCTTGGACATATCTGGTGGAGCCTTGCAGTACTCTCCAGGCATGTGTGCCCACATCTTCATAGTATGTGCCATGCTACATAATATGATCCTGCAGAAACAGCTGCAGCAGGGACATAATGGTGAAGGCCCTCACAGCCCATCGTAATTGCCAAGGGCATCACAGGCACAGAGGGATTCAGACCACAAACACCCTGTGCCAGCCCCAGTAGGCAGATGGAGGAGTGCCCAATATGCCCATGCCTTGGCAAAGAGGGACTGACAGTGTAGGCCCCTACGGACTGACACACTTCTCCACCTGCACACACAGAAAAATGGATGGCACACACACACACACACACACACACGACCACCTGTAAATTGTTATGTATAGGTGGTCTACTGTGTGAATCCTACATAGGCCGCTCTCAACTGTTGCACACACAACAGCTATTGGTACAAGGTAAGTCAACACCTGAACAGTAAATGAAGCTAACAGCATGTGTTGATACTGTATGTATAGGTTCCTAGGTACATCGGTAGGTACATGCCTGATTGTCAGAGGCCATTCATCAGCCTAGGCAAAATGTGTCTGCTGTCGCCACCCCATCGATTAACTAATTGTCCCTCTGTGGAGCAGAGCCAATTGTGGGATCCCTGGGTGTAACCACTGTTCCCCACCCACTCTGCAAGGATTCCCTGGTGTGTTAATGAGGGGCTCCATATAATGTAATCAGGGATGTAGTTCCAAAGCATGGGGAGTACCCATGACAGGTATCTGTCACCCCAGCATTCTCCAGTTATGGTTGTGGCAAGGTGTAGCACATTACAGTGTGTGGCTCACTGTGACATGGATTCCCATAGCTGGAGCACATCCATTAAACATCACTTGGACATACCATTAATAGGTATCATCCATATGTAAACTAACTGAGTTACACATTTGTTTGCAGTATGGCGGAACAGCCATAGTACAGTCAACATACAAAACACCATAACACTTGTACATATCCCAGATGCCCCAGTGGTAAAGCCACTGACTGTGTCGTACATGTTCCCGGTTCCATGACCTGCAAGGGCTGTTACGTAATTCTGATGGCACGAATAATGGATGTTGGATGCAGGTCATTAGAGCATGTTTAAGCACATGTTAGCGGGTTTATGTGCCGGCAAGTGACAGTAAGCATAGTTTAAACATGACTACATGGATATGCGCAAAACAGGTCTAAGCTTTGCTGAAGCTGGCCTTAGACAATTTTATGAGTGCCCGTAGTTTTTTGCTAATACTGATCAGTGATGCCTTCCCTTTTTGGGATTTTGCTCTATCATTTAGTAGCTTCTTCCTTCTATTGTATAGTTTGTTTATGGCTGGGGTCGGGTTACAAACAAATTACAACTACCTTTCCTTGATTAAGCATTCAGCACAAAAATACAGTAGACCAGTACAGCACAATTCAATAGCGATGTGTGAACAGCAGCCCAGGGAACATGTTAAACACTACCCAGCAGAGTGATGCCACCCTGCTCGGATCCACTGCACATTGCAACCAGAAAACAAAAAAAGGTTCAACAGATAGACATACAAACTGGAATCAATTCAACAACAAGAACCCACAGGGTTAGAGTTGCTGGCGCTATGTCAGACTCCAAGCCGGTCACAAGTGGTGTCCCACAGGGCTCGGTCCTTGGCCCCCTATTGTTCGGCATCTACTTCTCAGAAGTACAGGCCAATATGGGAGGACTTTGGCTGACAAAGTTTGCAGACGACTGCAAACTGGGCGCCATAGTGGAAAGTGCATCGGACACGGATATCCTTCAGAAGGGACTCATGGAAGCAGATAGCTGGTGCCGGAGCCATGGCCTGAAGTTGAACGCCAAGGGATGTATAGTCGTGCCCTTCGGGAAAAGCAAGGTGACCCCAAGCTACCATATGGGTGGCAATCCACTAGGTGCAGAGGAGGTTGTCGGGGACCTGGGGACCCGGGTTGGCGGTGGCCTTTCTTTTGACACTCACGTTGCTAAAGTGGTTGGAGAGACCTTCTGCATTGCCCACCTGATCATGAAGGGATTCACATCCGGATCTGGTGAGGTCATTGTTCCCCTGTGCTCTTCACTTATCGGACCAATGATCGAGTGCAGTGCCCCGTTCGGGATGTATCTCGCCCGACATCTGCGGCAGTTGGAGAGGCCCCAAAAGTTCCTCACCAGAGGGATAAAGGGACTCCAAAATCTGTCATGTGCTGCCGGATTGAAGAGGCTCCAGCTCTATTCGGTTGCATGCTGTCTGCTCGGAGGTGACGTGTGCCTGACGTGTGGGGCCATGTCCAGCCTGGAATTGGTGGACATGCTCCACCTCAAAAAATCCAAATCCACCAAAACCACTAGAGCAAGCGACTTAAACCTTAGCACGGATGTGAGTGGGACGTGCTGGAGGGATAGATTTATCGCTCAGGGACTCCCTATGCTGTGGAATGGAATCCAGGTCCATGTGAGGCAGAGCGCCTCGCTGGCTCTGTTCGGGAGAGGTCTTGACCTGTGGATGGGGGATCGTGGGTTTATCCCGGGAATCATCTCTGTGTCACTGCTGGACAGAGGCACAACAAACTAATGGGCACAGTATTTTTTCATATAAGGGGTGGCGTAAGCCACAAATATTTGGGCTAGGCTTATAAATGCCTTAGGACAGATAGCCTAGTATAAACCTATGAACCTATGAATATCGCGCAGATCACGGTCAAAGCTGGCCAGAACAGCTGAAATCTGCTTTATTCACCATTGTACTAATAGTGCCTGCTCTGAGAGGTAAAACAACCACTGCCAGGAGTAGAACACGCAACCATGTACACAATCCCCTACCACTAAGCTACCTGAGATGTACCAACGGCAGGTGTGTATTGTGACAGGTTAAAACACAAAAGAGCGGAGTTCAGGAAATAGTATACACCGCCATGTACCCAACGAAAGGTGTGTTCTCTCTCCCTCTCTCTCTCTCTCTCTCTCTCTCTATATATATATATATATATATATATATATATATATATATATATACATACCTATTACTTGATCGACAAGTCAAAACAGCGACACTCACATGTTCCACATCGACACTTCATAACATCGACGTTTCAGGTAAGCAATCTTCCCCCTCACAGGACCCATGGTAGCACTCGTTTCTGTCTTTTAACGCGTAAGGTTTACGTCATTCTTCAAAATGTACCCTGACAACATTGTCCTTACCTTCTTAATAGTGAAACGAGTGCTACCATGGGTCCTGTGAGGGGGAAGATCGCTTACCTGAAACGTCGATGTTATGAAGTGTCGATGATGTGGAGTCGAACATGTGAGTGTCGCTGTTTTGACTTGTCGATCAAGTAATAGGTACCCATATATATATATATATATATATATATATATATATATATAATATATATAGAGATAGAAAGAGTGATAGAGAGATATATGGCGATATATACGGATATACATATTTCTGCAAATATATAGATAGGTTAACAACATGTACACAACCATGGAGGTACAAATAAATAGGATACTACCAAATACCAAATGCTTTACATACTGACACGTGTAATCACAAAGCTTAAAGACCGAAAGACCACAGTACCAGAACACTAGAATCGCGAGTACTATTATCACGATGTTAAGGGACATTTAGTTATTGCTGCTGGTGCTGCGGTCCAGGTAGGTACTGTGTTTAAGTGTGTTTCTGATTGCTGTAGTGTGTGTAAGTGTGTGTTCTGAGTGTGGTGTGTGTTTCCGTGGGACTGTAATGTGTGTGTGTGTTTGCTTCATGTGTCTGTTTGTGCTAACTTGGAGGTAGATTATTACAATAGGTGTGGTCATAGCCGGCCTTAGGCATAGGCCAACTAAGCAGCCGCCTAGGGTGCCGCTTTAGTGGGGGCACTTTACCAGTATTTATTTGGTGTAGGTAGACCAGGATGGGGGCACTGGGTGGTGTGGTGGGGGTGCCATTATGCCCCTTGCCTAGGGCACCAGTTGACATAAGGCTGCTCCTGGGTGTGGTGTGGGGGGCAAAGCCACCCGCATGGGGTGTGTATGGGGCATGGCCACCTGGCCATATGTAGTGTCGGAAGGTTTGTTTGGATGTGATGGGTAGCAGTGTGTCTGTGTGTGCGTGTGTGTGTTCTGTGTCTGTGTTAGTTCCGGGAGTTTGACTGTTGCGAGTTTGGGTGTTCGGTATTGTGGGGTTTGGGAGTCTGTGAACGGTAATGTGGTTGTTGTTCGTGTGTGCGTTCCTGAATCCATGGGTATGCCGTATACAGCAATTGAAGTCTTCATATATGTAAACAACATGGACCATAGCAATCACAAATTCTGCCATGACCGAACGTTATAAACAAAGGATATGGAGACTAAATTATAGCAATAACCCACGCCTGGGTGTGGGTAATGCTGGATTTACCCACGGGTGTCTTTGTTTGGCCACTGGGGCTTCGTCCGCGTGAACAAACCACACCAACCGCGGGTAAATTCACCATTACCCACACCTAGGCATGGGTTATTGCTATAATACACTATTACAAATATGTGCTATGGACATGAGCTAAACATGGGGTTAACACCTGTCCCACCTTGCGAGGGGCGGTTCCTCTATGTGCGGTAGTGTCCTGACCAAAATGAGTACAAATACCAATGTCCTACAATCTCAAGACGTTCTGCATTTTCCATAGTTAGTATAATGGTTGCTTAAATAGTCATCTATATCTAACATACCTACATGTAACAAGAAACAGGATAAGCAAGTAAACCGCTACAAGAATATAAGCTTTTATATAGGCATATATGTAAAGTTCTATACTTTCTACTGACTGTGGGTATGTGTCAGCCTCTAAAATCCGATGTGTGTCCTGCAAATGTCCCACTATAGCCATTTGAAAAGGTGGCAACCCAAGCCAAAGAGGTTCAGTCACCAACACAACTCCAATGAGTGCAAATATCTGTGACAGAAATACACGAGACAGCTTTCATGTAGCAATATTTCATTACATACCGATGTATTTCCAGAGAGATTGAAGGATCAGCATCACCTGCATGCTATATAGGAACCAATTAACAATGGCTTATTGAATAAGCCTGCAATAACCATAGTATTAGTCTATTAAATGATAGGTCTTCAACTAGGGAAGGAGCCCTCACACATATGGAATATGTATAAATGCAGTCCCCACAAACCTTTATCTGCTATGTACACCCACCTACATCTCCCCCACACCCGAAACAATTGCAATACAGACTGTAATAACATCACAAACATTCACTCACTCAATGACATCTGCAGAAGCCTTAACATACCTTGTGAGAGATACACTATAAAGGCGCTATGTGAAATCGTTGCTGTTGTACAGTGGAACAGCCGCCGATGTTACAGGTTTTGTTTGCAATAGTCTCGTATCAGACGGATGATATAACAGCTACACTCACATGTAGAACTACATCCTCTAGCCATTACACACAATCCATGGGGGACATGAAGTTAAAATATCTCTGTGTCTCTCCATATAGCAGTTGCAATTCATCACAAACAACACATCCAGGCCATCTTCCTCGAAGGTAGGGCAAAGGGACAATGCCCAAGTGGAGTATTCAATTATACCCCACTGTTGCCATGTAATTGGCTAATGGAGTAGCTACACAGCTTATGTGCATGTAATCATCTACTCCGGAACACCAATTGGTGGCAGGATACCACGTTACTGGTATCTACATATAAAAGGATGACTTGTCATACATTCAAACTGTATGTACATACGAGAAAACCGTTAAAACAGAAAAGGAATAAGACTGATATTTTCGTAAACTTGGACTACTAAGAAGGTATGTAGAACACTCAGTATGTTAGTGTATGTAGTGCCTGTTCTGTATTAATGAAAGTGTACGCAATGCATATAGTGGGAAAAGGTATTATGTAGTGATGTATTGTTGAGCATAGTAACGCTTGTAGAAATTGTGTGTACTTCTGTGGGCCACAAGGTAAACACCTCATACACCACAAGGGATGCTACATAAGGACTTTAAACACAACAATTCCACTCCAGCCGCTGTCAGTGGCAGGGTTTGTCCAACAAGTACGTGCCATAACAGGGGATAGTATATGTTGATATACTGTAACAGTAGGCATATGTATGGGCGTATAACTGAGAATAACATGTCTAAGGTGGTCCTGCTGTGCAATTATGATTTGCATTATGGGATATTGTTGCAAAAATGTGAAATGCACAGTATTGTAGGTAGATATGTCTAACATTTCACATAGCATTACTGTTATATTATGCAAACATCAGGTATGTCTATTGACATGTACAATACACAATAACAGGATACATATGACTTGTAGTCACCAGACAGTGTACCAGCATGATAGCTAATTGAAATGGAAGAGCAAGTCAATTATCCATGCACAAAGGACATGTAATAGCTTCATAGGTTCATAGTTAGGAACTATGCTATCTGGCCAAGTCCATTCGTAAGCCCAACTACAGTGTTTTCACTTGTGGCACCTCCCTAGGTTAGTGTCCTGTGCCTGTGAACAGCAGAGCCATTTATTTCCTGCACCTGTGTACAGTAGAGCCACTGCAGTGATCCCTGGCGTACATGTCTGTCTCCCATCCACCCATTGAGGTATCTCTTGAAGAGTGCTAGTGAGGATCCCTGCCTGATGTACA
This sequence comes from Protopterus annectens, assembly GCF_019279795.1. NCBI lineage: Eukaryota > Metazoa > Chordata > Ceratodontiformes > Protopteridae > Protopterus > Protopterus annectens. The sequence goes on along the minus strand of NC_056742.1, from coordinate 301,368,719 downwards.
TAGGAATCATGTTCCAAAGCATGGTGAGTGTCCGGTTCAGGAATGTATCCCTCCAGCACGTCCTAGTCATCGTTGTGTTTAGGTACATATCCCAGAGCATGTGGCTCTCAGTGGCTTTTGCTTATGTGGAGCATATCCATCAATATTGTTTTGAACATGGGCCTTGTATGTTCAGCAGAGATCACCTCTGAGTATGCAGTATGCAAATGAGTACAGTTGGGGTTTCTGTAGTTGGGCTGTATACATCATCCTTTGGAGGTCAGTAATCCTCTTGGTGTGTTAATGTTGTGGTATTCAAAGCCGTTGCTGTTGTCTCATAAGGTACATCCCAAATGGGGTGTTGTACCCTTTAACGTGTTTCATAAGTCATGAGTAGAGAGGTACAATGGCTGCCTTTGTTCTGGCTACAAACCCATTACAGATTAGGGTGGCCACGTAGAAGGATATTCATGCCACCTTGGCAATATGGTTAACAAAGGAGTGGGTGCTATCTACTTGTGTTCTAAGATCCCTTATAATGTCTTATGTATGTAGGGGACTACCACCTATGTGATAGTCAGCGGGTGATTGGTGTAATCCAAAGGGGATGTCTATGCACCTTGTGGCATGCAGCTTGAGGCCATGTTATTAACACCAGGTATCCATCACAGTGACACCCTTATGGAGGGTGTCTGTATCAGCTGGTGAATCAATCATGGCCCCTAGTTTGCAGTCGTCTGCAAACCTATTCAGGGTAAGTCCTTCTGTGCTAGCCTGTACCTCAGAGAAGCATATACCAAACATGAGGGGCCCTATGACCGAGGACTGGGGTACGCCAATTGTAACTGATTTACAGTAGGAACTAGGGTATGCTACCCTCACTGTGTGGGTCCTGTCTGTGAGCCACTTTGCATAACATCTCGTGTCATAGGGGTTGATGTGCAGGTGGATGTGTATGTTGACAATACCAGAATGGATACCAGAATGGGGAACGGTGTTGAAAGCCATTGAAAGGACAAGGTAGGCTGTGTGGACCTCCTTACCCTCATCTACTACCTTGGTAACTGTCTCAAAGGACTGCACCAGGTTTAGGAGTCATGGTCTGGCCCTAACAAATCCAAACTGGGTGGTATCAAAGGTTTGGAGGCCACCAATGTCTCTGTGAATGACATCCATGATGATGTGCTCCATAGCCTTGCAGAACAGTCTAGTCAGGAGTATAGGGCAATAGTTCCTCTGGTCCATTGTGGCACCACTTTTGTGGAGTATGATAACTGTTGCTGTGCACCATTCAGGGGCTACAATGCTTGATACAAGGCTATTAGTGAATTTGGTGCCCAAGTGGGGAGCCATTTCGTTCTGAAGTTTGTGTAAATCGCAGCCTGGGATGTTTTACGGTCACATGGATTCTGTTTTCCTGACTTTAGAGAGTGCAGCTTGGAACTGCGTAATTGTGACCGCAGGGACTCTGCATTGTTCCTGTATAGATTTGGGCCCTTTAGGGTGTGAGAGAAGTGTAAAGTTAGCACTGAACCTATCTGCCAGGATGTTGCCAATATCAGTCGGTTCTGTAATGTTCATGCCTAACCGCTGTATGTCAGAGCAAATGTGGGTATTGCCATCGAGAGTAGTGACATACCTCCAGAATGCTTTGTGAGTCACAGTAATGTTTACGTAGCTAGCTTTGGATGATGTGATAAGGGATCTCAGATTTCTACTGAGGCTGACCAGGGAGCTACCCCACCCATGGGATTGTACTCTACTTTGCAACAGTCTCCTCCTTCTGTTGTACTTTATGTCCATGGCAGTGGACCCCCAGAGTGGCGTCCGTTTTCTGGTAGGTACCGTCATGGCTCTGTTTGGGATAGCATGATCCATGCAGTCGTGTAAGTGCTAATTAAGTGCAGTTGTGTATGATTCAAAGCATTTGTAACTATATTGTCCATCTGCACGGGTGTCATGATGTTTACTACTGCTGTCATAAGAAGCCTGAAGTTGGCTTTGTAGAAATATTGTACTGTGCTTTCCATGAAGGGTGTGGTGCTGGGATGTGGATAACAAGGGTGATTAGCATATGTTCGGATCTGACCAATGAGGGGATAACCCCAGGTGTGGAACACCACCCACACATGTTGGTAATGTCCAGGTCTAGGATATTGCTGGCCCTGGTGGTGGTGTGGATAGGTTGATCCAGCTGATTGGAGGTTATGAATCCCAGAAAGCTCTGGCCTAATGTGTCAGTACATGAGTAGGTATCCCAGTTAAGTGTGGGGTAGTGTCAGTCGCACATCAGTAGTTCCTGTTTGAACCCTACTTTCCAGTACACCAAGAAGTGAGGGCCGTTAACCGTGGGGTATGGTGTGGAATCTGTAGCAAGCTACAATTTGTATAGCAGTTATGGCCACAGTTAGTTGCACTTGAATTACCTCTGATGCATTGTGCTAAGCAACCAGTCTGGAGGTGTGTATATCCTTGGGAAATATGAACACACCTCCACCGTGGGTGTTCTGGTCCTGGTTACATGACTGAAAGATGTGGTCTCAGTAATAGCCTGTTAGTGCAGGGGTGCTCTCAGGAGCCTAGAAGCAGGTCCCAGTCACTGCAGAGATATCGAAGTGGTCCATTACAAGGAGTGCCTCGTGTGAGTGCATTTGAGATGAAGATGTCAAGCACTGAGTAACATTACACTCAGGTTTTGCTTGCCTGTTCCTGTTATGGTGGTGAATATGTTATTTGAACCATGCCTAAAACAGGCACTATAGGAGCAGCAAGAGCCTTAGACATCCGTAATCCCAGGGCTAACAGGTGCAGGTCATCTGTGCCAAAGCATCATGTTCTGCGACCATGTCATTCAAAGCAGACAGATACTGGATACCCTTGGAATGACACCAGAAGCATAGCCAACTGTTGAAGTGAATAATTCAGTCGTTGTACTGCGTTATCAGTCTGGACGAATGCAGAATGCTTCTCAGGGCTAGGGCGATACCTGCCTGGGCTACAAGATCGGAGAGCTATTGCATGTCTCTGTACATGTAGTCCAGGAAGTTACATCTCAGGGCATTCACACTAATGTGGAGAATGACAGTCATATTGTACCTGTTGAGGAGTGACCTGACTGCATAGGTTATGTTGTGAATCCTGTTACCCGACAGCCAGCTGAAAGTGACTATCACCTTGTGTAGCCTGCTGAGTGGGACATCAGTGTGACCGCCTATAGAATCACCTATGACTAATGTGTTGTGTATGTTATATCACCCTATTGGCTGTAGTTGATAGGCTCACTTGAGTCTGTGGGCTATAAGTAATTGGTGTTGTGTTGGGTGATGGGGGCTGCCTGCGTTTCTGCTTTGGAGTCCTCTGTTGCCTACACAAAGTAGTATTGAGAGGCTCCGCAAATGTTGTAGTCTTACTATGTGTGGCCTGTGGTGGTGAAGATCTAGTGAGACTATGTGATGAGTGTGGTGTGGTGCAAACGTTTAACATCCCCACATGATTGTCAGGTTCAGTCTGGGTTGGAGAGAGCATTACCTCCAGCATGGCTACATATGTGCATCTCCCACAGGTTGTAGTGTTGTATGTTAGGAGGGGAGCATTGACTGTGTACACGAGACAATTTCTATATTGCCTCATGATGCCCATATTCATCATATAGACAGGCGATAACACTGGGAATTGACACTTGGACATGCCTGAATATTTAACTATTTCTCACTAGATATGTGAGGTAAGTGTGTACAACAGCTGTTTTACTCTAAGCAAACTGGAAATGTAAGTACAAACAGTGTTTACATGTAGGAAATGAGTAGGATTGAGTGCTATAGTAATTAGTAGCTCATGAAGTGCTTACATGTTCTGAACAAGTGCTGAGCATGAATAAGCAATACAGATAGGTTGTCGGATAACATAAACTCACTGCCCCCCCAACAGGTACACAATCACATATCCATGAACTCTACAGAGCCCCTGTAACCATAACTATGATGGTACAAGGTGCACTCAGGCTGCATGTGACCTGTCCACATCCCTGGTTGTATCATACACATATGGCAAAACAGTTTGCTGTACACATACACATCATGTAAAACATAGCTTCATTTCAGACTGTGAAAACACTGAATGGTGCACACCAACAGTTATCACAACCCACAAAGTGGAGACACCACTCATAATGGGAGGCACTGCACTATTACCCTGCTGAGTCTGGTCTGAAAGTCCATGAACCTTAATCAACGTATATGTTGTTAGCAGTACAGATGTAGATGACAGTACGGATGATTTCACACTGCATATCATACCTGTGACAGGTCATAGGACATCATCATCCATACTGTGTTCCACCTACACTCAGTATACTAGATGTACCTTTGTATGTCACATGAGTGTTCTGCCAGTGGCCTTTTGACAGAACCAACACTACAAAAGATGTCTGAGTGATATGTGCATATCACACCAGTGGCAGTTACAGTAAAAAAGGGTTAATTTTTTGTACTCCCCCTCATTGTAGCCCATACCACACAGACAAATGGGAGGCATCTGCGTATGTAAGTATGTGAATGGCTATGACCTAGGAGCAATAGCTGACTCAGTGGTGTGGACAACATACAGAATCGGCTTTGTGGGTGAGGTGCGTGACATATGTGCACAATCTGACAGCTGCATATTGCATTGTCACTGCTAGATTAATAACCCTGTACCCATGAACTACCACCTAGGCAGCGGTCAACATAATGAACACTGTGTGTAAGGGATGGTGCTGTGCAGTTTACCTCCCTGAGATAGTGACGTCACCAAGCCTATTAGGTAATCATAAGAGGCAACCGTAGTCATGACAGGGTGCCATCCATGAGTATGGAGATCATTGTACAGCCATACTCATCACTCAAGTGACCAACATCGGATCACATATCACCTTTAAGGGGTATTGCCCATGCTTGGATAGGCGACACCAGCCTTCACAATCCTCATCTCCACTATGCAGCATGCTGCCTACCCTGCCTAAAGACATGTCCAACACTGTGATGTTGGACATTCTACATGTACATATCCTGATCTGAAGTACATACGTCATGGACAGCCACCTTCCTAGTACAAGGATCGCCCCATGCTGGACAGATCCTTGTGCCATACACGTTACATGCTCCTGCCATACTATGCAACCCTGTCCAGCAAAGCTGCACATTTCATCTCTGTCAGACATGGTGTGATGACCGCATGGTAGATGTATCATTAACCGTCTGGATCAGTTATGTGGCACTGATTCACCTGGCGGCGGGAATATGGCTGTCGGATACAGCTAGAAAACCTTACATCCTATGCTCATACATGGCCCAGGGCATACACACTACTACATGACCTTGGCCGTACATGCTATAGTTGATAACCATCCCTGCAAATACCATCTGGCTAGCCATTGTCCCATGTGTATCACATGTGCAACACAGGCGATACGTGGCAGGATGTTGAACTGCTGTACAGTGCCGTGTAGATGTATATGGCAAAACACATGCATGTAAAGGTTTCCGTGTGCATGTCTGCATTGTCACAGGTCATGTCCATTAAGGCAGTGTATGTGTTGATATGAGACATATACACAGCATCAAGGTCAACAGCATTAAATTGGACACATCCAGGCATGTGCTGATAGGTAAGAACACCAGTACAGGCAAACAGACATGCCCACATCAAGACAGCATCCACATGGAGTATGAGCAATGTAATCAGGTGACACACATATATGGTGATAATATCCAATCCCCATTGGGTATCACATGTGTGTGACACAAACATGTCAGTGGTGTCAGTGTCATGAAGATTTGCAAAGACAACTGTTTGTATGTACTAAATGTAATACATATGTATGTGCAGCTGTATCTCTGTGCATCTCTGAGATATGTGACCTGTCTCCATCATTATGTCTTCCAGATATGCCTCGATCAAGACTCCCAGCTTATTGCCGCTTGGAGGATGAGGCCCTCATACCTAACTATGAGGTATTGTTCATCCATGTGCCACAGCATGCCCAGCAGTGTGATGTCCTGTGGCAGGAACTTCACAGGAGGGTTAATGATGTGGGTGGCCATAACCGCACATACCAGCAGGTGCACAGACACTGCACGGACCTGATCAGACATGCGAAACAGTGTGCAAATGCAATCACCAGGGAACAAGGTGCAACAGGTGGGGTCCACCAACCCAGCCCCCACTCACACGTACCAAGGAGCTACTGGCCAACCTGGGGATACCATCAGAACAGCATCCACAAATCCTAGCTGCCATCATGGAGGTGGGTGTCTCCCAACCACCAAGCCTGGAGTTGCCTGGTAAGTCACTACTGCACATATAACTATTATATCCCATTTAGTTGCATGTGTCACTGTACAATATGTAATGTAACATCATATGCAAGGTATGTTTACACACATGCCGCATACTATAGTATACTACCCTGTGTATGCACACATGTGCATACTCCATAGTATATCCTATTGTACTGGTGAATGTGTTAACATGCACATTGCACCCTGTAGCTGTCATACAGTAATGGATAATCATACTGCTGTGTCACCCCTATATAGGTACCTCTGGTGTTCAGCAGAGACAGCAGGCTGTTGCAAGTGAGACAGTTATAAGTATCAGGCATGTTAATGCACAGATCTATTCGCCATGTGGCCAGTTAACACATGTACACATAATGCATGGTCCAGTCATGATATACAGGTCGCATCTTTAATCAATTGCACTGGCTACCCATGTGCAATACATAAAAACTAAATGAAACACCGGCATGAAACCACAGAAACTGTCATTGCTAGATGTGTGGACAGCTGTGCATACAATGGTGGAGATGTTGTTCAATGTAGGAATATGTACTACACATCAGAACAACACGTGTGGTACGCAAACAGTACTACACAGTGAGCTGGAGTATAGGCAGCCCACAGGATTCACCATTGTGGAATATGCCCCTGCAATGAGTGCACACATTGTGATGTGCCATCTGACATGTCCATGGCATGTAGTGGTCCGGCTACAACATTGTCTCACTATCCCATAAAACATACCCCACATACCAAACATACAACCCTTTGTCTGCATAACACTGTGGACAGTGGAGTATCTGACATCTGTTGGTGTATGTCATATGGGACAACACAGACATGTGAGATAGATGGCCATCACAACCATTTGGCCAACACATATTCACACATGGCCATGGAGGATGGCCAGAGACATGTAACAACACACAGTAGATGTGATGTGTTTGTGTGTACACCCTGTTGTACATTGGCTACACATGGTCCAACTATAGCTTTTGTTGAATGGTTATATAGCAGATGTGGAACACTGGACATCCTACAAGCTTGTGCACAGCTTGTGGAGGCATCACTTAATTCGACCACGTAAGATGTGTTGAACATCATGACTGTGTCACAGCATGACAGTAGTCACCTGTACAGCATCCACATACATACACAGACACCACATCAGGCCACAGATACAGTACATTTCCTTTGCTGCTGTTGGACATCACTGTCAGCCGTGCACCTCGTGTGTGTGGTACACAAATGCCATGTGGGACATGATGTATTGATAAGTCTGCCATGGGTGGACATGGTTGCCAGGCAGCTAAGAAATGTTAGCAGTTGTGCAGGGGTGTCATCCATATGTCCTTCGGTGACCTGTCACACATGACACATCATGGTTTAGTGTGTATACACCTCAGCAACGTGGGTCACAATCCACAGTATTTATGTATTGTGTATGTACACAGTCATGGCTATGCACTGTGTGTGTAGTCCACACTGTATAGCAATAGAGACATCTCATGATTCCATGCAATGGCACTGTGTCTGTACTTCACACTGTATAGCAATATAGACGCCTCATAATACCCTTCAATGGTCATGCACATCTGCTAAAAGTGCATTCTATCTGTAGGCTGTACAGACAACACTGCAATGTGACACCATTACACCACTGTACATGTGTCAGGACACCATTGTGTCAAACATTTATGCATGTCAATGCGCACATCAGCAGATTACATGTCATACTACATGTTAATGTCAAGGTCATATGCCTCACATCAGCCATGTGTACTGTTAACCTGTGCTGGTCCACATGGTGTAACACAGGGATGCATGCTTACTACCATGATTGTGTGAAATGCATGGCTTCTGCTATGACACATGCTTGCTGTTGTGTGCAACCCAGGGATGTATGATAACTACCACTATTAAAGTCGGAGCTGCATGCCGTCTGCTGTATCACATGCATGTTGCATGCCTTCTGTCAAATCACATGCATGGTGTGTGTGTGTGTCTGTGTGTGTGTCTCTATTGTAATGTAGAGTCTTTGCCTTCACAGGTGATGTAGGTGCGTTACCTTCCTGTGGTCCATCTGATGTTAGTGTCCCCACAGACTCTGGCAGTGATGATGAACATATGCTTGAGGCACAGGCAGGGTTGTCAGGGGCTGAATCTGTGCCATTAGTTGCCATTCCACCTATATCCCCCTCTTCCTTGCATGCAGTTCTCATGCCAACACATACCCCATCATCAGTGGCCATAGAGGAAGGACAGTTAGCGTGTGGTAGCTTGGAACAGGAACGTGTGTTGGCTACGGAATGTGTGTATTCACACCATGGTGTCATTCAAATGACTGCAGATGTGCCACACAGGCATGTGGCCAGTGCTGCTCATAGGAGGACCTCTGGCCGACATGCCCCTGCAGGACAGAGCGCAGCAGCTGGTGTCACCAGACGCATGTTTCAGACTGTAATTGCGGCACAGGCATGTGCTGAACAGCAGAACAGAGAAGGGCAGAGGCTTCAGAGGGCTGATATCTGTTCTTTAAATGACAACGTCCAGGCATTGGCAAATGCTCAACAGCAGATTGCTGAAGTTTTGGACAGACGATTGGGTGACATGGTTGGAATCCTTGACCATGGCATGACAATCTGCGAGTGTGAGCTGTCTTTGCTGGAACATCAGGTAGGAGTGAGGCATAGGGCATGTGGACGTAGGCCAGCTACACCACCTGGTGCAGGTCTACGTGAACGGGCTACCTCACATGCCCGCTCCCATAGTGCCGGTAGCAGCAGCAGTGCAGCTGGTGCTGCTCTGTCCACACCAGGATACAGCAGGCCACGTGGCCCTGGATGGTCCCAAAAGGGACACAGTTCCAGTGGACATGTGTCATCGGACAGTACCCAATCTGTATTTCTGCCTGGTAGTGCCCGTGCAACCCCTGGCAGGCACAGGTCACATGGCCATGGCCGGATACTGTGAGCTGTAAATCCTGGTCTGTACAGTCTGGAGCTGTCAGTAATACCCCTGTGTAGGCCAGACACATGGCAGAACTGTGTGCACACATACACGCAAACACCAGAAACATCTGTAGGGCACCGCAACACTCACATGCATAACAACCACACATGGCCAATTAGATCACAGGCCCTAACCCACACACATGATGTCATCCACTGGTGCAGCTTAGGCCCCTGGCAAACATTATTACCCTGTGCATATGATGATGCCTGTGCCACATCCCTGTCATCCACACCTTCGGTGCAGGGACATGCTCATATGGTCTGATGCACAGGGTGAACAGAATAGGGAGATAAGTGTATATTACAATTGTGTACTGTGTAGCAGTAATACACATTCACATTACAGGATGAGGACACACAACTACACACACACACACGCACACACACACACACACACACACACACACACACACACACACACACACACACAGGTATTCGCACACATGTATTCAGACACAGTAACACGCCCACACTCATGGGGTCAACAACACTGTAACACACACACACACACACACACACACACACACACACACACACACACACACACACACACACACACACAAACACACTTGACATTGTTGAGGTGAGGACCCCTGCCTATGTGGTAATCACCATTACAGTACTGTGTACCCACATGATGCGACATAGAGAATGAACATATACAGGTAGTCAGTAATGCCTAAGACTGATGGCATCAACAGGGTAGTAGATTGCATCACCTGGAGGGGTTAGGGGTCCTATCTGTTCACTATGGTAGCATACATCCTCACTCCATGGACCAGACAGCCATACATACATACATACACACACACACACACACACACACACTGTGGAGTCCACAATTGAATGCACCTATGTCATGCACATACAGATAGCTAACATGTGTGTGATACACACACCACCCCTGCCTATGTCTTGCTTTCTACACTGCAGTATGTACAGATCTCTACAACAGTGTACAGGGGTGTGTAACAATTGGGATGTATTCCCCACCATACGTGGCATATATGGACACACAAGCAAACACACATGGGAGTACTGTGAATCAAACACCTGCTATCTTATGATACGTATGACAGACATGCAGCAGTATTGCCCACATTACATTGTGTACCAACACTACCTTTGGCAGTTGTGCTGCTATATGCACACAGGAGGTCTTAAGTGTTACAGGTGTCAAGTGATTTGCAGTCAGTGACACTCTGACCGCTGTGTAGGTTGTATGTCTTCACCTTCAATTAACAGAAGCATAGCTTCTGTGTTGTGTGTGTGTGGGGCATGTACATATCCATGGCAGGTACATGTATGTCATATCCAAACATGAGTGCGTTTACTGGTGTACAGCAACAGTTATCTGTTACAGCTGTATATGACTCAGGGCCCCTGTTATGTGTACAGCCGACCTGGTTATGAACAGTGGTATCATTGCATTGCATAACACATGATGGAACCATGTCAGTACATGGGTAGTCTGCACAGTTGCTGTAGAGCTAGGTACAGTCCACTGGTCATGAGTAACATGGTGTTGTACTAATGTATGTTCTGCCACATGTATGGATGTGTGTTGCTGGTCCAAGGACATGGTGATGTCTGAGGGCTACATCCTAGAATGTGGCTTTTGACACTGTGATCTGCACCTGACACATCTGTGATGGCTTTTGAGAGTGTACTGGTCAATACATGTGAGTGGCCTTCATGTACGTGGGGACACTACCACCTGGAGCGGTCCGTAATGGTGTTATGGCCCACATTTCTGTATCTGAGGTATATGGTGGTAGTGCTATTGTGCACAACTGAGCCTTAAGCTAGGTGTTCCTCACTGAACAGATGTCAGTATTGCACATTGTTGGATCTAGATTGGCAGCTGTGATTATGAATGCTACACATCTAGCACTGTTTAGCATACACATACAATGCAGTTGTCCTATAGGTGTCAGGGTGTTTATCTGGTCTCAGGACATTCGTCTATGAATGGTACTATATGGGTGAAATACCCACTCCTGGCAGGACATCACCACGGGTTTGTATTAGTGTGCCAGGTTTAGATTGGTACATCTAAAGTGATGGACAGCAGCAAAAGTTGTGTAGATGACCAGTGTCAGATATATGTAGTGCAGCGTTCATGCTAACAATGATGACTATCGACACACTGTGCCCTTCCGTGTTTAGAATCAGAGTGCATACAAAACAACCCTTCGCTACTAAGTGTGTGAGCATGCCCAGTACGCCGTTGTGTAGATGGACACAAAGTGCATTCCAAACGGATGTGTGCTACTAAGTGTGTGAGCATTCCCAGTGACACCTTGTGTCGGTTATGTGCCTCTGTGTGTATGGGCATGACCACTGTAATCCTGTATAGTGATAGTGGTCATCCAGGCAACAGATGGTCATACCCCACTTCAGGATGGATTCCTACATTGAACACACTAGTTCACAGGTATGTACATCGTAACTGCCAGCATCCATGTCAATGTCCGCATTCCCAGAAGGTCATATTGACTGTCTTGAAAGGTGTAGTGTCTGTGGCGCGTCTTGTATCTATGTAGTGTTGTAATAGTGGTCCGTAGATAGGCAGTTGTCCTGCTCACACCACTGGCATGTGTTTGTCTCCGTCTGCCTTGGGACAGTAATATGCTTTTAGACTGCTCACACTCCATACAATCCCTATCGGCATCTGTTCCATTGTTGATGATGTCACCCACCTAGAAGTATGCCTCTGGGAGTGCTGTGATCCAGTAATCTCGGTAGCGTGTTCTGTAACTGCATAATGCTGTAGTGTGATAAGGTAGTTAGGTCTGTGTTCTAATCCCAGCCATGCCAATTGTGTGTGTGTGTGTGTGTGTGTGTGTGTGTGTGTGTGTGTGTGTGTGTGTGTGTGTGTGTGTGTGTGTGTGTTTCCATCTGCTTGGGGACAGAGTAATGCTTTTAGACTGCTCACTCTCCATACAGTCCCTATCGGCGTCTTTTCCATTGCTGATGATGTCACCCACCTAGAAGTATGCCTCTGGGAGTGCTGTGATCCAGTAATCTCGGTAGTGCATTCTGTAACTGCGTAATCCTGTAGTGTGATAAGGTAGTTAGGTCTATGTTCTAATCCCAGACATGCCAATTGTGTGTGTGTGTGTGTGTGTGTGTGTGTGTGTGTGTGTGTGTGTGTGTGTGTGTTTCCATCTGCCTGGGGCAGAGTAATGCTTTTAGACTGCTCACCCTCCATAAAAATCCCTATCAGCGTCTTTTCCATTGTTGATGATGTCACCCACCTAGAAGTATGCCTCTGGGAGTGCTGTGATCCAGTAATCTCGGTAGCGCATTTTTTAACTGTGTAATGCTGTAGTGTGATAAGGTAGTTAGGTCTATGTTCTAATCCCAGCCATGCCAATTTGTATGTATGTGTTCCATCTGCCTGGGGACAGAGTAATGCTTTTAGACTGCTCACACTCCATACAATCTCTATCGGCGTCTTTTCCATTGCTGATGATGTCACCCACCTAGAAGTATGCCTGTGGGAGTGTTGTGATCCAGTAATCTCTGTAGCGCGTTCTGTAACTGCGTAATGCTGTAGTGTGATAGAATAGACAGGTAGGTGTTGTATTCCAAGGCATGACAGGTGTGTGTGTTTGGCAGTCATATCCTATGTGTTGGTATCTGTGAGTGGCTAGCTCCAGGATGTCTTGAGCGTGTTTTGTTGTTTTCCTATATAGTGTCCACAAATGTCACAATCGCCCAAGAGACTGGGTTGGCAAGACATACACATACATTCACCAATAGGTCTGGTGAGTAAATGTCAGCAGCCCTACTCTTACTCTTAATACAGTCTGACCCGTGTGACGCAACAAAATGCACTTGCCTTGATAGTAACACCAGTACATAATGCAGGAGGCACATGTGGTTTCCTTTTCATTCTTGTCTAATGCTTTGGTGTCATGTGGTCCACTGTTGTGATATATATTCTATATCTACGTATGTGCGTGTGTGCGTGTGTGTATATATATATATATATATATATATATATATATATATATATATATATATATATGTATGTAGACATTAGAACACATAAATCTACATGATGGAATACATGTCCTATACTATTGAATCCCTGTGCTGGATGATCTGTACATGATCACCTCATATGTATGTATATCTGCCATGGCTTAGTAGTAAAGCACATCGTCTGTGGTGTGCAGGGTCCCGGGTTCGAGTCATGTAGAGGCCGGTTATTTTGTTGCTGGGAAGAACAAGGGACATTGAATACAGTGATAGTAAGGCACTTTTAACCAGTTGTGTGTGGATCTGCGTGACAGTAAGCAGTGGTTATTATTTTGGAGGCTCAGTATGGGTCATATAACTATGCATTAGAAAACAATACTATGCAAATGAGGTTGAAAATAGTGAATCCCGTTTATCCCCAGGGTGTGATGCAGATCCCAAGAGTGTATGTGTATAGATAGCCGGGTGCAAGACTCAAATATAGGTGAAAGCATGGGGAGGGTGTCAGGCATACTGTACGTATATTGGAGCCCTGTGTCTCGGGATTGCTCCTGCCTTAGCACACCTAAGCTAGGGGGATGTCTATACCTGCCTAGTGAAATTGGGAGGGACAATAGCAGTAGTAGAGTAGTCAAGGTGAACAAGCTGCACAAACAGGTGATAATTAGCACAATCAGCAGATTACTTGCCCAGCCTGGCCCAGAACACTACGGTAAAGTGAGCAAGCACCATACACACATGTTTTTTCCACACTCTACACCACCGGTGTATACATGCGGGGACATTTCTCGAAACAGTCCAACCAATTGAGAAGAGCTGCAGCAGGCAACATAGACCAACATGTGCAGGAGGCTGAGGGTGGTGAGGATGTGAATGCTGCCACAACCCTCAGTGAGGAGACAGAGAAGACTTTACAAACCCAGGGTAACCTACCAGGGGCTACATGAGCTGGAGATAGTGGAGTGCTATGGGGTGGACAGAGACCTCCTACAGCAGATTGTTGAGCTGTGCCAGCCACACTTGACACATCGAACAGGCCAAGGGAAACCCATCCCAGTGGATACCAAGGTATGTGTAAGCCTAGGTATACTAGCCACAGGTACCTCCCAAAGCACAACTGGGGATATCATGGGGATTTCACAGGCATCTGCATCCAGAGTATTGCACCAGTTCCTAGATGCCATGTCACCACATGACAGTGAGCACGTACATGTCCTCAACACATGTGAGGTGTTGACCAGCAATATGCATCTCTTCCACCAAATGGCAGACTACCCTGGGGTAGTGGGTGCTATAGCCTGCATGCACGTATGCATCAAAGCCAAAAACCACCCAGTGAGCGGGGTATGGCCTACATTAACCACAGGGGCATCCCCTTCATCAACTGCCAGGTCGTATGTGATGCCCAGGGCATTATACTGAATGTGTGTGCTGGTTGCCCTGGAAGGTATGACAATTCCGATATATGGCATCTGATGCAGCTGTACCACACCTTTGCCAATATGGACATCCCCTACAGTCACCTAGTGGGGGATGCTGGGTAACCACTGGAGCTGTGGCTGATGACACCCATCAGCAATGCACACACACACCTGAACAACTATGCCATAATGAGGCACACGCACAGGCAAGACATATAATTGAGCATGTGTTTGGGATGCTCAGGTCACGGTTCCAGTGTGTGGACACATCCGGTGGAGCCTTGCAGTATTCACCAGCTACATGCACCCAAATTGTTATAGTATGTGCTATGCTACACAATATGATCCTCTGGAAACAGTTGCAGCGGGAACAGCATGGCCCCACAGCCCCCCACCAATGCTAAGGCCTCTACAGGCACAGTGTGGCTTGGAGGAGGAACTACCTGAGCTGGACCCAGTAGGCGAAAGGAGGCATGTACAGTATGACCTGCCCTTGGCAAAGAGGCAGCACATGGCATATGCACCGACACAGTAGGTACCCAGGGAATTTCACCCTCTCTGACTCACACAGACAGTAAAAGGGATGCCAAACATGACACTACCTGTGCTCAGCCATGTATAGGAAGTGCACTGTGTGCATCCGACATAGGCATCCCTCCAGCACCATCCTCAGGTCTGGCACACCCTCAAGGTAAGTCAATCAACCAACCAATTGGCAGTTGTATTAGAATGTGTTTTTACCTGTAGCTATGGTATGGATGTGAGCATGCAAGGGAATTTGGTGACCAAATGTTGGTCAGCGGACAGTACACATCCATAGTGGCACCATGACATCTGTAGCACATACTGGGGTCACAATAGTAGCCAGTAGTACACAGGGTGTCTTAACCCACTGCAGATTATGGGCTGAACATCATGTGTGTCCATACAGCCCACACAAGTCTCAAACAGCTAGACAGGTGTAGACCAATACAGACAAATGCTGTACAATGGCCTCTGGATATGCCCAATGGATGACCCCACCCCCCCACAGACACACACAGACAGACTACAGCAGGCCAGGCAGTTGGATGTAGGTTGTGAAGGCTAGGATGCCTGAAACCAATATGCTGATAATTAAAGCTAGGATCTGAAGTACACTGGTATGCCTCTAGCCAGCACATTAGGTAGGTCCACACACTGAAATGGAGTACCTGGCATACCAGTACAGTAGTACTGTCAGCTGTGCTCCCCTTCCAACGTACACATGTAACAGTCATGTGCGCCACCCCTGGTGCTGTGTAGGAATGTGGATACAGTTGGATGTCCCCCCACGCTGTGCAGAAATGTAGCAACAATCAATGCCACATGACTGATGGATACCCTGCAGACACAGAATGTCACCTGTCAGTGTACAACGCAGGGGTCGTCACCACAGTACTGACTACCTGGACATGTAACACATGTGATCCAGTTGACCATACTGGGCATGCTCAAACACATGAAGGTATGACGGTAATGTCAGTCAACAACATGCGTAACGGTAATACTGGGCATGCTCACACACTTAAACACAAGACAGCCAGGTCTGCAAACACCAGTGGTCCGGACATATCTGCCAGTACATTGCTATACTGTTGGATGACCTTACTGTATGCTATGTGTGTGGTACTGTCTATTGTCTGTATATATGCCATGGTGTATTGGTAATTCAGATTAGCTGTGTGCACAGGGTGTTGCTACCAACACTTGCAAAGGACAGTTCTTTGTTTGCGGCCAGAACAAGGCCATTGGATACGGAGTGGTTGTGAGTGGGTTTGCGCAGTGTTAAGCACTGCTGACCTCTGGTTACAGCTCCTTATACTTGTTTAGCCTCCACATTTCTTTAACAGTGCAATACTCACATATTGGTAGCCAAACACACTTACACCCGCTCGCTCCCTCACTTGCACGTGCACCGACATTGGTGCTTGCATTTGTCACCCACACTGGGTGGGCACGATCCCTTGTGATGCCTATTACATCGGACTACATGATTACAGTATCGGGTATGGCTGACCATTAAGCGAGGGCATGGCATTTGACTGTACGGAATCGGCAGCCTGTCCAGTGACATAATCATATTATATGCGTGTTCCTCATACAATCTGCTCCCATCTGGCTGATACATGGGAATGGATACTCTGCAGTGCAGAGAAGTAAATGTGTTTTGGGAACCACATCTTTCTGCCGGGTCATGCTACCGCATACCTATTGTAGGTTTTCCACATTTTAAATTGGCCGAAGTGAGACTTTAGGATTAACACATTTCCCACTTTGCATGGGATAGTCGCTCATTAGGCATATGTGTCATGCGAGAATAATCTAGGCATAGCAAATGTCCTGATTACAGGACAATATTATATTCTACGTTTCTCTAATAGTTGCACGTAACAATTATTGTATAAATGACACTTCGATATGTTATGTGAAGTAGCATAAGCAACTTGACTGCTGCTAGACTAAGCTCTGATTTGTGCTAATACGTATATTTCTGTACTATGCACGGCTGTAGGTGTGTTCTGACCTGGTACGTCTGACATTTCTATGGAGCAGGTCCCACTTTGGCCATTTGGAAAGGTGGCAGCCCTATAGGACCTATATGTAGAGATGTCAGATTTGGCAAGGCAACACATACCCACAGCCAGTAGAAAACTGACTACTTCACCGGTTTGCATAAGTAAAGGTTATTCTTGTAGCATTATAGTTGCTAATACTGTTTCCTATAACATCTAGGTGTTTCAGATACAACAAAATCATTTTATGCAACCACTACAGACAATATAAGGATTATTTTCCCGAAATCACAGGCCATGTGCCATAATAACATTCATTTTGCAGGACACAACTGCCCAGAGTGGAGTGTCCCTCACAAAGGCGAACAGGTGGTAACCCCAAACTATTATGCTATCATCTACCTAAGGTGGTCAGCGGAATATGCGCTTTCCGTCACTAGCAGACCTCACATACGAATGGGGGAGAATGAACACTGTATCAGGGACA
Source organism: Protopterus annectens (assembly GCF_019279795.1). Lineage (NCBI taxonomy): Eukaryota > Metazoa > Chordata > Ceratodontiformes > Protopteridae > Protopterus > Protopterus annectens. The sequence continues at coordinate 301,350,977 of NC_056742.1, read as the reverse complement.
CTGCATAACACCCTCAGGGACACATTTAGATGATTGGTTCTATTAACCTGACACATTGCCAGTCACAGGGCATATGTATTCATTCACATTTGTCAAGGTACATGTTGTCATTAGCCATTACATGTATTCCACCACCTGTCCACCTAATATCACTAGTTCTGGAAGGGTTTAGTTAGGACTGTGTTACATTCTGATTCGTAATCACGGACGTCCATGATAATCGAGTACAGGGCACTGATATATTCCCTATGTGTTCCCCCAATGCTTTCTGGACTATCCAGTAGATATGCTGCTCAGGTTTGGGAGGTATGAGCGTCTGCAATGCCCACATAGGAATATTAATTACTTCCACTGGGCGGGCCTAATACATCCCTGCCAAACAACACCTGCACACTTAGGTCCATTATTGCCTACCCATGCTTCACCTTCCTGACACCACTCTACAGAACTCATGACACATACTTACTGTGAGTGCAGCTGGGGTATGAACACACCCCTACACTCTGCCCACTCTCCCCGTCTCGGGACACATGTCATATGTTTTGTCAACCCATGTGTTATTATACTTGCACAACCTACTGTTCCGTGTACAGCTACATCCTGCTCGCGTTGATCATTACGGGTTCGCCTGTATGTCGAACTTTTGGTGTCCTGCAAGGGACCCCGTTATCCATGTTTAAAGTGTAGACCTTGCAGATCTCTCACTGGTACTTTCCTGTCGGTGGTCTGGAAAGCAGCAGTGTATTTGCCTTTATTGCGTGTCTGTATATCTGACCGGCCTAGCTGGGGAGG